>NC_056471.1:23057283-23412283 GCF_008729295.1 Plectropomus leopardus | reverse complement strand
AAAAGACCTTCAAAACGCTTTTCACAGTTGCATTGAAAAGCTGCTGAGATGAGGGGAAAAATATGGATTATATCATATACTGTAAAACTTTGTTTACAGCACTAGATATTCAAGTTTTTCATTAACACTATAGCTGTTCTTTAAAATCACTGCAGTGACAAAAACTATTACAAAAATCTTATTAGCAACATTAAGAGCTAAGAATATATTCAACGGCAGGGAGTGAAGACGATATCAAAACAACATTAAAAAGAGTACTTTAAATGCAGAATCACAACAATGTTTGATTATCGAATATGTTGGATTACGCCTCTTGTTTCTCCTCTCTGAGTCAGCCATAATGATGTAAATGATAATGTCACAGCCCATATTTCAAATAAATGTGACACTCCATAAGAAATATTGTGTGTGTGAGTGCATTCGTGTGTACGCGTGTGGGGGGGAGATTGGCAGTTTCAACAGATGTGTAGTATGCACTGACAGCATGACATCTACTTTGCATGCTCAATATGACACGTTTGAATGCTCCCATGCATATTGTCCTGATGTGAAGTGATAGCGAGGGATGTGCAGCCTCGCTGAAACCACTCCCTGTTGTCTCTCCTACATCAATATCAAACGTCTTCCTTACTAACAGGGAGAAACAGCACAAATGCTGCAATGAGTACCCTGTCACTTGTTTCTATCGTTACTTTCTAAATTTCCATTTTCTCATTTAGGTTCCTTTGATAGACTGAAAACTGAACAAACAAACAGAAATGTATATCCATTTCTCTTTTGTCAGAATCTAACCTAACACTGTGGCGCACATGAAATGGAATATAATACAATGTGTATGTTTCCTATAGTGTGGAAACACATGAAAATAAGGTCCTTATCTATGCAGATTGCCATGTTGCACTGCCATGTTTCAAAAAGAGCCCAGAATGGACAAACAAAACACTGGCTCAAGACAGGGTAATTATGGTTTTCGCGTCAGCCACCATAGTAAGCAGCTCCCCTGCAAGGAGTACTGCTGGAAAATGCAGATTTTATAAAGTGAAACTGCTTTATTCTATTTTTATCAACAGGTCCATTTGTTTTGGAGAGGAAGAGAACTCTGAGGAAAATTTGGCTCCTGATAAAAACCACATGAACATCCTGACCTTATGTTATCAGAGACAAAAGGTGAGCACACTTTAGCAGGTGTAAGGCTAGGGGCCCGTCTGAGACGTGCTGAAAAAAACAAAAAAACGTCTGATTTGTGACGAAAAACAAGTTTATACAGTGTTTTCTACCAATTTAAATTGCCAGGTCTGTTTGTTTTGGAGGGGTAGAAACCTCAGAAAACCGGCTCCCTGTAACAACCACTCGAACATCTGAATCTTTAGGTAATAAAGAAAAAAGGTGAACACACATTAGAAGGTGCTGGCTAGTGGCCTATCTTTGATGAGCCAAACAGTGTTGGAGAAACACTGATTTTTTGAAAACATGAAACTTCTTTATTCAATGTTTTCATCAATTTTAATCACCTGGTCTGAACTCTATGGAGTCCTCCAGAACGTCTGGATTATAAAAAAGACATTAGCATGTGCTGGGCTAGTAGCCCATCTCCAACATGCCGAACAGCACTGGAAAAACAGATTTGTAACATGATACCGCTTTATTCAGTGTTGTTATCATTTGAAACCACCAGGTCTTGGGGTTTTTTTGGAAGAGAAAGACCTCTGTGGATAATCCAGCTCCTGGTAAAAACCTTCTAAATGTTTGGATTGGAAAAAAGGGGAGCACACATGTGCAGGTGTGTTTTGGAGAGGAAGGGACCTCTGCAGATAATTCAGCTCCTGGTAAAAAAAAAACCCTCCTGAACAACAAACACTGAGGGAAATCTAACTGGGAGCAGATCCCTTTATATCTTATATGCTGTTCCTTTAAGGAAACCGTGCAGAGAGCATGTTGAGGATGACTGCATCGATTATCAATTAACTAAACTTGCGAAGCGCACTCTCCACCAAACATTTTCTACCACACAGTGCCAAGTCCAACCTCCTCCAAACTCATTTACCTCCTTTTTGTAAAAAAAAAGAAAATCATATGTGTAAAGGAAAAATCTCCAACCTGAATAATCAATAAAGTAAGATATCTTATTTTCCTGCTATGCTCATTATCTGGAATCACAGGTGTGAGAAGCCTTAGAACACATTACAAATTAAAAAACATTCTAGCCAAAGGCCATTCCTTTACTGTATAATTGTCTCCCCCACCAAGTGATTCACTATAATTAAGCCATGGAAGACAGCTCTATTCTCCTGTGAGCATTCATATTAGTGCTACCACAGGCAGGTCTAACAAACATCTCACAGCTGATGCTTTTCAAAACAATGGACAGCGATGTTCAGGGAGGTATATGTGCTGGTACACATTCTCACAAGGGAGAATGCAATATACACAATGCAATAGCAGGTATGAGGCCTTCGGGGAGACCTGTCACTGTTATCTTGGCCAAGTCTGCCATGTTTGTGTGTGTGTGTGTGTGTGTGTGTGTGTGTGTGTGAGAGAGAGCCAGCATGCTTTGTCTGAAGCAGGAAAAGCTTGACTCCAGCTGCTCCAACATAAGCAGGATGTTCACTGCCCCACATAAACTAACAATGGAGGAGAAGTTTGCACTGATCAAAAACAGAATTGACAAATAGATGCAAGAGAACCTATCCTCTTTACCTTCATTAGCGAACCCTAATCTGACCCCCGTATCCACATTCTGATGATCGTTTTAATCTACATGTTTGGAAAACAAACAAACACAGAGTTATCACTGTGCCCTGGTGTAAAAACAAAAAGCTCTTCCGCCGAGGATAAATGAATCATGGATAATTATGAGGTTGCCCTCAGGATGAAAACAATTTTTTGGGGACAAAGCAGCCTCAGTAATCACAACAGTGCAGCCACTCGTGTGTCCTAGCCAGTCAATGGGATATGGGTTGAGGACTTGTGGAGTCAAGTGGTTTCAAGCCCAAGCTTGCTCATTGTAACAAAGCAATTATCAGTCATTTCACTGCTGTTTGTTTGTGCTATAAATGGCATTGTAATTATACTGAGAACATTTTTTATTTAAGAGCAACATTTGTACATACTGTAGAGCTTCTGTCGCTCGCAAATGTCACAATGGGGAGGAAAGAAAACAACGACAACTGTTGTTGCGCTGGGGTTACTCTGTCGGAGGGTAGAAGGCGTGCTCCTGCTACCGCTATTTCTCAATCACACACACACATTCTCTCTTCTCAGTCCAGGGAAAAAAATATGCAAAGGCCGGGTCAAAGAGATGTTTGTCAACATCATGTGCAAGGCGGAGCGCAATGGAAGCTGCATGCTAAACAGGCCCGGCTTCTATCAAGCCAATCAAACGCCTCTAAGCAAATGAGAAAACGTTGTCGGGGCTCAGACACCTGGCACTGAGACTCATTCACCCTTCGCTCGCTTTCTTCCCTTCGTATCTCTCTATCTGCCCTCACACAGCTCTATCAAGACCACTCCGAGCTTTGCATATGGAATCATCTAAATCAATCTTCAACCCTATTTGTCTCCCACTCCACTTTTTCATTAGCTGAAACAAATAAAGGCTCTCCTAATCCTGCGGCAAATGTGCTTTTATTGGATGGTTAAGCCACAGAGACAGGATGCTCGCTGGAGCTTTTTACAGCGTCGGTTGATTTCTTTGTGCAGCCAGAGACCCACATTTTCTTGGCTGAGGAAAAAGGCTGGTGGTGACCTGCATAGCGCTGCCTACCAGCAAATACAATCACAGCACACGGGTCACTGCGCATACCTGCTGAATCCCCCCACCACTGCCTCCGCTGACCGGACAACACCACAGCCCCCCAACACCACCACCACCTCCTGCAACATCCCTCATTCCTTCCACCTGTGTTATTCAAACACACACTCAGACACACACTCAGATCCAGCTCAGACAGGCTCAGTAAATCAGCATGCCTGTAAGTAGGTCTCATTGACCCCTCAGGATCCACCGGTGCCTGGATCTCTCTGGATCATCCAGTCAATACATCAATATCCATCTTGTGTTTCTTGTTTTAAGACCTGCACTCCCCCCCCCCCCCCATCGTCTTCTCACTGAATGTCAAACGGAGATTGGAGTCATCAATTACAAGAGTGTGTGTGCGAGGAGCTTATTTGCTGCTGTCTATAGGAGCGATACACATTCTTGCGCAAACACTCACACAAACATAAATGCCCCTTACTCCCGTGGGATCAAGGAGAAGTGGGTCATGCGGAGAAAGGTTTCCAAAAGAATCCAATAGAGCAGTTCATACGTACAAAAAATCTATAAACTAAAGATCAGCTGGTCTACATACACTCTGTCAGCCTGAATAGTCGTTCAAGTCAGACTTTCAGCGCTCTGCTGGAGCCATGCATGGTATGTCAGGGTAATTCAATGGCTGGCTGTGCAGAGCGGCCATGCAGGAAACACTGCAGATAAATGGACAACACACAGATAAAGGCGATGATTATTCTCTCCACTCGCACCTGAAATGACGTGTGCTGGAGCTGGTTAGAGGGGTCAATACACCTGGCAGGTGCTCAAACTTTCTTTTTTTTGCAATAGCTCAGCACCAACAAATACAGAAACAAGTGGAGTAAGAGAGGCCAAATAATCCACTTTGTCAGGCCTCCAAATTCTGCTTGGCAAAGCGCTCTCAGTCACAGGTTGGCCCTGATGTCTCCTCGAAATGCCTTGAAGGATTCCACTTAAATCGACTGACAGGACGTCACACGTGCCATTTCAGATCGCTCAGCTATCCATCAATAACAGGGAGACATTTCACTGACATTATAATCTGCGGTACGATGGAATGCTGAATATCGCTAGACCTTGAGATGTGTTGAAAGGTGGCGTTTCTCTACAGCTCATTCTTAAGATTCAGACTATCAATGATAATTAATGAAAAAGAAACCGACCGTTCCTTCACGTTTAGTCATGAGAATTAATTTGAAACTCAAAGCAGCCAAGGACAGAGCACAGCGGATTGTATCTCACCTCTGGCAGTGGCATGCCGTTGATGATGAGGTCTGGCTGCTGGTGGCCCTGACCGGTGAATGGGTGCTGATAGCCATGGTTGGGAGCTGCATTGCGTGAGTTCTGGTTCTCCACGTTGAGGAAGGTGCTCTCGGAGCGCCTGCAGCCCAGTGGCAGGCTCTGCTGGTGGTAGTCGAAGTAGTTGAGCGAGGAGGTGAGAGACGAGCAACTCACCACATTCATCTTGTCCGTCTCCTCGACGTCGCGGGGCACCAGGCGGATGTCGTTCTTGCTCAGCTTCTTCTTCTTGCTGGACTTCTTCTGGTTGCCATATGAGTACTCCGCCACCCTGCGCAAGTAGAAGAAACTGAACAGACTCAATAAAGCAGTGTTCTGCCTTCCCCTCCTCTGTCCGCACGGTCAAAAAGCGCACCCGCCGTGCCAGCAAGGGCGCTGTTCGACCGTGGGTGCCAGACAAAACCGCTCATTGCTCGCGTCCAGGGGTGGAACAGCACACTTAAAGTGACTCCCCACTCCCGGCTCGCAATGGAGCTGTTATCCCTTGTTTTGTTTGCATTTGCATGCTCAGCAATCGACATGTCACAAACAGGCAGGCAATATGCAAACATGCCAAAAACCACAGAAGCAAAGCAAAGAACACACTGATACAGAGCAGCACTACCGGTATATGCAATCATATTCAAAGCACACAACCCACACTAATTCCATTTTTTTTTCTTTCGTTATCAAGTGAGCCCACTAGCAGCACGGCCTGCAAGAGAACTGCAGATTCAAATTCATTTAGTTGCTCTCGGAGGCTGCTGCAAACTTGAACTGAGTATTTTGACTTTAATAAGAGTAAATGAGCAACACAGCCATGTTTTATCAAAGGATCCACAGACTGGGGGGAAATATCCATTCTTCGCACAGCTTCGCAGTTTTCCACAGGAGAACATATGCTACGTTCTCTATAGTGATGACTACAAAAATCCACTTAACATATTCCATATCATTTGTGATATTTTACCATCTGCATCACTTCAAACTCTAGAGGAGGCCAATTTTTAACCTTACGGCATGGAACATATGGTTTATTTTCCCTTTTAAGCCCACAACAAAACTATAGCTACCCATGAAATTGCAATATCTGGAATGTCTCTGTTCCTGCTCCAGCAACGTCTCTGCTATACTAGCCCCCACTGGCCTCTGTTGCTCACTAGAATGCAGCTCTAATCCTCTGTCGCTTCGAAAAATCTGCAGTTTGTCTTTTTCATTTTTCTTTCAGATTGCATCTTCAAAACAGCCTCCCTCCTCCTCCCCCCATATTCTGCTCCCCCTTGATTCAGAGGAAAGAAAATGGGCAGCTGCAAGAGTAGAAAATACTCCATCTCTTTTTCATTTATCATTTTAACATGTTGTCTCTCTAACCCCCGCGCCCCAAATTGAAATCTGGAAAGGGGGGGGGGGATCTTCAGAGTCAGACAGACTGACAGAGGACAAGCAATAAATTGGAGATAACTGCTCCTCATATTCGAGGTGGCGACTGAGAAGCAGAACACATCAGTGCTGATTAAAGCACCCAGCGGGGAGAGTGGCTCACATGAGCAGAGCAAAGTACTGAGAGCAGTTTTGAATTTGGAATTTGTGGTTGTCTGTCATTGCTTCTCCTCTGAGCAGAATGTAGATCTGCCATTAAAAATATGATAACTGCGTAAAGTAGCCGCTGTGATCAAGATGTCAACACACTGCCTCTATAGCGATTCAGGTGTGAATAAAACATATTCGAGTGCTTTTTTTTTGCATTCCAATGATGAGAAGAGATGTTGCTTTAACAATACAAGGGTGGCTGGAGTAGTTTTTCTTATAGCTTCTGGAGGAAGAACAAGAATTTATTTTACAGTTAAAGATCTTAAATTCACAAATAAGAACACAACCAAATGTGACACGAGAACAATAAAAATAAAAACACATTTTTAATCTGTATTGAGAGAATAATCTGAGTGACACTGGGTGAGTTTTTAGATTTTTTTTCATGCTTGAAAAATGGCTCAAGTTAATTTGGAATTAACAAAATTATGTTTAGAGCAAAATATGATTATAGCTTCAGGTTAAATTCTCAAATCCAATCTATATGTAAATTTATAGTGGTAATGTGGCACAGGGAAATCAAAGCCAGAGCTGATGTTCAGATTGATGAACAAAAAAACCCACAGAATGCTCAATATGCAAAGGTCTGGAAAATAATAATCTGCTCCTTTCCAGGAAAACTGGGTAAACAGTAAATGATGATGTGATTTACATGCTTTTAAAAAAAATAAATCTAAATTTTATTTTGCTGCTCCGGATATTTTCTGGTGCAGAAAGAAAGCAGAAGCAAATCTGAGTGATCCTGGAGGACTGTCCATAATCACACTGGATTAAAGCTGATAACAGCCAATCAGCCATGGTGGACGTTAAATAATAAATGTCTGGGACTGCTATTGAACCAGTGGGACGTTAATTGTCCGGCAACACACCCGCAAATTGAACATGACAGTTGAACCGTCATATTTATGAGTCAATTGGCTACAATGGGAGGATTAAATCAATCAATCACGTTTCCTTAACACGGAACAGTGGGCCTCGGCAGTCTGATTTAAAGCAGGCGGGTTCATTTTCTAGCTCAGTGTGAGCTGTGAGGGGGAGAAAATCTGCAGTCCTCACATTCAGGCCTCTCTCTACATGCTGCATGACAAAAGCACTCACAAGTCACAGTTTCAGGAGCGGGCGCACGCTCTCTCTCACACATGCACACACACACAGACACACACAAACACACACACGATGTAGTCAGTACCTGCAGTTGTACGTCCGGATCTCCTTGTTGTCCCTCTTGCACTTGACGGCCACAAAAATCATGGTGACAAACAGGATGGCTGCGATAGAGCCCAGCGCGATGATGAAGATGAGGGACAGGTTGACAGGTCCAATAGTCTCCTGCGCGTTCAGGTCTGGGGAGAGGTACACCACGATGTAGGCCGAGGCGGAGAGGGAGGGTTTGCCGTGGTCCCTCGCCACCACTGTGATCTCATAGGTGGATTTGGCGTGCTCTCCAAACATCCGGGTGGAGCGCACCTCCCCGTTCACCTGGTCGATCTCAAAGAAGCCCCTGTCCCCCTCTGAGATGGTGTAGGTGAGCCGGCCGTTCTCCCCCTCGTCGTAGTCGTCTGCCTTCACCTGGGTCACCATGTAACCCACCACTGCGTTTCTGGGGATGGAAACCTCCGCTGTGCCGTTCACCAGCGGGGGGTTTGTCATCACAGGTGTGTTGTCGTTGACGTCAAGGACAACAATACGCACCGTGGCGTTGCTCGATAAAGAGGGGTTGCCGTTGTCTCTGGCCAAAACTTTGAAATCAAAAGTCCTGGTGTATTCATGGTCGAATGATCTCATGGAATAAATGCGGCCTGATGGGTTTATGCTGACATATGTGTTTACATCCATGTGCTTAATCTCACCGGGGACTATGGAGTAGGAAACTGTGCCATTCATGCCCAAATCCGGGTCTTCTGCTGAGACAGCGAGCAGACATGAACCGGGGAGGTTGTTTTCCATCACCATCTCTTGATAGTGTGGTTTTAGGAAGTGGGGAGGGTTGTCATTTTCATCTGTGACTTTGACTACCAAAGACTTTGTGGCGCGTAAAGGAGGCATGCCACTGTCCTCCGCCTGGATAGTCAGGTTGTATGTGTCCTTTTGCTCTCTGTCCAGCCTGCCGTCAACAAGTATAGTGGAGAAGCTCTCGTATTCTTGCAGCCTGAACGGCACATTGCCCTGCAGCCTGCACTGCACTTTGCCGTTTGCCCCAGAATCCTTATCTGACACCCGCACGAGCGCGATGACATATCCACGCTGCGCGTTCTCACTAACTTCCACCATCTCCGTGTTGAGTGAGAGTAAACTGATGACAGGTGGGTTATCGTTGGTGTCCATGACGTTCACTGTGACTTTGCAGTGAGCTGGAATAGAGTTGGGACCTAAATCTTTGGCCTGGACGTCGATCTCGTAGATTTGCGCCGTTTCGTAATCCAAAACACCGTTGACGGTGATGATCCCGGTTCTGGGGTCAATTTTGAACGCGTCCCTCGTTTTCTCGGTGACGTAACTGTTGAACGAGTACACAACCTCTCCATTAGTGCCCTCGTCAGGATCCGTTGCATTCAAGTCTATGACTAATGTATTGATGGGGGAGTTCTCCATCACGTTCACTGTGTACACCGGCTCGTCAAAAACAGGGTTGTTGTCATTAGAATCAATCACCTTGATGTTTAACTGGACCGCGCCTATCTTAGGAGGGTCTCCTCCATCTTCTGCGCTGATTTCATATGTATAGTGGGACTGGGTCTCCCTGTCTAACGATTTTTGCACAACAAGCTCTGCAATTTTGGACCCATCCCCTCTGGTTTTTATTTCCAGTCCGAACAGCTCATTTGGGGTGATGGAATATGATTGCACGCCAAAGATCCCCGAGTCCGGATCGCTTGCCCCCTCTAGGGGAAACCTGGTACCAGGGGAGGCATTCTCGGAGATTTCAATGTCAATGTGGCTCGTTGGGAATCTGGGTGCGTTATCGTTCAAATCCTCGATTTCAACTTTGATGACACAGATCTCCATTGAGTTTGACATCACTTCTAGGGAAATAATGCACTTTGGGTTCTGTCGACAAACTACGTCCCGATCTATTTTCATTTGGGTTGTAAGGATTCCGGCTGGACTCAGTTCCACCCATCGTGGCTCGGAATTGGAAATAACCCTTAAGTACGGGGGCTGCGGTGCTATCTGAAATCCTTGCTTTAGCGCGTCCTTTGTCACGTTTCCAATCACTGACCCGGGCTTCATCTCCTCGTTTATTCCATACTTGAGGTTGATCACAGCCTCAGTCCCGACCCAAAATAAGAGGAACACAGCAATTAATTGTATTAATTCCATTTCCTTGGTTTGCATTGTACCTGTTGAGTTTTTCTCTCCCTAATAAAGATAATTACGCACGAGTACGCACGTCAGAGAAAACAGGAAAAATGTTCCAAATGAATCATCTCAGTCAAATGTCCAGAAAAAGTGTTTAAGTGACGAATAGCTCTTGTGGTATGCAAATTATATCATGGTGCGAAAGCTATAATTGTAACAAGTGCCTCAGCCTATTTTACTCTTCTCGGGCAGAGCACATCCTCCGGTCTACTGCAGCGGGCGAAACATTGGGGACGACAGATCTGTGAAAACATGCTGGAGCTTCTCACAACACTGATTTAGCCGTGTAAATCCGTGCAGCTCTTCTCAAGCGGCAAAAACTGGTCTTACACATGACTCATATGATGAACTGTCCATTTTCAAGTGGAGGAAAAAAGGAGGCTGCATATATGAGAATTCCTGCGAGCCAAGTCCAAAAAATGTTTAAATCTTCCGTGCAGATGAAGTCAAAAGTCCGTGTTAAATTCTCCGCTTTGATGCCAGCACAGATTTAAGTCGCATTTTGGATAAACATCAGTGCTCTGGGTGAGATATTACAAGCAAAAAAAAAAAAAATCCTCTTCGGCTATCAAAAAAAGCTTAAAGGAGCTGCAGTCACAAAATTATTCAACAGCTTAAATCCGGATATCTTTGCCTAAAGAACATAATTGCAGGAATGTCTCATCACACTGAAGTCCCGATTACCTTTTTTATTTCCAGCAGATTTAGTCTTTCATCCCGTCCGCAAGTCTTGAAGCTTTTTACTTACTAATTAATTTCCTCCGTATCTCACTTAGAAAAAAAAGACTGCACATATCCCGATAATTAGTCCATGCAACATTCAAAAAAATCCGTTGAAAATAGCCAGCGGGGAGGAAACGATGCCTACAGTATGTGCAAAACGCTCTCAACACTGGGCTGCAGCAAAGTAGAAGCACAGTAGCCTATATCCAGCCTGGTTGAGGCAGAAAAAAAGAAATCACCACTCGTTGCCAGTAGGCTGTCTAGTTGACTCCAACAAGCGCTCCTCTCGCTTCACTGGTGCACACTGGCGGACGCGCAGCTCCGAGCCGAGCGCTCAGTCTCAGGACCTGCAATCCCCTCAGCCAATCAGGGGTTACACAGGAGGGCTGGGAGCTGCTGGTGGGTGGGGCAAAGTACAGCAATGAAACACGGCCAACTACCTGTTCTTCTGCAGATGGACGACTCAACGGGCAATTACAGCGTACAAGTTGAGACACGGAGCTGTGGGTGAGATGATCGATATGGGGACTAAAAGTGGGATCTGGGTGGACCCACGGGGGTCTTTGAGAGGGTGCTACTGGAGACAAAAAAGAGTAGCAGACTAATCTCTCCCAGTGGAAGCACAGAGGAGATGCTAAGGATAACTTTTCACTGATTTGACCTTGTTTTCTCTTACAATGGACAATTATTTGTAACAAGTCATATTTTACAACAGATCTCCTCAATGGGGATCCAGGGGGTTATTGTGGACTCGTATGGATATTTTGACCCCCGGTGACATGGCGATGTTGGTGCCAAAGCAGATAGCATCATAAAATAGTATTTCCGTTTCATTCTGCAGCATATTTTACATTTTGAAGTTGCGACTGTGCGCATTATTGCTTTATATTTTTGTTTTATTTTTTTTTAAATTTATGATTTATTTTTACAAAACAAAAATTAATCCAACAAAAGCAGACAAGGTTGTGCAGGTGAGATTAATAAAACGCCAGGAGGCTTATGAAAAATCTAAAAGACATAATAAATACAAATATCGTGTAATCGAGAAAAAAAAGAAACAAAGCCAATAAACAAACAAATTCAGCAATGCAAATCAGCTTAAACCAATTTCAAAATAAAATAATGAAAAATTTAGAAAATAAATTAATGAAAATGTTACGTCATTAACACCCTGACCTGGCTCTCTCGTGCAATGCGTGTGGACTTCAACATCCGGCACCATGACGAGGCAATCATGAATAAACATTATAGACATGATGGTTTCTATGTAGGAACATGCTGGGAGGAAATCTTGCCATGGGCTAAATCAATATTAAATATCCTACGTATTTTTTTCTTTGACGTCACATAATAAAAACACCAAATATTGCCTTCAAGTCTCCTTATCAATTACGCAACCCCTACTGGGACACATGTAATAAAATGTCATGTATGATTTAAAATATTGGTCTATGAGATTATTAACGGTCACAACCAGCAGTCACACCTATAACTATTAATGACTGACAGCTAATAAATTGTATTTTGCATTCATAACTTTTGGATGAAGACCAGTAGAATAACGGAGCGAGTTTACTAACAGAGAGAGAATAGTTCCATCATATGAAAAATAATAAATTGCCTTGACTGTAATTAAATCGTTTGTGTTTGTCAGCTGCAAAGTCCGCATTTATGAAAGGTTAATAACGAGGTGGGTGGACTCTGACCTCCAGTCTGTCGCTAATCATCACAAGAAAAGAAGCAACAAATCAATTATTGGCTATTATTCTGCGCTCGCTTTTTCCCCGCGTAACTCAGGTTGACATCATGGTGAGGATCTGTGTGACGTGCACAAGTGCCACGTGCCAGCCAAATGAAGAAAAGTACCGAAAAGAGATGGGTGGATATTAAGTTCATCCCCACGGATTCTCTCATCATCCTCCCTGATATGTTCTCATGTAGACAGGAGACACACTTGGTCGCAGCAGGTCCCTCACACACACACATACACACGCCCGCGCGCGCGCACGCGCACACAGCCTCCTCCCATGCAGCCTGCCTCTCAGCAGCGCTCCTCCGCCATCACATCCTGTCGAGGGCAGGCCGATTTCAAAGTCACAAGGGTGACACCTAGCGTCCGCAGCCGCAGCTCGAGTCTGTTCCTCCAGCCTGTCTCTCGTTTTTTTTTTTTTTTTTTTTTTTTTTTTTGTACCCCCAGACTGTTTTCACCCCGATGAAAAACAACAGCGTGCCACAAGAATAACAATGAAAACACACTGGCAAATCAATTTCCTCTTTATATTGGAAGAGAAGTCGGCAGTTTGACCACAATTAATATGCTGTCCAAGAGGTGAATTAGTTCTGAGCCATATCCAATCATTGTTAATCAATACCAGAGTGATTGAACTGTGTATGGGAAGGAGAATAAGGTCAATGTTGTGCATTAAGGACATGTAATTTACTTTATTTATGATTTTATTTATTACAAATACTTAAAATGTGTCAGTCAATTAAACACTTGAGATGAATAGCAAACGCATAGGCCTATTTTAAGGTACTGGAAGGTCATAAAAGTGTTTATATCATTCAAATAATAACACCTGTCTTACTATGTCTTATAGTTCATAATCACTCACCAGCACTTCCAAATAATACTGTTGTAATATGAAAAAAAGATGAGTCCACACCATCTCCTATCTGTTAAATGCCTCAGATGTGATATTCTTTTTAGTGAAAAGATTTTCTCTTCTGTTGCATAATGCAATCATATCTCCACAAACAAGCAAGTATCAACAAAGCAACTTGTTTGCTCTTCCAAAACACTTTTCAAGACATGTTGCAGTCGCATAAGGAGAGCGCCAGAAGAATCTTTAAGCTCATAAATTCTTAATGTCAGCAAGTTAAACAACCGTAGGCGGCGGCAGGGGACTCTCTTGTCCTCGGGGCTTTCTGATGGCTGTATGTACGACTTAGTGCATAGTACGTTTTTGTATTTCTATCAGTCTGAGGTGGTGTTACAGATGCTTGCACTGCCGACTTAATTCCAAGATGAACAGGTGCGAGTTCTCCCTGGTAACACTGTCAGTTTAAGTACAGAGCAATAAAGTGTGCTTTTATTGTCACATGATGTCTGTGAAAGATCAGGAGACTAGACTGTCTGGATAATATACTGTAAATGGGCATGGTGACTTTTGTTATTGTGCCTTGTTTTTCTTTTATTTATATGACTTAATATTGTGGTTAAAGGGGGAGTCAGCGATTCAGGAGAAATATTCTTGACATTTGAACTCAGCAGGCCGATTACAAATGTCCAGATGTTATCGCACTTGCAGACTCGCATAATTTGCAGGTGTGCTCCTGGGAAGTCTGCGAGTCCTGAGGAGCCGTCCAAATCCACAATTCAACCAGTCCACAAGGGGCCTTGAGAAGACTTTCTGCACCCTTCCAGGGAGTCTGTCTGGGGGGCATTATTCATCCCAATCACTGATTTAATTACCTACAATTTACTGCAATACAGACGCAACAAATTCAAAGCACGTTAGCACACTGGGGCGTTTTTCTATGGTGGTTTTCAATAAGAGCAAAGCATTTTGTTTTGGTGTTGCTGAACACATTTTTCTGCTGTATGTGCCTCACGTTTTTTCAGTGGTGCCCTAAATGCCTTGAGTTGAAAACAACTCGAAGCGTTCAGCGTCAGTGGTGTTTTTTTTCTATTGTCCAGCTAGAATAAACTGAGCGGCGGGTCCTCTGTGGTGGCAATGACAACAGTGGTAGCATATAGTATTAAGCTAATGTTAGGTCACTTTCATCGTCACCCAAGCAAGCTGCAAGACATATCTGAACAAACTGAAGCCTCAACTACTTCCTTCAGATTTTAACAACCGTAATTAGGCACAACGATTTACAGCAGATTGTCAGACTGTCCCTGACTCATCATCCTAAAATAAGCCGTGAATGGACCACCATCCAGGTGAAGCTCCTGGACCAGCTCGTGGTCCTCCCTATGATTCCTCCTCTTTCTGAGGGTCTCATGTACCCACACATATTCCCCAGTGTCCACTCCTAAAGTGCCCTCTGTCTGGTCATTTGTCATCCAGGTTTTAAGGTACTTCATAGCAAAGCAGTGGTAAAGCCAAGGAAAGGTGATTGGTGGTTGCCTAGCAACCATAAAAAAAATGGCGCAAGCTGCAAAAAGTGCTCTGTCTCATTGAATTAAAAATAAAAAGACAGAGCTGTGTACACTGTGTTTTGAAACGTGCAAAAAGTGCTGTCTGCAAGTTATCATGAATGTGTAACTGTACTGAAACGTTTCTTAAATCGTGTTAGCTAGACAATAAAAATCAACCATATCAGGATTTCTTTAGCATACACAAATCGCTAAATTTGATTAAAAAATGTGCTGGATTAGAATCATCTGCTGCACCTTTAAAACAGTGATTTGGTTCATGCCAGAGGGATTGACTTGAGGGTTAAACATCCCTTGGCTGGCGAGTTTTGGAGTGTTGCAGTGCCTGATGAGGGCTATGATGGTTAAAAAATGTTGCAGATTTTCTTGCCCCTGCAGTTGAGTGCAGTGTGGGGAAAAAATGCAACAGCACCGCCTCGAGCAGCAGGCCTGATCATAAACTATAGCGCAGTCATTTAGCCACAATGTATGTCTTTCTCTCGGAGAGGGGTGGCATATTTCATTCATGAGCCACGATCTACCTCAATACACACCCTGCTGTTGATGTTCTTTTGTGTCCTTTTTATTAATTTACTGCTTTGTTAAAATCCTTGAATTTTCTGATGTGAGTGGTGGTATTTTGGCTGTTTAGCGTCAGTGTTTGTTTACATCGCAATCATTTTGGTCAGTGGAAGAAAGAAGGAAAGTGATTGTGAGAAGGTAATGTGTTTACTCGTCTGCTGATTCATTAAGCTGTCAGTTATTCAAGCTCCGGAGCGTCTGACTGACACCACTTTATGTTCTGGCTGAATTTCAGTTTTCACCATTGAACAGGATATTCATCATTTTGCAACATGGAGATTTGACCAGGCAATCGGATTGGTCAACTCGACATTTAAATCATATCAGCATGATAGCACATCTTCCTCATCACTAAAAGTACTCCGCCATTTCTATGACAACATTGAAACTTATAGAGCTGAACTGAAAACCAGAGGGCTACAATATTGGTACAAAATAAATCATTCTGTTGTTCAATTTGATTTAAATCAGCTTTTTTAATGAATATTATTTATGGTGCTGCTAGTTTGCTGCTAGACCCCATTTTCATCAACAAAACGGAGAGCAAACATTTTAGTAATACCAAAAGAAATGTTGTTTTTGAAAGGCAAAACACAAACAGTGCCAAAAACTGCAGTTCCTCTTATGGCCACTTGAGGCTAACTCCGAAAAAGGGTCAATCCTCATAGCCCCCCATGTTAAAATGCCCAACATTACAGCCTGGTACAAAAAAAAGTTTAGGTTTCTATAGCTAACTTTTACATTGACGACAACTATACAGAGGTGATTTTTTTATATAACTGGTGTCTTTACATTTCATTAAGGCCAAAAGGTACAATAGTTACTATTTAAGGGTGGGATCGCTTAAGTGACAGGCTGTTAGCGGAGCATCACAACCCTCACTCCTCCACAGCTCCACCCTCTGGTCCAAATAGATGACACTTCTGGCTCCAAAAAACCAAGATGGCAACGACTGAAATGCCAAATTCAAAGCTTCAATACGGCAGTGGGCAACAAATCAGTGGGTGACTTCATATTTTGTTACAATCTATGATAAAAACATGCAATGAATTTTGTAAATGATGGATACTTTTTCAATAAATGGTGACTTGTGGACTTAACAAGACTCTGGAGTTAAGTGTTATTGGAAATGTTTGGATCACATCAACTAAAAAATAGCCAACTTGTGGTGTCTGCAGACATAGCAGCTAAATATGGAAAAATGATTATTTTAACAGAAAATATCTTTTTTAGAGCAAGATTGAGCTTGCAAGAAGGTTTTGTTTTTATGTGCGTGATAAAAACAAGTATAATCTCACTCGAGAGTATGCTTTACTGTCATTATTGTAACAGTGATGCAGCAGGGCTAAGGCGCTTGCATGTAGTATTGCTTATATACACGAACGCTACTGTACTCTCAAAGATGGTGTCAAAAATCATCATAATGTTCATTACAGATCTGTCAGTACACTCTATCAAAATCACACAGCAAAACCTGGGTTTTTCTTTTTTAATTCAAGCTAACTCCTATCTCCGTAGATGAAAAACAGGGAGAGTGGATGAATGGCAGATTATTTTAAGTCCAAACTGATGTTGTTTGTGTTTACTGTCCATTGAAATAGGCTTATATTTTGTGGAAAAATAGAATCTTACCACCATGATGTCATATTTCTTCACTTCACTTGAATTATATTTCCTGACACACATGTAGCACTGCACTGTGCGAGCTTTCAGGCTGTGCAGCGGTCTCTTTCTTAAACTTGAAGACAGGAGGCAGAGCTCGGCTATTTAAGTCCATGGGAATTTCACAACCTCGCACTGGTTTTGAACATATTTTTGAAGCATTTGTGGTGGAAAGCTTGAACCAGTGCAGTTGAAAGTACACAGAGAATGACTGATTTTATTTCATATCATTTTTTTCTCTGCTGCCAAAGAATGGCACACGTCTGTAGTCTGTCCCTGCTGCTTGCTTGGAAAGGAATATCTAAGCTCCTCTGACAGATGCTGGCATTATCACCCCGATGTCCTGCCCGGCACTGGAACTCGGCCCATGCACAAACACGGACTTACAGGGGCGAGCGCGAGACGGCAGAGACAGACAGCGGCACATTGATTCCGAATGAGCGAGATGGCCACGCTTGTTTTGGCTGGAGCTGAAGATGACGTTATTATTATGGTCTTCATCCATACAGCTTCTCAAAAAATTGATTTCTCCTGAGCACCCCTTGCCAGAGGCATAAAAAGGAAGGGGAACTGACAGGCTTAATCTATGGGTCTCTCGTCAATGACGATACGCCCTCCACTCCATTCCACACTGTGCCTGTCCATGATACATCAATTAGTATCAACTCTCACCATCCGTCTGAGGGTTCACAGAGTCCCCTGGGCTCTTCAACACGTCTGCAAGTGCAATTCAACAGCGAAAGGGCCTTTTTTTCCCCTGCACTTCACCAACTATTTTTTTGTTGTGATGTTTGGTTGTTGTTGTGCTACTTTTAATTTAATCCTGTTTTTAATCCTAATTTCCCCAAAGCACTGGTCTGGGACTCTCATCGTGGTTGAGTTGCGGAGGAAAGAGTACAGCGGCTACAGCTCGGCTTTGTGCCATTCAATCAGCGTTAATACCACTCAATACCATTTATTTTTCCTTCCTGTCACTTCCCTGTGAATCAGTCAGTGGAAATAAAAGTGAAAGTATTTGTGTTTGTGTCTATTCTGGGCACTTTTATCTACTGCAGTGTTACTATAGAACAAAACTTTTTTCATGGCTGCGGATGACGCACTTGTTAGGCACAAATGTGCCCTCTTTTTACCAGCACGAGAGCCGCTTTTGATTTTCACAGATTTGATTTGATGTGCTCTAGTAGAAATGTCAAAGGTTTTCGTGAACAGCCTCCCTCAGGTTTAATAGAATTACTGCTCTCGCCTTGCTTCACCCGCCACGTGCAGGAAATGGATGCGGATGGTCTCGTATTCGACTGGATGTGGACCTTGATGCATACAGATGCAAATGAAAGGAAGAATTGTTGAATGCGGCTGTTTGAAGTCGCATGGTTGGTGGGGCCCCTGATCATCAAGAGCTGCACTGATTTAATATGCAGTTTGTTGTTTAAACAATTAATAATTAGTAACCCAATGACCCATTTGCTTCTGAAATGAAACATGTTTAAGTGAAGCTTGTTCTATTTGTGCATAATTGGTTTAGCTATTTATGCTGTTAGATGGCAATTAACAGACTTTGTGTAAAGTCCTCTCATGTTTAGAGCCAAATGTGCTCTCATTGTTTTCTCTTTGAATGTCTGTATGATAAATAGCAGTTTAAACTCTAAATGGTTATTTGGTAAAATACTCTCTTCAAAGTGGAATTATAGTTTTAGGACATCAGTACTTTTTTTCCCTTTATTTAAAATGCTACACTCATTTTAAATTTGTGGTACAACAGAATTAGGTTTAAAAAGTTGAGGAATGCAGACAGTTTTCTCATCTCTTCTGACTTAATTTAAAATGTTTCATGTAAAAGAAACAGATATTAAGGGTGTAAATCACGAGATTCATCATTATACGAAACATTGATTTAGTGTTCATTTTAGGCTCCAAACATGGGTGCATTGCAGCAACTTGTGGGTGTGTTTCCCTCAGCTTTTTAGGCTACAAATGTTGCTGTTTTGTAGTGACCCATCAGTTTGTTTCCATCTGCTCCCATCGTGGGTGTTTTCTGGCAAGCTGTCGGTGTGCTTCCATCAGGTTTTTAGGCTCCACACGTGGGTGTTGTGGTGACATATTGACGGGGATAGCACCATGAAAATCAGCTGTTTTATACAAACATCACTGCTTTTCCTGACAGAATTGTGCCCCTAAAAATGGGTATTTTTAGTCCAAAAGATCTTTTCAAGATCAAGAGCTTTTCCTAAATATAACAAAATGGTTTTTGGGCCTAAATCTTACCACATGACAGCAATGTTGAAATAAAAACTTTCAACATATCTGCTACATAACAATATGTAATGTATCTGTGGTTCGTAGAAACATACCCCCCCCCCCCCCCCCCCCGTATTTTCTGTTCTTTGCCTGCAGTGGCTCTATTTAAAAAAATATGACATGCTTTACAGATTGACTCAAACCTCATGTCAGTCTTGATATTTGGTATTTACAGTTGTATTTCTCCCAAATCAACAAAGTGCTCCTTTTAACGCATTTAATTTTTCCCTGAAAAGGACTGACCCCTGAACAGAATTCTTTTAAACATATCTGAATTGGGAAATTGAACTTTTACATGAGCTATGAATGCTTTGGGCAACCCAAGCTGCTGAAAAATATTCTTTGAGTCAGGGCGTTATGGGCCGAGACTGCTGTATTGATAACAGATTTTGGAGCTGCACGTTTTTGAATGCTTGACTGTTTAAACCACCATATTTCACATTTCTTCTCCATAGCATGAAGCACAATAGGTGTAATCACAGACACCAATCCGTGCCGGAGGTTTCATTTTGATCTAATTATCCTGCTGTGCAAAATCAGCTGTCTTTGTTTGGAGGCCTGGGTCTGTTAAAGATACAAAAATATAAAACTAAAACAAAAAAGTCACCCAAACCTCAGGCTTTGAAGAGACAATAGACAGGATCTGTGAACACAGAAGTTTCTGTTCACCTGGCGTACGGTCAATTAGCTTTGTGTTGCTGTGTTTATTCAATGTCAGCTCTGATTAATAGGCACAACATGGTGTAAAGAACACCTGAAAATGTAGTATGGTGCCTGGGTGGGACATTGTTGCCATCTGATACCATCTCCACAACATGGTGCTTATCTCGTCGCCACCCCCCTTGGGGGTGTTTACAGCTGTTTTCTCGTCAAGACAAATTAGTGCGGCTGTGTGCCTCTTTCACCCCCTCAGAGTGAAGCAGTGAACGGAGACGTCATGGTCACTACCCCTCGCCGCGCGTCTGGATTGGCGTATGCCTGGATTGGCGCATGCCTGGATTGGTGCATGCCTGGATTGGTGCATGCCTGGCCATGCTTAGTGGCATTTGAACTGCTTAAAGCCTCACCAAGAAAAGAACAGTGGGGTTTTTTTGTGTGCATATTTTATGTCCTCCGGGCTATAAGAAAAAAAGTTGTTATTTTTTTGTTTTTTTAAGTAACCCTATACATTTTTAAATAAGCCTCTACCAAACAGTTGAGATGGCCTTTCATCGTAAAACAGAAGCAAAAAAAATTGAAATTATAAATCATTTACTGTTATAATGGTTGTAATTTGTTAGCATACCAACATATATCATTTGTGACCATGGAATTAAGAGTAATACCAGTACTAATATTATTTTACGATTACAGTACTTTGAAAACATCTTAGAAATAGTTAAAAAAGCATACAGGTAGTACTGTCAGAACCAACACTGTCAGAACCACCACTGTCATATATATATAATGGAATAATATTAAATATATGGTATTAACAACGGTGCATATGCAACCCTTTTTAATTTCATTTTTTTAATTTCATAAAAGGCCAACAATGAATGATCAGAAGTTCATTTATATTTTAGCAAACAGTCAATTTTAGTTTAATTTGCTTCACTGCCTTTCCATAAAAGGACAAATCAACCACAGAGCATGTCTTAAAATTTTATTTTTTTAATTTTATTTAAAATTTTTTTATGAAGTTACATAAATCTGTTCAATAAGACCTCTGAAACTATAAAATGTTGAATAAAAATGTCTACCTTTAAAAATCCCACCTCACAGAGCGATTATGTCTAGTGTGATTTTTCTTGTTACTAACTTCTTATTAGGGGGGGAACTAAAGCCAGACTGTTTAAAGACACAGAGACATCTAGTGGATATTTTTAAGCATAATATACCAAGACCGAATGGTGGAGATGGCTCAATCAGGTTGAGCTGAATTCAACACATTTTTTAATGAATATATAGTGACTGCACCAAACAGCTTAGCAGGACGTTAAAGGGATAAAGTTGGTGACGTGTCATTTTTAAGTAAATGTGTTTGTTGATCTTTGTATTCATAACCTGAGGATCTAAGAAGAGGATAACATATTGTTGGGGTTTTTATTCCCTCTATAATCTGTCTGTCTAATCTAATATACAATTTTTTTTCCCAAGCGGCTGTGGCTGATTTAGCCGTGGTAATACTCTAAATCCTGACTAGCCTGACCGGGCTGCGTGCTGTAAAATCAGAGAACGAGGTTACATTCACAGAGGATAACCTCTTTCCACACATCCCCTCTGCCTGCCACTGTCTCTCTCTATCTCCACAACACACCTCGCAAAACAGTTTAGCACATTTTCACTTAAGACAGAAACCTCTGTGACATTACTAAATAGGTTATAGTCTGAAGCATTGACTTCCCGCTGGTGAAAAATTACGTTTTGTTAAGAAAATGACATTTCCTTTTACACTGACCATGACAACAGTGTTGTTAGCAAACCCCAGGCGGGTAAGCACAGCCACTCCTGCGGGCACCCATATGTTGCCTGCATGATAGATGCAGTAGCATGAGGGGGGTGGGGGGGGGGTCATGTTTATTGCTTTTCATAATGTGCCACCAGTGTCCTCACGGTAATGAGGACTTTGCCCTATGATTGTGCCAGTTTAAAACGCTCCACTTCATCACGTTAATACTGGGCTCCGGCAACATTTGATGGCACAGGCTCCATAATGCTTTGCCACAAATTAGTAGGTCTTGTTATTTCCACATTAGCTTGTCAACACCTCATCTTAATTTCACCACTGAACCACATCTGAACCATATAAATGGAGACCTCGAACGCTTTGACTGCTCGTGTCGAGAGGAGATAGGGAGGTGAGAGCGTGTGTGGGTGAAAGCACACAGGCGTATTTGTGTCTGCGCCACTATGTATGGACGCGAGCGTGTGTGCGTGTCAGCATGTGTCGAAAAGGCATTCACTTCCTCAGAGAGATGTGAATTCAAAATAACACACAGAGATAGAAACAGAGGGAGAGAGACGGCGAGAGCGAGCGAGGGAGAGAGGAGAAAAAATAATCTCATGCTATGTTATCCCTGCAAAACCTGACAAACCACCCCCGAGACTGATCTGGCTTAGCATTCAGTATGGTTAGGGGCTTGTTTGTGCTCCTATGATTGGAGCAGGCTGGCTAAGTTGGCCTCATAACAGTCCAGTCACAGTGGAGCCCAAGTGGAGTCACGCTGCCTAGGGATGGCAGGCCTGTCTATCTGGCCACAGATATCAATAAAGGCAGCAGTGCAGTCTTCTGGGAGGCTGGACAGTCCAAATTCTCTCCCCTGAAGGAGGGTTATTAATTGTCCCGATGTTGTATGTGGTCTGCCTGCACAACATGGTTTTTTTGTCAAACATTCTGAATTCCAGGCATGTATCCCAGAATGCAATTAGTCCTCTGCCATTAGATCAAGCGACACATGTCTTCTCGCCTCGTGCCTGGTCTGGAATTACGGTGAGGGGAGGTAGAAAAGAAAGAAATTAGTATGGAAATTAGCTGTCTTCAAAGCCTTTGGCGTTAAAGGTGGTGTAAGGTGCTACAGGAAGGTGGCAGTTCCCTTTGCAGATATCCGAGTAAGAGAAAACGCAGGGATACAGGAGGATTGATTTCCTTGGGAGACTCATATCCCTCTGTGCAACGTGGGATTAAGGAAATGGCACATGAAAGGCATATCATGCTGTTTAGTATACACTAATTGCGCATGCGGTACGGAGTGGTCTGGGATAAGCAGATTGTATTTTAACATCACACGCTGATTTTTGATCCATGGAGAGTTTGAGGTCCTTAACATTTTAAAATAAACACATTAAGAGTTTGTAATCTTTACTCGAGCCCAATGGAAGCAAGCCCAGGCCTGAGAGATGAGTCTGCTTTGCCTTCTGATGCTTTTCTTCACTTCCTCTGGGCATTAAAAATGGTGACAAACTGACACATGTTGACGCTCCACTGCAGCAAGGATGAAGTCCTTAAAGGTACAGTAGGTTTATTCTAAGCTAGTGCAGTTTAACCAGAAATCCAACACCGTCAGACATTGTACAACAGATTGACTTTAGTCACTGCATATCAAGTCAGCGCTTCATGGTTTTAGCAACCAAAACAGTGTTCAGGGCAGGTGGTGACAGCTGTGGCATGCACACGTGAAAAACAGGGCTCTAGGTAACCTTAGGTTAAATTTACATTTAAAATAAAATATTAAGCCACATTTGAAGATCTAGGATAAGACAGTGGAGCACATTCACACCAATCATCCATATCACCATGCAGAGGGAAGCTTGCATCTACTGCTAGCTCACCTAGCACCACTGAGCTAGCTAACATTACAGCACTTACACTACACGAACATAAGTAGATGCAAACCTCCTCACAACAAGGTCTGTGGATTATCTTCCATTATATTAAAGAAAAGCAGGAATCTCTACAGCCAATATCTCCAACACTCTGCAACTCACACCGACACCATCTAGATATATAAATAGCACTATAAGAAAGAGAAAAGTGTATGTTTTTGATTTTGGGGTGAACTATCCCTTTAAAGACTGGAAACAATCATGATCACAGGTAAAAGAAGCACTTCGTGGTTAAGGGAAATTTTGCAGTTACTGATTTTGAAATTTCTATTTTTAACTTTTTTTTTCAAGACCATAAACTTAAAAACCATCAAAAGAGTATATATGCATAAAAAAAGAAAAATAATAAAGAAAAAAAGAAAACAGTCACCTCCAATGTTCGTAAAGGACTAGGAAGAAGTATTAATTTATCTGATCCCGCCCCCTCTCCATTGTTCTTTAACTTATAAATCAACACTTCCTTACTTAAAAATGTAACTCATGAATAAAAAAATAAAAAGAAATGAAATATATATGCACACACATACACACATAATGAACAGAAAACTAAAGGTTGACTGTCGGTAGGACATGAGAAACAAATGGCCAGTATCCAGCTGTTTTTGGTTTTGAGGAGCCACTACAGCGTCTCACTACATCCACCTTTGCTTATGAAAGACAGCTGTCATAATAAGTTTGACCAGTAGAGGTCCTCGTCAGGTAAACGCATGTTGCATTTGGAATTAGAGTAAACAACCAATGCTGTTTTAGCTTCTTTAATCTTTAGGGTACAACCACCTTGATTAGTCACTTGAGGCTGATATGGTGTACTATTGTACTTGGTATATGTGTTATTAGTACCATGGTCACATATAGTCATACATGTGCAGTTTGTATTCTTTACCTCTATTTGTTTTTCAGCCACGTTTCTTTAGTTCCTCTTTTATTCTATACAACCCAAAGGCATGCTAAGGTCCTTAATACCTGCATATCTAAGATAATTGCTCTTTCGGCACCTCCTGGCTTCATTATCTCTCCTACAATGTAGTGGGGTGGTGCTGCTTATTTTGGCAAGAGGCAATCAAGCCCCGAGGCTATGGGGATTCCTTTCCCCCATGTGTCAGCTAATGTTTACCGAGGCCTGAGGACTGAGGATGGATCACAGGATTTCATAATCCACTGCCCGTACAGTGGAGCAAGGGCAAAAAAATAATTCTCTTTGTGTCAACAGTTGTTTCATTCATGGGTAATTTCCCCATAGCTAGCCTCACGCTGCAGCCAGAGATAGAGAGAGAGGAAGAGATAGCAAGAGAGATGTCCACACTCAAGTGCTCTGCCTCCCTGGAAACCGCTTCATGATTTGGTTGTAAAGCTATGCTATTTGTATTCCACCTGAGTTGTTCCCTCTCATTCAAAGACCTGCATGGTTGTTTTAAACCAACCGTGTATTTGAATTTATGAAAGCCATATAAGTCAAGAGATGCAGATGATGTCAGCAGTTCTTTAAGGAGTGGGGGACATCTCTGGAAACGCTACTCAACAGTTTTCTTCTTGCTCCCCGGGCACTGGCTATTTTCCAAGATGTAGTTCAGGATCAATGCGCTGTGGAAGTGAACTCTGAATGGCAGCACTGGAGGTAAAACTCACTCAGACCTGAGCACAGACTGTGTAAATCGGAATTTCAGAAAAGTGATATTTCTTATGGTATAAGAGCAGCAGTGCTTCCTCTTTGATACTTTCTCTTTTATTTTCTGACTATAGTGGTTGATGGGTTTTATCAAACATACAGTAAGACAAGCATGTCCTGCAAAAAGAACAGTCATATGAGCCAGGTTGTTTCATAGCTCAAACTACAACAACATATATTTGTTGATTATCTTTTTCACATGAAATTGTGAATAAACTAAATAAAAAAACAGCCTTTGAAAATGACAGCTATGAAAAATTATATTGCAATTTCGGTCGACAATTGGAAACATAATGATGCAAAAGACAGATGAATGGACAAATGGTTTTAATGCAAAGTCTTATTCAAAGACCTTAATGTAGCTGTGGACTCACACACTGTAGCCTATTTGTGAATAGTATTACAATATCCTCCACTGCAATAAAATATCTTGTTTCCTGCCCCAAGAAGGTTACATTATCAGTTCAGTTTGTTTGTTTGTTGGATTATGGAAAAACCACTGGCCTCTCTTTTGTGAAATTTGATGAAGGGGTGTAGCATGGGCCAAAGGAGAACCCATCAAATTTTGGGACGGATCCGAATCACAGGGCAGATACAAAAATTCTTGTTTGCTTTCATTAAAAACATGAAATAGGGCATTTGGCCTTGGCAGAGGTCGGAGAGTTCAGAGGTCGATTTAGCTGTGTGACTTGTTACACCGCATTAGTCAGAACCATCTTTAATTCAGATACGTTTTTTTTCTCTTTCACTTATGTTTTCCGGTGTTTCTCGATCTTGGAATGAACACAATTATTATTAAAATAAAATAAAATAATCAAATATTAATCTACTATGAAGATTTAGACAAGAAGCAGCAACAAAACAACCAGGGCAAGCTATGAAAACATGCAGGCAGTATGCAGCCATTTATATACAGGAAAGCTAATGTAACATGATTTAGGGCTGTGATTGTCGACGTAAAGTGAATAGCACTTTGAGATGGCTATCCTCTGTGTTGCTTTCTCAAGGATTAGAAGAGGAGTTTTGGCTCCAAAAAAACAAGATGGTAAAGGCCAAAATGCCAAACTCGAGGCTTAAAGCGGCAATCCACAGACTAATGGGCTACGTCACGGTAGCTTTGTCCATTATGCACACAGTCTATGTTTTTACTCAAGATCCAAATACAATGGATTGCAGCATGATTTAACAAAATAACAGAATTTAACTAAACCAATATACCTCTCCATCAAAGACTAAAACTGGCAGTACAAAGGGTCCCTGTAAACATCAGTGTAAAGTTTACATCTTTATTTGATAGATTGTATTTTGGTCCTTGTCTATGCATTGCTATGTTACTTGCTATGGGATAGCGTAAGATTCGTCCGTACATGCAATTTAACATGTACGATGCAAACAAAAGAGGTACCACTCATGAAAACATTGCTCACAGCACTACTAATGATCAAAAACTCCACAGGGGGGCTTTAAATTATGCAGTCTGCAACTATCACAAAAACACATGGGCCATTTGTCTTACCTCTGCCCACTTTATTAAGTGCAGTCACACAACAGAGAGGCCAGAAACAGCTTCCTTCAGCCTCTGCTGCAGCTACACTGTTAAACTTCCCCATCAATATGTGTTTATACTGCTGTCAGTGCTGCAACCTGGGTGCTCCTCTGCTGTGTCCCTCAGTGATCACAAAGGTGGAACAACTCCATACTGTCTGTGGGCGAGCCATCATGGCCCTTTGCAGACCTCAGGATGTACATTCTGCACATACTCTTGTACTATTTCTCTCCTCTGCTCTTGACTGATATCTGGGCTGCACAGGACTGCAAAAGCAGGATCATCTTAAGGTGGATAAAGAAGGACTTTCACTATCATAACCCTGTGGATTAACTGGTGCCTTCTCTATGCTGATATGAAAGTGCACTGCATTGCAGGCAGAGTATATGAGCACTGCAGGCAGAGTATATAAGTCAAAGGTGCATTGTTTGGCATTATATCAGTATGAATGGGTGGCTCAGTGTTTTGTTAGATGACTGGTATGGTGGCAGAGGTATGCATGACGTTTCCCTTTTCATTCTATAAATAGCAACAATAAAGAACTAATAATAGGAAGTTATACAGCACAATAACAGGGAAGCAGAAACAGCATTAACAAAGCATTAAAAACAGCATCACTGACCACTGCTTACAGCTGCAACTTATTGACTTTCCAGCCTAGTCTGTCTGCTGCATTTACGTAATATTGCACTCACTGTAAAACTGAGCATCCAAGAGGAAAAAACAGTCACATCAGCCTCTGGTGGCTGTTATCAGAAATGTGAAATTTCTGCAATATCTCCCACTAGCTAGAAAGGATGGCTGAAGCATCAACAAACGGGTGCCGACATATTTGCAATGCAACATTGTTAGTAGTTCAATGTGAATAGAATTCAATATTAACACAGGTACAATCAATTCAGTTCAATCTAAAAGGAGCTCAGTTTGTTTGTGGTTTTGCTTGCTAATGAACAACTAGAAATATGTGATGCAATTACAATTTCTATTTTAAGTTGCTTTCTCATTCATACAGTGTGCCTACAGGGCGAGCTAAGTAAGTAACTATGTTTCAGGTAAATGAGAATGCAAGAGGCAACCTCCAGGACTGAAAAATAAAGCCAAGACAGATGTGTAAAAAACTGTAGCTCCTCCAATGGCCACTTGAGGCTGGCTCCAAAGGCCAGTCAATCCCAACAGGCACCCAAGTTAGACTGCTGACTTTAGAGCAAAAATTAACATGTTTTCAACCTGGTGCAAAAAAACGATTTTGGCAGGGTCTGATACTGGCAAGAATTCTGTCCACTATACTGGCGGTTAAATGTTTGTACCAAAACAGTCACATAATGAAAAAAAAAAAGCAGAGTCTCGCATGCATTCGGGTAAACCTTGTGTCCTCTGAAATCTATGTGGCTTTGTACTGCAGAGCGTGAGTGCTAACTATGGTTTGTTCATGTGCACCTTGTAAACTCAGTTATCAATACTCGAATGGCCATGAATGTTGTTTAAAATGAGAGCACATTTTAATTATTAGATGCTAAAATCTTAACAATATCCAATTCATCTCTACACAAGCAGATTTAAAAATTCCATTTAAAAATCACGTTATCAGCAAACCCCATAACATTCTTGTGTAAGAGAGAGTTTCTGTGATTATTTTCAAGATGTTTTACCTTAGCATTGTTTAATAATTAAATACTAAAGTCATACCCAATTTGCATACATTTTGGCCAGTAAAACTGTTTAAAATAAACTAAACTTTTAAGCCCCGCCAGTCTGCTGCTCGCTGCCGATATTTTGGCAGGTAGAATGTATGCTTGGCTGGTGGATATTTTTCATCTAGCAGATCCCTTGGCCAGTGAGTCAAAAAGTTAATTTTGGACACTGTCTTTGGTCTCTGGAGCTTAATGCCCCCCCCCATGACAACTGTATGGGGTGAATTTTTATATAACTCACTAGTCTACATCCTATTAAGGCTTAAAGTTATGCATAGTTAAGGCCGCTTTGAGTGACAGGCTGTCTGCTGATGGTGACCTCGTCTTCTCACTCAGATCAACCCTCGCTCCTCAGCTCTAGCCTTTCGCCCTAATACAGTCACTTCTGGCTCCCAAAAAAACCATGGCCACGGCCAAAATACCAAACTCAAGATTGCAATGGCTTAAATGCCTAACTTGGAGCTTAAAATGGGAGTCCGCTACCCAATGGGTGACGTCACAGTAGCTACGCCCATTATTTTTACAGTCTATGCTTCTTCATGGTAACAACAGGATGCTCCCATTCACCAAAAATGTCATGAATGCAGCAACAGACTCACTTTGCATCTGAATGTGCTGCTGTGTGATATTTTCCCATTCCTGCAGAAGCTCTTGATGATGTTATTTGCCTCCAGGAGGCAGAAGGTCGTGCCTACTACCCCACATTCACAGGGCTACAGAATAAACAGGAAAGTGACTCAGCACAGTCTTTCTTTTGCAGCTTGGAATTAAAAGTCCTCTGCAAAGGTGACCTGATTAGGCATTGTTCCAGCTGGACCTCGTTAGGTTAAAGTGCACCTAATAACCTTTGGCGTGAATGACAAGTTGTATTAGTTCGCTTCACAGGTATTTTGCAATGCTGTTCCTCGTCTCTACTACAGGAGAAAGTTGTGAATATAGATGATCTCTGTTATATGGCAGCCGAGACGCCTCCGTGAGAACACACTCATTGATTCAACTCCTGTGTTCTGATGTGTTTCATTAACGTTCGCAAGAAAATGATCGATTTGAGTGGTATGAAATCTCGTTCAGCTGGGGGCAGTGTATAAATTGAATGTAGGTCGGAGGTTGACAGTCTATTTGTTCACAGTACTTACACTACTGTGGGTGTGGCTTGTTACATGTATGTATGTGTGTGTGTGTACAAACAGGTTTATACTTGTCAGAGTCAACAGATATCATATCTGCAGATGATGGGTCCTCAGGGCTCTTTGTTTATCTCACAGTGGGCTTCAGGTGTAAATAGGAAGGTTTGAAATCACTTTCACCTTCCTCGCCCACTAAAAACATCTATATCACATTCACTGCTGCAGTCACAACGTCTGATTCTGCCACATCACTGGAGAGAGGAAGGGATTTCTGGCACTATACTAAGTACGTTTACATGCACACTAACATTCTAATATTATTCTGAATACGACAATATTATCAATTTGCTACTGGTCATGTAAACAGCATATTCTGTTTGGATATTCAGAATAATATACAGCCGTTTGCAACACAAGGCACATTGCCTGTTGGTTCTGGATACATCAGCCCCCAGGAATTGCACTGGGCTTTGAAGTTAATTTTTATAGTGCCCAAACAGTGGAGTTACAACTTTTGAGTCTGTCGCGTGATGCCATTGGGCCAAAAATACTTTTCCTCACAGACCTACATTAGCACAGAGACACTTGTAAATAAATCAATACATTTATTGAGCGTCACAACCCCAACCTAAGGACTCATTTCACAATCTGGATTTCATCCATTCAGTCCGATAACAATTGGAAAATCTAGAAGAGCCACATGAGTGAGTCATTTAATCTCCATTCAAGTTAGCAGAGCGCTAAACCAGAAGTCATCAGCTCAGGCATCAGAGTGCTCTAGTGCACCTGAAGCAGCGCGGGCAATTTTAAATGCAACAGTTTAATTTTGACTTCATACACCACTGAGCAACTTTCATAGGAATGAATGTGGACATGCCTCCAATACTGTAACCGTGTCTGTTTATACAGAGTTTCCACTGTCGTGAAAAAACTGGATAAGTCACAGAATCAGTAAAATCATTGCACGTTTTGGAAAAGACATGGAATTTTGTTGAGTGTAATGTAGTCTAAGTGTTACATCAATCTGTGGATAACCTTCCATGTAATGTAACATAACAGAAAATGTATTTTTCTCTATCTATGTTACATGTGATGACATGATGTTTTGTCTACATCACACACATTTCTTAATTAACTCCCTGTGTTACGTCTCTCTTTCATGTATGCCAGCTAGTTTCAATTATGCTTGAATCGAGTCTGAATATGATATGTTTGAGAAATGCCGGGCAAGTTTGGCAAGAAAAAAAAGTGTTATTATGGGTCCTTGAAAAGTCATATTAAAGTTTTAAAATGTTGTCCATTAAAATGTGTGGGAACCTTGTTTATACATCCATTGGATACACTGGATATTTGGATACATTTGTAAGGCTGGGAAAGAGATGCATGCCTAAAAGAAAAGCCCACATTTCTGATCAGAAGGACAAACACCTACTTTTTAAACACTATGAAAGAGTTGGCTATCAGCAGACTACGATATGCGCAAATCACAACACTGACCTTTTCAAGAGGGTGGTTTAAGGAATGAACAAGGGAGGCTAAGTTTGCACTGTCAAACAAGTCCGCCACAGGTGGAAAACTTTTTTAAAAATTCTGGCACGAGCAACAGCCACTCCATTTTTCCATATTTTGATATGATAAATGAATTTTAAGGCATGTCAATTAGAGTATACACAGCTGCATGTAAACAGGACTATTAGTGGAGTATTTACTTTCCTTGGCCATTTAAACAGCTTTGTAGGAACATTGTCTTTTTTCAGAATAAGGGCAAAAACCAGGATATATTGTTCATGTAAACATAATCATTGTGAACAAGAGACCCTGGAGGTATAATACATCTGCAAATCAGAGGATGATGGACAAATCATCCATTTGAGAGACTAATCTCAATGACCACAGCGGCACTAAAACCCTCATTCTGCATTTTCTAAACAAAAGGCAGCGAGGCCAGTGCCCAGCACAGTGGCTTCACCGGCCTCGCTGGAAGCTCCCAACCCCTCAGTGTTAGATAAGGTTGTAATAAGATATAGTCAAAGCCTGGCAACTAATCTGATATTTCACCTCAGTGAGAGATAGGGAAGATATAAAAACGTATTAGGAGTGGGCACTAAGAGGATTAGAGTATGGAAACGGATGTGTGCTGGCGTTTTTAATCCACTCATGCTTAACCCTTTCAAACTGCCCAATCTGCGACACACAAACAATGATTATTTAGTCTTGCTTTCGATGGAGCCGTTGCTCTCGTTTCAGGCCAGTGACTCTCCACACACCTCCAGTCCTCTCTCATTTAATTTGGTTTTGTGGGAACAGAAAAAAAGGTGAGCAGCGGACTGACAGAGCTCAGGTTTGATTAAGATTCTCTGTCCTGTGACAACACTGCACGGCTCTGTCTCCGGTGAATTGCTCTGGATCGTAGATTGACATTTGGTGCTTGGTTTAGCAGCTGCGTGTGAGCGCCTGTGTGCAGCATTCATTTACATGAGCGTTTGTTCAGGTTGAATCTCTGTATGTTTGGGCAACCATCCACATAGCTGTGTGTGTGTTTCATGTTTTACATACGTGTGTATGCAATTATATTGTGTATACACCGAGCGCTTAGTGGCTTAGTGCAACCTAATCTCACATAGCCACACTTTGAGGACGTGAGATTAAGAACAACTGGACTATAGAGGGCAATTAATCTTCCGTCTACATCCATGCGGCGGTTTAATTTTGGGGTGGGCCGATCATAGCACGAGTGAGCCGTGTGAAAGGTGAAAACACGTATTTGACCTTTTGACATATATTAACACTGATATTAGTTTCAGGGGGGCGATACCACAGAGGAGCCTTTCAGGAGGGATCATTACAGTCAAAATTAAGTCATCACTCTGGGAGACACAGCTGTTACACGGGATATGAGCAGTCAAACCCGAGAGAGCCATCGTGTTCTGTCATTGTGGTCTGCCCTGAAGGGGGGCGCCCGGTGGCCCACAAATCGCCGCCGTCTATTGGGACGCGACCCTTGTGACTGCACGGCAAGCTCGCAAGATGCGTGGATGTAACCTTACAGAAGGGCACGGCCATTAATAAAACGGCAGTGTGCTGCGGGTGGCGGAGACAGGGAGAAATAACAGGTGTCAATCTTCATTACATGTGATCTGCCGCCTCTCCAAATTCCAAATTATTCCTCAATTAAGAAGAAAAATGAAGGCACGGATGCTCTCTAAATTTGACATCCTAATTAATTACTTCCTTCACATGAAGAAGTGACTCATACTTCATGTCACCTTGGAGCCCTCTTGTGTGTTTTGTATCACAAAATTAGTCGAGAGAGCTCGCTGTAAAAGAAAACTTTTCAAAGTGGAGAGGGCTTTAAAATGTTTTGACAAGTGAAGGTATTGATATAATTATGGTTTGGTGTTTAATTATGTGTAATGTCTGCATAATTGTATATGTCAAGGTATTTTTATTATACATCAATAAGTGACAGTCAATACACTGGTTTTGAATCCGCCACAAATTTGATTGTGAGGAATAAAACTGGAGCAACGACGGCAGAACTCACTGAAGACATAATTGGCTATACTGTGAAATGGGCTCGAGGTTTATTATCAAATCAGTTGTGGTGAATTAAAGCAGTGTCTTTCATCCTGTCCTCTCATTTGTTATTTGGTTCCCTCATGGCATCCCTTCGTCAGTCCCATCCCAGATTTTTAACAGGCAATTTCATTCTTACAATCAATTACAGGTTGATTGTGAATGGTTTATTGTGAGGGGAAAAATGTGAAAAAGATTGAAAATATGATTATACTTCCATGGGTAACTGTACCAATATAAAAAAAAGGTTTGATATGACTGTTTCTTGCTGTCCTTCTCTTCCCCTTACTCGTACACAGACACACAGACACAAATCACCGCAAATATAAAGTTCTTTACAGGCAGCACAACAGATTTTTGCATAAATTTAACTTTTCAGTGTCCTTGTGAACAGCATAGTGATAGTTTTGCAGCATTACAGATGGCTTGATAAAAAAAACACCACGAAAAAAAAAAACTTCCCTCATAATCATGTCTGCAGCATGACAAGTGGATGGGAACATTGCACATCATTACAGGACTTGGCTGCCTCCACGTACAGTAGTATATCAGTCGGAGCGTCTCATGCGTGCTGAATGTATGTCATTCGAGCTCAGAGCCAACGCCCTCCTTTGGTGCAAATTTTACACTTGGCAGAGTGATTAACGCTTGTGAGGCGCTAAATCTGGGTTGGCCAGAAAGCACCAGCATGAGTAGATAGACTGGCACTCAAAATCCTTTCCACCTTTTTGCCTTCTGGCTCCTCGAGCTCATACTGTACATCTGTTGGATTTACTTTCCCTTTGATGATCACCACTAAGCAAATATTTGCTCCCTGAAAGAACAGCCATGCTGCGTTATTTGCATTCATAAACTTCCTTGTGTGTTTGCATGTCTGTGCTTCTCCTCTCAGCCGTGAATGAGGATTCCATATTCCCCTTTTCACTGCTATATATGAAATTTGAAAGTTAAATGGTTCGCATAACCTTGCAGAATTGTGTGCAGAACCTCTTGTTCAGTGAACACTCTGAGCTGCAGCACTTCTCAGTCTTCCTGTGTCCCTGACTCAACTGCTTAGCAAATTGTCAGACAACCTACAAAGAGAATTATGGGCCCTGAGGGGTCTTGGGGAAATTGCACCACTGGCAGTTTTATCTGGGGGAGCTGCAGGGCCTAGACAATGCTCCACTTAAGTATGATGACAGACTAGAGGGGATGTACCCTGGCCCTTTCTATAAACTTCACAAAACCCTCACAGCTGAAAACTAAAACTCCTGGCATCCCCCACTCAAGTTGTCGCCGTAGGGTAAAAGTCAACTACCATAAATTTAGCTTATCAGCCAACTTGAAGACAGAAAGCATATAACATTTCTGGATCTGGTCCATTAGCAAATTCAAATTCTATAGTTCCACAGCATTATCCAAATAGTTTTTCCCATTTGTTTCAATGGTGACAAGCAACCCACTCGACAGCCGTGATGAATACTGTGCGTGGAAATCATCCATCACAAGTGTGGGCCTCTTGCTTGAAAACAAATCAAACTAAAAACCCAGACAGTTGACTTACACGGTGACAGACTACAGCCAGCAGGTCGGCGCACGTTCGCCTTTGGTGTGTTTACATGTAGTCTGCTGCGGGGGATCATAACAGAGGAAGATAGAGCTCTAAATGCATGCGCAACACATTCAGGGGAGCGCATTGGCTTTGAAGTGGTTATTAATACACAGACAGAAAATTCCTGCAGGGATCAAGACGAGACACCAGAAAGACACAGTATCGTGGTGCTGCAGCATCCAAGGAAGCTCATTTTTCTTCCTTTGCTAGGTTAACATGTTGGTTTGATGTTTTTGCTGCCTCTGTGTAATTTGAATTAAACACTGCACACGATAGCAGCAGACTATAAATACGACGGAGGTGTTTGCATATTGGCCTGTTTATGAGGGTGTTTCTTACATGTCATATTGCCTGTCATATTTGTGATGAAACTCTGCCTCTAGCTCCTCCTAAACACAATTCCTTCTTATTTGTGAAATGTGCACTCGCTGTGTGTTCTGCAGGGTGTATGCAGAAGTTTCTCATTAAGCACAGTAATGAACAGGAGTATCAGCAGCGGGCAAGGTGTTTTATCAATACCAGGGGCGGAGAAGGGAACCAGGCTGCACGGCCTCACTTCTGACACTCAGCAAGAGAGCGAAGTAAGTGAACATTGGACTTTTCCCTTATTTCAATACTTGCAGTGAGAGAGATAAACAGCGGAATGAGGCTGCCTGTGTATGTGGCGCTAGTGGAGCCTCTTGCCGCCTGACCCGTCCACGGTGATGAATAATGAATGAGCAGGACAGAAGCAGTTACCATTTGGAGACAGTTTCCTGATGAATGATTACTGGCTCCATTGGGTCTGTATTTGCATAGGAGATGAAAATGTCGAGAGGAAGACACATGGCTGTACAGTAGTGGAGGCTGTAATACTTTTGACTGCTGAGCAGGCAACTCTTCTAATGTTATAATCAACTAGCATGGCTGGTCATAAGAGACCACACATAAAACAGAATAACTGAAGATGGGTGAGGGGTGCATGAGGTGACATTTCAAATGAGATGTATTTATCTGTTATGCTATTAAATGGGTTTGTCGGCTCCAGCAGAAATTCCGATTTATGTTTGTACCATTCTGTACAGCTGTTCCTTTAATAACCACATTTATTACCAGGCGACAGTTATTAACAGAGCAAAAAAAAAAAAAAACCTCTGCAAGTGAGGTGAAATTTTTCATATAGGCCCACCAGAATAATGAGGTTAAAGATAATGATCATTTTTGCAGAAAAGGAAACAGAACCAGTTGATTCATCCCTTTGCAGACAGATAAAAGCCGCCTGCCACTTACTGTAGCAGCCATGCTGCTGTGTAGCAATATCTGCTGGCGCTGAAGTGAGGGAGATAAGGATTTCATGGTCATCGCGTCTCCTCACAAGGTGGTTGTGGTGCTGCAAGGGAGGGTACGGCCTCTGTCTGGCCCTGCAGGCTGAGATGAAGTGTCCCTGTCAATGTCAGAACTCTGTTTACACCTCAGAGCAGCCACCTATGCCACCACTTCTCGCCTCGCCACGCAGAATCTCGCTTGGTTTGATCAGCTTTTTGAGTCGGCTTAATCTTGTCAGGCCTGACAATGAAGGCTGATCTCCTCTGTTCTTCTTCACAGTGGAATCAGCCTACAGCTCGCCCTATTCAAACAGGGACCAAGATTCCCCCAGAATCCGTAATCATTTCTACGAGGGGATTTTTCCCTCTTTTTTTGGGGGGGGGGGTATCAAACATTCTCAAGTAAAAGCACTGATCTGCATTCATAGCTACCATAAGCTGGCCTGGCTGAATACAAAACGGCCCTGCTAAATTCTGAAGGCCCTTTTTTAAAAGTGCCTAAGATATGCATAAGGGGTAGTATAAGAGAGAGAAGTCATCTTCTTTTCTCTGTCGCTGAAAGGAGATGAGGAGACAAGCGTGTTTTAGTGCTCTCAGGGTCGGTTGGAGCTAAGAAAAAGACAGAGAGGAGAGGAAAAACGCGAGAGAGTAAGAGAGAGAGAAGGTGGGAGCCATCATTACCACAAGGCTACTTAAAAATCCTCCTTTGAGGGCACTTAATAGAACCATTTGTAATAGAGGCTTCCTTTTCACTGCACACAATGTCGGCAAAGTAAGGAGATGCTCTACATGTGGGTGGGTGTGTATAGAGAGCACAGAGGAGATGTTCTGCCCCCCAGATGTTTGCCTTCTTTGATAGAAAAGAAAGTCAAATGCATCTCACACCGTATGTTTTTTGTCTCTTAAGATTGTAATGAGCATTACTTGTCTGGGCCACAATCTGGCCCACTTTGCTGTTCATGTGTTTAGCTGCACTCTGCCAATTTAAGACTTGCGATGAATTAGAGTGCTAACACGATGCCACCCTGATGTTTACCGGTGCTGTCAGTTCAATAAGGCTGCATATTATATTCTATTATATTCAGTGTCATTTAGGTAAAAATAACGAAAAATGCTTTAAAATTTGAATATCTGCTGTTTTTTTAGTCCTCTGTGATAAAAAATTGATGATCTCCTGTTTTTGGACCATAGTTCAGACAAGTACAATTTAAGTATGACATGTGGTTATTGAAAACTGTCACAGGGAATTTTCACAATTTTCTGAAATTTAGAGGACAATACCAATCAATTAATTGAAAAAATAAAAATTATAAAAATAATTGAAAGACTAATCTAAAATGGAATCAACCATGAGGTGAATACTAATTGGTTATATGCCTGAAATAAGGTCAGTGGTTAAAACAAGCGAAGAGACTTTCATGTTTAGTTCTACATTAAATACGTCAGTGACAGTTGCTAAATGAGACTACAGCCATGCTGTGCCAAAAACCGCTTTACAGCCTTGTTGTGGTGATGCTGATTCATGCGACTGTGGTGTAGCTCTTTTATAGCCCAATGTTAACATTTCACTCCTGGTGACTATATTTACTCCTCAAAAATCCTAAAAATGGTGTTGATTTGTGAAGATTATCTTGCTGAATGTGTAAGTATCAAAAACACAAATGAACACCACTTTTAGGATTTTTGAAGGGTAATGCAATAAGTAAAAAGCTAATGCTAGGCTACAAATGAACTACATCACAATCGCATGTCAAATGTCGCCACCACAACCCACTGACTTTGAGATGAGGGAACCGGAGTGCTAAAATGCTAACCCATTTCCAGGTTTTAGGATTTATTCCTGCATCACGTTATTGTGCAAAGAGAGAATAGTCTAGGTTAAGCTGTCACCTGATAGAGATCCCAATACACTACAAAGCACACAAACTAACCTACACTGTAATACAACTACACCAGCTGCTCAAAAAATGACCAGTATCATCAGATATGTCACATAGACAATGGACATCAGTATCTGCAGCAAAAAAGTATTGGGGCATCTCCAGCTATGTTTAATAATTTCAAATGTTTTACAGGCATTTAAAATAACTCACTTTGTCTAAATAACATAAAAAATGTCCATTTGATTGCAATTGCACCCCACAAATATATGCCATTGAGTGGTGGTATGAAAGTACATGGATTCAAGCTTAAACTGAATCATGAGTGGAGATTTGCCAACAGTCAGCAGTAACTCAGCCACAGCAACTAAAATATTTGCTAAAGCTGTTCTCTTAAAGACCATATTAAATGAGAAATAGTGCACCTATAGCACAAATAGAGCTTGGGCCAAAAAATTGAGAAGAATTATGCTCAATGTGTACATTGGTGCTCAAATAGTCTTCTTTTAAGCACACTGAAGGTTTTGTGAGTCATCTCGCTCTCAGGAATTTTAATTGGCATCTATTAGATGCAGCTTGCGGCGCTTCACTTCCATTCCCAAGGATACATACACACAAAGTTACGTCAGTTCATCCCTGGTACAAATAAGCATGCATACATATCCACTCTGCACTCAGTATGTTACTGCAATTAAACTGTAATTATAAGCATGAACTTCTTTCCTGAACAGGGGTGAGAGATCAGTAAGGATCACAAGAGTGAAACCTTTTTCTCATCGGGTATGATTCAACAACTTCAGGCCTGCCTGTCCTGGGTTACACTGCAGGTGGACACTGTGCTGTTTTTTTTTCTCCCTGAGACTCAAATCTGTTTTTAAAGAGGAATAGCAATAAAAAAAAAAAAGCAGCTCAGATACAGGCTGAATTGCCGAATCTGATTCTTGACCAGGCTCATACAGGCACACTTTGCCAATCCACTAGATAGAATACATAGTCATTCGGGATGTTTTGAGTTACTGGTATTGACAATAACAATAACAAGCTGTCTAGGTTATTCTTGCTAGAAGTCTCTTAAGAACGTCCACTGTTCCAACAATCATATACTCTGGTTAGGCCAAAATAAATCCTTAATTCACCAAGTTAGATGTAAAAAAACATGACGTTCTTCCCCACGTTGCTGGCCGCCAGTTGTTTACAGTCCTGTAACTTATCCCTCCACCACTAGGTGCAACTGTATCTCTCAGCTCAGCTGGCTGTTCCACCAGTAGAGACCAGAGACTAAGCTCTGGTGGTGCCTGCTGTGCACTACATACAATTAGTTTAATAGAAAGAGGAACACCTGTATTAATAATGACTATACTGAAAACCATACCCTCGGGATTTCTAAATACCCTGGTACATCGTAATACTGTCAGACTGCCCGAGCCTAGTTACACACTCTCACCCCACCTGCGTACACTCATATTTTGGGCATTATTTATTTGCCAAAAGAGACAGGACACAGAATAAACAAAGTTAAAGATGAATTTGACTAATAAAGTTTTTAAAATGTTCTCTAGATATCAAAATAACATAATTACTGCAAACTCTTTTGGCTGGCCACGAGTATCATGTAATGAAAAGCTGATATGATGCCAGTCCTCAGAGGCATATTTAGCATCTGTCTAATACAAACTCAGTGTAGACAGTCACTTTAAACAGTGAAGCACTGACAGTGTTAAACTATTCAGAGATGGCTGGATAGTGCTGCAGGAAATGTGGTGGCAAAGTTAAAACCTTTAAACTAACTTTAATGAGATTGTGACACTGGCAACTGATAATGGCTCTTTTGTTTGCGTTTTCAATGAAATAGACTGCATTTGCACTTGAATTTTGAGATACATTTCCTGACAGTCTTAATTTTGTCAATGAAGCCCTCATAATAAATGTTATTATCAACCTTTTTTCATGATGAAATCAAGACCACAACCGAACAAATGGTAACCTTTAAAAAACAAACTTACGATAAAATGCACTGCAACTTTCTTCATAAGCTGATTCAGTTGCTTGACCTGCTGCAGTAATAAGCCCCACCTTGCACTTCAGTAACAGTACATCTCATCTGGTAACTAGCTAGCAAATTCAGATTCATGGAGTAAATCTCACTGACAATTAGGCGAGACATTTTACAGGCAAAACACCACACCATAATTCATTAAATGGTAAGCTGTAGTAAACGTAAAGTTATCAAGAATGTGGATGTAACATTAACAATATGTTCATCAAGCAGCAAAAATGAAGCCAATGCAGAAGTGCCAAAAACTGCAGTTCTTTAAATGGCCACTTGAGGCTGGCTCACAAAGCCACTCAATACCCACAGACTGCTTGTTATTATGCCCACCTTCAAAGCAGAAATGAAAATGTTTATAGTCTGGTACAAAAAAACAGCTGTGGTCTCTATAGCTAATTTTAACATTCATGACAACTGTCACTCTAAGTTTGTTGCATGAAGTAGCACATAGTTAAAGGTGATCCACTCCTCCACAGCACCAGCCTCTCACCCAAATATGGTCATCTCTGACTCCAAAAAAACCATGGCGACATCTGAAATGCTTCAAAAGGCTTCAAAACAGGAATCAACAAAGCATTCGGTGACTTCACAGTTGCTAGTATGTCAATAAGTTTGACAGTGTATGCTCAATGTGGTCACTTGGTGCTTTGAAAAAGAAAAAACAATAGAAAAACCAAATCAAACGGCAAATGGAGATGGCGAAACCAGCGGGTGATGCCATGGAAGCTGTAGCTATTATTTTTATAAAGTCTATGACTTTTACTTAGCCATCTCTCATGTTTACATGCCATCAGTGGGAATGAGTGCAGGAAAAATACAGGCTGTTAAATATTAAAGGTTTAAAGCTATTTTTAACCAAAGTTTTACAGTCTTTACTTTGGAAAGCTGAGTCTTCTCTATTACAAATCTGATGTTAATAGAGAAACGGTGCCTTTTCTGTGAACCCTGAACACCTGGAACCATAGCAACTTATTAAATATAGCAAAATTTTAGAGGACATAAAAATCTAAAATGCACAATGAAAGCTAGACTAAAATATTGTCCATTTTCCTTGACTTAAATTAATCTGACACAAACAACAATAAATAACTAAAATGTCTTTAAACATAATATGTTTCGTCAAAAGACTACGACCATATTGACTTGTGTACCCATGTTTACATGTCTGCATGAACATGAGTTTGGGCTATGATCTTTTGCTCATCCAGTGAAAATGTGATCAGTCCAACTCAAACATCAACAATAGGATCTGAGCTGTAAATCACAACTAAGTGCAACGGAAACTCAGTGTGAGCGTAGACTCTAAAGAGGTGCATCAACTGAAATAAATGACTTCCTCTCAAACAAGCAGCAGTTCTGGCTTTTTCAGCAGTGTAAAACTTACTAAGGGATGAGTCAGGGTTCTGCGCCGTCACCTCTCTCGTTCACTCTCAACTCCTCTGATTTGAGTTCCACCTCCAGGATTATCTCCTCTTTCCTCTCTTGTGGGAAACATCTGTGAAGGCAAGAAGAAGGGGATGGTGGGAGTCTGGTGGAGAGCTTTATTGGGTAACGTAGAGAGAACAATCTGCTGTGCAATGTCTGAGACAGGAATCTTAAAAGCGATTTCTACTGCAGCAGTTGAGGTTTTTCAAGAACCTAAGGGTGCATATCACCAAGAATGAGGCACAAGTGTGTAGACTGTTAAATAGGGTCAGGTTATATGTATAACTTTCACGGTATAATATAGACATGTCTCTGCAGTGAGATACCACCACACCAGCCCACAATGCATATTTATTATGCCTTTATTGACAATCCCAGGATTTCCCACACTTTCATGTATTTGTGGCGGCCCGCCACGATTAAAACATCTGCTGCCATATATATATATTTTCTAGTTTTGAAGCTGAACCATTCATCAGCAGCAATGTTGGAAAATATATATATATATGTTGTTTGGTTATTCATTGCACAACACTCTCAGGGATCAGAATATATTATAGGCACAGCTAGAGCAGCAAAGTGTTAGGCGCAGTTAAAGTGAGACTGTTCATTGTGCTGGGGCTTACAGTTTGCTTGCACTTCATCTGCAGCAGCTTCTCCTCTCATCCATTGATCTGATGTGATCAAGTCGAATGGATCGACCGTTCAATTATTCACCCCGAAACCCATGAACTGCTACTCAGTGGGAAAGAAATAATGAAAAGCTCTGCCTACGCTGCTAGCATTGCCAGAAACTGAAAAAGTGGGTGCCCCATGTACAACGGCTATGTCGTTGATGCAGCGGCCGTGGGTTCAAGTCCGACCTCGGTGCTTTACTGCATGTCTTTCCCTCTCTTACCCCTCTTTCACTCTTATCATCTGTCCTTACAAATAAAGCTGACAAGTCTAAAAAATGACCTGATCACAGGTAAAATACTGAAAAGCACATAAAATATTACATTAAATGTTGGCAGTTAAATTAATGGTTATAATATTCAACAAAATTCACAATAACAATAATAATAAAAAATAATAAACCTTTTTTGTATATCACCTTTCATTCAAGAAATGCAGCCCTACATGCTTTACAACACAGAAATAACATGCACCAAGTGCTTCACGTCAAAAGACATAGAAGACAAAAAGACATAATAAAATCTGCGTATAAAAATAAAATAAAATCAGATCATGCATAAGATGCAAAATAAAATAAATGAAATAAAACCCACTGACATTATTAATAAAAATAAGGCTAAAAATGGAGTTTATAAATTGCATCAAAATAAAGAAAATACAACATTTTAAAGAGGTGCAGCAGTGTGTAATTGCAAGGCAGAATACAAAGCAATTCAGTCGGCGCTAGTTAAAGGTTAAAGTGAAGAGAAGTTTTTAGTTTTCTTTAAAAAATATTTAGCGAGGTGGTTTCTCTGAAATCTATAGGTAGTGTGTTCTAGACTACTGACAAACGCTGCATCCCTAATTTTCTTTTGGCTGTTTGATCATAATTACTGAAATGATTCACAGACTGGGGAGATCACTTAACTGACAAGCATATTTCATAGTATATTTTCTGTTTATCGTTAATAATTTTTACTTACGAGCAAACACAATAAGATTAAGGGAATCAATGTACCACCACAATGGCATAAATTACTGTGCTCATCTGTGTTTGTAATAAAATGTGAACTATTAGTTGGCTTGCACTCAGTTTTAAAAATCATAGTGCATTCTCACTTGCCATTCAACACATTTTGTCAAAATGTGCTTTGCTGTGCTTACGGTGGTAAAACCGCTTATCTTCAGGCTAAAATAGTTTCACACAGGCGGCAGAGAAAAAGAAGCATATGCCACAGGTGATTACTGGAGCTAAGGGGTGTGTCAACTTCTCTCCTTCAACTTTGGCCCTTGTTCTGAAGCAGGCAGTCGAGGCAGTGAGCGGGAGTCGGCTCCACAGGTTGAGCACAGGGGTTAGATGTCGGAAGCGCTGGGCTCTTCTGGCTTAGAGGCGTAGGTCTGCGCAAGCATGCAAAATTGGCTGTGAGTTCAAAGAGAATCAGTGAGAGCGGGGAGTTGAGCTGAAACCTGTTATTTCTCTCTCCCTCTCTCTCTCTCTCTCTCTGTTTGATTCCGATCTCTCTCTCAAGCCTTTCTCTCTCAAGCCTTTTCTAATGATGACTTTATCTGCCTCCCACTGGAAGGCAGAGGAGCAGCGGCCTCGGGGCCTGCAGCACTAAGGTATCAGCATCGCAACTGATGCTTTCCTCTGGCTCTGCTTTTTATATCAGCCCTCATTCAGAGCTCTTTAGCCTTGAATATGCACAAGTGGAATTATTTAAAGATGTCCAGAATCCAAAAATTTGCTGTCTTATACTCTTCCCTGATTATCATCAAAAAAGTTTTTTCCTCTTCCTTCAAACCTGTCAACTGAATACGGATATGAAATTCAGACATTTGGGGAATAGCTGATGGACTAAATCTAAGCATAGAGATGATTAAGTCTGTGTGCATACCTGTGATGGAAGTCTTTATAACAGGAACAAACCCATAAATTATAATCTCTTTGATCCACTGCATATTCTTTGATGACAAGACAGAAAAAAATCCCCTTTTCACGTGCAAGATGACATTTGCTATAGGGCATATGCCAGCACTTAATCATGCTTTTTTGTAGAAGGCAAGTTTGGGCCAAAATTTAATGAAGGTTTGCATCTCTACAGCTTTACAGGTTAACTAGAATAAGCAATTCACTGTTGTATGCCTCTGCAAACCAGTTGCAGTTACAGTTTACATATACATCTGTGACAATATGGATGCTTTATACACATCATCCCTCCACTAATACAGATGATCAATACAATCAGCACAGTTTCGAGATGGACCCCCAAAATTACTGTCACCAATCACACAGAAAAGTGTTTTTGTAGAACATTATGATGTCACAGAAAAGCTGACCATTGGCATAAATGTCAGCACTTTATCAGAATATCCTGTTAGACATTTTTGTGATATTTTGTTAAAAGTTAGTGCATGAATTTCTGAATTAGGGCCAAAAATATCATTGATAAGTTCACAGTGACCTTGACCTTTGACTACTAAAATCTAATCAGTTAACTCTTGAGTCCATTTAGATGTTTGTGCCAAATTTGAAGAAATTCCTTTATAGTGTTCTTGACATATCGCCTTCAGGAGACTGCAGTAGATGAGGTCACAGTGACACTGACCTTTGACCACCAAATTCTAATCACTTCATTCATGAGTCCATGTAAATGTTGTGCTGAATTTTCAGAAATTCTCTCAAGGTGTTCCTGAGATATCACGTCCACAAGAACGACGTGGATGCAAGGTGAGGGGATCTTGACTTTTGACCTTTAACCACCAAAATCTAATCAGTTCATCCTTGCACCCAAGTGGATGTCTGTGCCAAATTTGAAAAAATTCCCTCAAGACATTCTTGAGATACTGCGTTCATGAGAATGGGACAGACAACTTAAAAACACAATGCATCTGGCCTTGGCTATTGCCAGCAGGGAGGAATAATAATGGATTACGACACAAAGGTAAACCAGAGTGGTTTTGTTTAAAAAAGAAGGAAATCTTTCATCCTTTACCCCCTCTATTTGGACTGTAGGCAGACACGTGCTGCTTTGTTTCACCAGCCAATTATTACCAGCTGCCAGCTGATGCCAGCTTCACCAGGACAGCGTAACATGCAGATCCTGTCCCACTCTGTGCAGGTGCCCCAACCCACCAGCACAAGTCACGAGTGCAGAAACAACATGCAGGACGCTCACTGGCTTCCCACCTGTGAACACAGGCAATTATTTTTGTTGGAATAAACAGTACGAGCCAGTCGAAACTTTTTAACAATAACAGTACAATACAGACGGACTTACGTTGTCAGTCATGTTTTGGAGATGTTAGTTTTTTCAAGAATGTGGTGATTTTTATAATCATCTTAGGAGAAAGTGCACTAAAATACTAGCAAATTATTCAGCAAATGTGCAAAAGAAAAACTGATACCATCTAAAATCTTAGTGTGGAAATCAAGACCCATTTTCATGAAATTGTTACTGTATTATTGAAACAGTGTGCAAAGACAAATGTAAATATATTAGACAATAGCAGCATTACCATAGAAAGCAAAGGGTGCCAAATATATTCAAGGTGTTCACTACAAATGTGCAAAGAAGAAAGGAATGCCAACTGAGAAAATGTAAACGCTAACCCTCTGCCCTCACTTTGCACGTACAGTAGCTGCACAGCTGTGCAGTGAGAAAAACACACTTTCAGTAAAGACAAGAGTTGGCCTCTGAAGTCAGAAAATACTGAAAACAATTTTAAGACTGACTGAAATGTATTTTATCGGGTAAAACATAAGAAATTAGAAATAAGGACTAAAAAAAAGAAAGATGAGATACCAAGAACAAAAGTAATAGAGAATGTATTGTGAAGAAAAAACTAGTAAAAGTAAGTGAAAAAGAAAACGTAAGCATAGACTAAGTGTAAAATTACACTGAACATACATTTAAACGCAACACCTTTTGCTCCCATTTTTCATGAGGTAATACAAAAGATCTTATATTTTAAATATAGTTAAAATTTGTGTTAGTGAGGACTTCACTCATATAATCCACAATCCATCCACCTGATACAAGCGGCATCTCAAGATGCTAATTAAACAGGATCATTACTACACAGGTGTGCCTTGGGATGATCACAATGAAAGGCTGCTCTAAAATGTGCCAAATTTTCAGACAACAGAATGCCACAGGTGCTGTAAATTTTGGGGGAGCTTGCCATTTGCATGCTGACTGCAGGAATGTCTAACAGAGATGTTGCCCATGAACTGAATGTTTATTTCACTTCCATAAGCCCTCTCCGGTGCCTTTTAAGAATTAGGCAGTACAGCCAACCGTCCTCACAATCATTGACCACGTCTTTTGATCTTGATATGCCTCAAGCGGAATAAAGGGTTTATTTCTACTAAACCAGAGTTGGTGCCTGTTTGAAGAGCAGACTGACAACAATGGGCAAACTTAGCCAGTTTTGGCAAGTTTTATTTTGTTTCTGGACAGGCTGGAATGAAGTGTGTTTTACAATAAGTAAAAAAGCCAATTAAGTTAACGTTGTTCTTAGTTTGGTGAATGAGAGAAACTTGGATTGGTGTATGGTTGTATTTTCTGTTTAATAAAGCCAAAACAGAGTTCAAACACTCGTGAGTATGGTACTAGTCAAATGACCACGGCAAACAGTTCAATATCCATTCTACTTTCGTTCTATTTCTGTGGTTGGCGCTAAACCAACAGCAGAAAAACACATTCATCATCTTCAATTACTGCGGCGCTCCCCTTTCTATTAAACTCAGCACGCTCCACCAGTGTTCGGCCAACAGTCTCTGCTGCTGGAGCAGGAAGCTGAACTGAACAACACCTCCACACCAAGAGGTGGAGGGATCAGTTACATGACTGTAAACAGCCAGCAGCTGTGGGGGAAAAGGCATGTTTTTATATTTATCTTATTGAATTAAGGATTTTTTTAATCAAACCTGAGCTGGTGATTTTTGGAACAGTGGACATACTAACTAGTAAGTGTGTAAGCACCGCACACATACACCATCGTATATCGTACACCCCCGAGCAATTCCAAGAAGGTATGAAATATTACATACCGCACAAGCCTGGCAGATAGACAAAAGTTTTCAATTTTGTTAACATTGAAAGATCGGGAATTTGGCCTTAACGGGGGTCGGCGTTTTCCAAGTTCCCTTCTCGTCACAAATGTTTCCGTTAAATTAGTTGGTTGCAAATTAGCCATGCCTTAATCTACTTCAAGACCCAAGTTAAAAGAGGAAATGAAACCCAACATAATCTTTTAGATTTATAATGCTTATTCATCTTTCTTAAATTCTCTCTCAATTTACATTTATCATGCAACTATTCTGATTAATCTTTTAAATTCAGTGTCACTGGAAGGTCAGAGTCGAGGGTGAACGTTAAATGAGTTTCTAACCATTTGCCTTAACCAAGTGGTTAAAAATAACTTTGAAACATAATGCCACAGCATTACATTTTCCCCAAAACATATTTTTCTCATTAAAAGTTATTTGTGACTATAAACTAAACACTGCAGTATTTAGGCAGCAATTTAGTCAACATTGCATATTTACATTTAAATATGTGGTTAAATGTAAGTAACTGTGTTTGACTCGACCTGACTCAATCACCAAATAAAATGTCTCTTGATAGTTGTATCAAAGTTATCAAACTCAGGTTAATTATCCTATTTGTTAGTTTTAGGCACTACAAACACATTTTCAAACCAAGACATGGGAGTGTGTTTGTATGTGTGTCCTTGCTGCTTTCTTAGCCAAGGACTGATTTAGGCTGTTCCTAACTTTATTTGCAAAATGCTTGTGGGTTTGAATTTAATTGAAAACCAATTAAAATCACAGCATGAAAACTCCAATAATAGTCGAGGGTTCGTCTTTAACAAGTGAAGTTTATAGAAAATGCCTCATTCCCTTCACCCTTTCTATTTAGTCTACATTTTGATTTAACAGGGGCCACAAGGCACAAAAGGCTGTAGAGGAAGACGTGCTTTCAGTGGCTGACAAGCAGAACACAAGTCAAACTGGAAAACCAGAAATGCTTGATTCGTCCGTAAGCCTTTGTCAAATGACCTTGCCAAACTGACAGGCAGTATCAGCAGCAGGTTCTTGGTTGTGATATCTTATTGCTTACAAGAAAAAGTACTTGTGTTTTTTTTCCACTGTGACCGAGGATTTTTTGGTTCAGCAAACAACAGTTCTTTCAAAGGTTGCACTCATTTAAGGGCTCCCAGTTGGGCAGTGACCTGCCGGCTGGGCGAACTGTGTACTCATTTTACTCTATGCTCCTGACCTTCCCACTCTATCAATGGAAAAAAAAAACAAGCAACAACAAAAACAGAGAGCTGCATGTCAGAGGAAAATCTGAAGAGCGAGAACATCCTGATTCAGTGGAAAAATTTATCAAAATGTATATTTTTTGTGGTCCACTCTTTGAAAGTGTTGCAAAAAGCTCTCAACTATGAAACATTTTTTTTTGTCACTGCAATAGAACTAGCGATGAATAGATCCTCTCCCTACTCAACTCAAATTTAAGAAAGATTGAGGACAAAATCCAGAGTCAGAAAAATGCTATCTAATCTTTAGTCATAGCTAACCAGAGGCTTCGACAGTCTGAGTTGATGAAATCAGGTTGGTTATACAAAAACCCCTCTTTTGGTCTGTCAGGAGTGCTTTCTGGCTTTCAGTCACTACAATGGTTAACTCACCACTCAAATCACAATAAGCCTGGACTGCTGATAAACTTATGCTACAGTTACAGCTGAGTAAAAGTATTAAAATATTCAATATGGGCTGGGCGATATGGCTTTAAAATAGTATTGCAATATTTTAAGGCTATATCTCGATACACAACATATATCCAAATATTTTTAAAATGTCCTTTAAACTAATGTGACTAAGATGTGACTAAATAGTCACAATCTAAAGCTCTGCAAAAGCCCTGCTCTGCGTGATTGTCTGTGAGAGGCAGAAAAGAGAAAGCAAGAGAACCAAAACACCGGTGGCTTATAAAACATGACAATTTATACTTGATGTCCGCAAAGTAGTCATACAGTCATTTTATATGTTGCACATGGAACAAGCCGCAATACCTCGAGTATGTTCGATATGTCGCCCACCCCTGGCTTAAGATACTTCATACTATGTTCTACAGTGGTTCCAAACTGGTCCAGTCACGGGGTCCAGATTTCTCCTTAGTCATTAGTTCAAGATCCACACATTATAAATTACCACAGTTCAATTTTAAAACTCCATCCAGAATGGACCCACGAGTTGAGAACCACTGTTCTACAACATAAAATACATCAGTGAACACCTCACTTGTGAATTTAGAAATGCTTCTGTGAAGTTAGTTTTTGGTTAATCTTAGAAATACATACAATACTTTTTAAAAGCAAGAATCTCCTGCCACAAAAGCTCAATTCGGTACATTCACAGAGGACTACTCCATATTGTTGAACGGTCTTTCATGCTTTTTTTGAAGACAGTCCTTGTTACAAGTATGTTATTGTGTATGAAGGAGAAAAAAGTACAGTGGTTCAACCAGACTGAGAACTGCAAGGGAAGAAAGAGACAAAAATGTCTCTGACCAATAGTTAAATAAGAATAGGAGAAATCACTAATCACTGATAAAAGAAACTAGAAGCTTAGAATCAAAATTTGTGCAGATTTAATTAGGAACAGGTTTCTGTTTCAGTGTCAAGTATAGGTTAGTTTAGGGTTAACACTACTGGAATTGCATCAGGAAATATCAGCTGAACATACTTTGAACTGACGAATCAAAGTTTAAACTTTGATTCAACTACTGAGAAGCCTGCATGGGTTTCCATTTTCAGATATCAGTACATTTTATTGAGCAAGGTACAATTTTTACCCTCCGCCCCCTCTCTCGCTCTCCTCAGAAATCACTTGCCTGAGTAGCCTTTCCCCCTCCTCTGTGCAGGTGAGCTATGGCCTAACCAAGCACACTGACTGCAGGTGAGGCATGAGATGAGGGAACAACACAAATATCTGCAGGTGAGAATATTCAACTCTGTTGCACATTGGTTCAAGCGAGGATATTTTGACATTTAGGCTGTGCTGCTCTGAGTCTGACAACAGAGAGAGAGATTATCCCTGTCAGTATTTTCTTGTTTTTACAACGTACTGTGGATGTTTTTCTTGCTCTTTATTGTTTTCACAACCACAGAAATATTGGATGATGTGAGTGATAGGTTGTGAAAATTTTGCCTCTTGCATTTGCTTACAACTCAAACAAAGACTGTCACAATATTACAATGGGTAATAATTTGTAAATCCCGGAGTGGACAAATGAACTGGGCAATCAAACACTTACTAAACTCAACTAGACTAGAGGAAAGCAGAGAGCATGTTTAGGTTTTTTTTTGGATCAATCTATTTTGGAAGTGTGTTGAAACATGAACACAGGATTTATCTAATGGAGGCTCTCTTTTCACTCAGTTATTGAGAAATATTGACCCATTTGTGGCCTTTTTTCTGTCATCTAATGTCATTAATTCAATTTACATTTTCATTTACACCTACAAGTGTTTTAGTTTGCTCTTAAACACCAAAGGAAGAACAACTGTCTTTGCTTGATTCATCGAGAAGATTTTTTTACAAAGGCAAACATATTTTGGTAATTGTTTGGGAGCACCGCGTATTTACACTGTGCCATAAATGCGTGACGAGGCACTGAGCGTCTATTATGCGCTGAGCCCTGCATGTTTGTTTTTTCCTGTGTCCAGAGAGCTACTAAATTGTTCAACTTTGGGTAAAACCAAGCAACAACCTCCAAGGCCAAAACTTAAGCCAATATGGAAGTGTGCAGTTTATCAAATGGCCAGTTGAGGCTGGCTCCAAAATGTTGTAAATCCACAGAGACCTCCATGTTAAAATGCCCAACTTTACAGCAGAAATATAAACATGTTTACAGTCTGGCTGCGGAAAAGCGGATTTGGTTTCTATCGCTTATTTCAAAATTAATGACAATTCACCTGTTCACATTTTTTAAAGGCCAAAACTATGCATACTTAAGGGCGGGGCCGCTTGATTGACAGGCTGTTTGCAAGATACTGCTACAGTCCGTGAGTCTGATCCAGCCCTCGCTCCTCCACAGCTACAACCTCTCATCCAAAAATTGTTACTTTTGGCTCCATAAAACCAAGATTGAGACAGACAAAATGACAAACTTGAGGCAGTCCACAAACCAGTGGGTGACGTCAAGGTAGCAACATCCATTATTTATATAATGCTGTGTTCGTCACTCTCACTTTTTACCCTGCTGTCCAATTATAGTTGAGGAGGGGTGGAAGAAAGAGCCTATTACTAAGATGAACAATCACATTTTACATCTCTGCTGAACAACAAGTGCTGACCAGTGGAGAATATATTAGAAATATGTTAACATGCTGCAGGCTGTACTTTATTGTTTCTATCTTAATGAAGAGACTGGAGTCTGATAAATAAATAAATAAATAAATAAATAAATACATTCCCCTCTTGCCCTATCCCTTTGGGCGGTTTCTTCCTTCAAGCTCAGGTCCTCTACCAGAGGCCTGCTAGCTTGAGGGTCTTGCACAACAGTCACCACTGGTACCACTTCCACCGTCACCTTCCACACCTTCTCTAACTCATCTGTCAGCCCTTTGGTATTTGTCAAGCTTTCTCTGGTCTAATATATATATATATATATATATATATATATATGTACTATATATAAAAACTTTGCTGAAACAACAAATCTATGGTGACCTGCACTGGTGTACTTAGAGTACTGCAAGTGTCATCGCCTGCAATTCATAAACACACATAGACTAGTACTTTGCATTTGGTGCAGATCATTAGGGAAAAATGAAATTTTAATAACATTTTATCTAAATAAAGTTACGAAATAAAGGTGTGTATGTTTATATATGTCGGTTTATTGTTTTTTTGTTTGTTTTTTGTATTGGGGATCATTAAATTTCAGTGGTATTGACATTGACTACTAATTACTGATATCCTGAAATGCCTAGTGCATACCAACAAAAACAGTATGGCCCCAGAGACACTGGTGAGTTTTTCAGTAGCCTTACTCTAATCATTACAGTCACAGAACAAGGTAGAAAATACAGACTTTTACCCCTTAATAATACATTGCCACTGTTAAGCTCTTAAGCACCAGCAGTTAATCATCACACGCAATAATAATTATTCCAAGGTTTTACACATGATCATGTGTAGAAAAGTAATAGTTTTTTCTTGTAAAATAAGTATACAAGTAATTACAGTGCCCTTACTGTAACCTTCATTATTCCATCAGACTGCCATAACCCAAACCTCGACTCCTCGTACATCACCATTACAGTGAAGACAACGATACACTCTGCAATGCATATTTTTTTTTACAGAGAATCCTTTTGAAGCACTGCAATCCCTTTTGGCAATATATAGTATATGGGTGCACAGTGCAGTACTGTATATGCTAGCTGTTTGATGAAGAAGGCCAGCCACTAACATATCTCACTTGTACCAGCGCCTGGGGAAGCTGATTGTATTTCAGTCTCCACTACAAGGTGCTTCCAGCAGTGTACCAAGCAGAGCATGTGTGGTTCATGAACAATATCTCTGTGTATTTGATTTCTTACCGTACCACGCTGGCCTCTCACTCCGCATCAACTCGCTGCCCTCTCCCACATCCACAAAAAGAAGCCACTCTACCCGAGCTTTTCCAAGCCAACAGAGGTTACATGCTGCATTCATTACTATCGCTTCTTAGACAGATCGAACAATTACCATGTGAGGGGTAACTCTTGGTGTTAACAGACAACAGTGTTACCACACTGTATTGTAAGAGAGAAAGTGGGTGGATGTCGCGGTTGGTTTGGAGGTTGGGATGGCTGCCATCCATGTCTTTTTTTTTTTTTTTTTTTTTGAGGCGGTTGGTGAAAATGAGGCCCAGTGCTGGAGTGAGGAGAGTGGATGTGTTGCTTTGAAGCAGAGCAGGATAGCTGTCAGAGTCAGTCATGGATGGGATGTTCCTATCCACAGCCTATTAGAGAGCTGTTTATCAATGCAGCTGCCAATCAGGCCGACTCCTGGTTTGCCCATTCTAATCTGGACTTCATAACTGCTACATATGGTGCAAGTTCTGTTCATTATGTGTGGCATGGGCTCCATATCCCACTCCTGATGCGATTCTAGTGGAGCTGCAGGTAAACTATGAACGCCACAAGATTGCAATGCTCTTCTTTGTGCAGATGGTAGCTGGTGTGTGTATGTGTGTGTTTGTGTCAGTGGGGGAAGAGGAGCAAAAAATGTGGCACAAAAAAATGAAGAGAAATCTCATCATAGTTCCAACATAAAATATTTACCTGGCTGACGCAGGTTTTGGAGATGTTTCCAAACATACTACAGTGTTGCTGCAGGGAATTTGTCAATACATGTTCCAAATTACTCCCCGCTAAACCCCTCGCCCAAGTGGTGATTGTCTAATCATAGCTTAGCAACAATTACCAAGCATGGCAGGGCTGTCAAGCTTAAAATTTCTCTCATGGATGTATTATGAGAGCTGGACATGGTGCCGCCACTCAGCCTTTCCAAAGTATTAGCACAAAAAGTGTACAGAATTCATTATTCATTGTTTGTCTGATCGAAAATAAGTTGTAAGCATTAGCATGCCCAGCTGCGTAGTTTACTACAGAGAGTAGCCTACAGTGGGAACCACATATTACGCCCAAGATCATGTAGCACTTCATTAAGGGATACTTTGCTCATTTTTAACCAGCTTGGTATCAAAACAATGAGGGTAGTATGTGTTAATGAACTGTGGTAAACTTTCCTCCATCAAATTAGTGCCTAGATATATATTGTATATGTATAGAAGTAATAGAAAATTCTTTCCATATTGCCCACCCCTCCTAACTAGGTAAAGGGTTTATTTTCAAAAACATATACGAGAATCATTATGAATTTCGAGTAAATCTGCCAACGTTATCAATACAGTAACTAAAGGAGGCTGGGTCTTGTTGTCTATACTATGGAGATTTTGAGAAAGTACAAAACTCAATTTTTGCTGCACTCCATTGTTGATAACATAAATATGCATTCATTTGGGCTTTACTTACTTTAGGTAACAGTATGTGCCATGTTCTTTGCTGATATATTCATCTGGAAGTTGCAATACCTTCTAAGAAAGCTCACTGGGGATCCCTGTGACCCCGGATACCTCCCTCCATGATTTATTCTTTTTAGTAACAACCCGGTAAATAAGCAGGGACACATTGTATCCTTCAGGGGAAGCATCTGTGACTACAATGAGCTTTTCTTATATTTGAAACTGATGGGAACGACGTGAGAGGAGCTGAAGTCAAAGGAAGTTTGAAGAAGTGGAGGAACAAAAGGTGAGCACAGCTGCCCTTCAATTGGCCATGGTTGGATCACATCGCTGCTCATTTGCATAAAGTTGAACTCAACTCAACTTTCTCCTGCCGAAAAGTCACTGAGATGTCTCTGACTACTGTCTGTTGCTGCGCTCTCTGTTGCTCTTGTCTTCCGGCACTCATTTAAAATGAATGGATAGCACTTTCTTTGCTGTGATCTACAAATATAAAATGTTGCTTGACTCATACTGTAAATATTTGCCTGTTTGTTCTTTTTTAAGTCTGTATTTTCTCCCAAAATGAATCACTGTTATCACATACACGAGGTGCCTGAATTGCCCCCAATGTACTTAGTGTGTTTTCGTTCCTTTTGCATCTCTTGCAAATGAAACTGTCACCGTTGTCTCTTGCGGAGGGTGTAATTGCATTAGGGATTTCTTGAATTTCAACTGTTGTTTCTCAACACTCTGCTGAGTGTGGACCTACAAATGTAATCTCAGTAGGAATTTGGACCAGGCGTGCAGTGGTTAATAATTCAGCTCAGAGCTGGAGGCTTGCATTGAGGTGAACTATGCAGCAGTCTTGTTAAACATTCATGTTCTCAGCTGTGCCTCACCCCTGGAAGGCATTTGACCGCCAGAGCGATAACTCAAAAGGTAAAGGCTTCTCATAGATATTAATATCAATTTGATGTCTGTGGTGTCAGATCTGCCCCTGCTCAACAATAAGGCCATTGCTGTTTCTCTCTCTCCCTGTTGCAAGGACAACGCCTCTGTGTGCTTGCCAGCTATATGAACACTTGTGTCTATAGGGTGGCTGCAAAGCCACCCTATAGAGGCAGCATCACTACGCTCTAGTGTGTGATTTTAGACAGCATGCCAGAATCAAGGAATCAAATGAGGTGTGATGGGTGTGACGTTTAACACATCAGCGTTGGCCTCTAGTGTGAAATATGTGTTGGCAGTGTTTGCTTTCTAAACAATAACAATGGAATAACACGGCAATGACATTCATTTACTGTCTTTGTTATACGGCAGCTGATCTGGGCTCTGCTTGGGGGGTGAGGAACCCCCAGATGTCATTGTTTTCCCAATTTGTGCACATGGCTGCTGTTTTTTATTTATTTATTGTTAGTTGTTAGGCACTAACTGCTAACAGCATCTTTTGAAATCTCCTGCAGTGGGTCACACACACAAAACGTCACAGTTTCCCACACATTACTTTATTTGTGGCAGGCAGCCACAAGCAGTTGTCTTGTATGATGGTTAAGACCGTATGTATTAACGAGTGATAATAGCAAGTAGAAAAGTGTATACTGAATATATTCCACATATATACTTTGAAACTCAGGGCTACAGCTTAACCCAACTCGTTCGCTTAATTCTGGGATCATACATGATATACAGAACGGCGAGGCACCATATAAACTCGAGACTCCAGCCCCAACAGGCAGTGTGAGAGGGGCGGCTGTCTTTGTGTGCTTGCCAGCTATATGATCATTTGTTTGTGTTGTATGTTGTTTGTATGTTGTTAGTATGTAACAATGCCCATGAGTTCTGACAGTTTTCCTGGAATGTAGGCAAGCTTTAAGAACCAGGGGGGACATCTGCCAAATGACTACAAAGCACACACTTAAAATATCACAGCATAGAAAATAATAACAAGGTGTGACACCACAAGCTAATGCACTCCATGCACAGCATCATTAGTACATGATCTCAGCTGGTGGGGCATTTTTTGGCAGGTATTATTTAAAAAAGCAGCTGTCCCTCGCTCATGTGTGAAGAAGCATGAATGGGGAATAGAGAAGTTTAGCTTTCATTGTAGTCGACGACAATGAAGAACCAGCAGGGTGGCAATACAGACACTGCTTGACTGGAATAAATTCAGAGTGTACAGTCACAAGTGACAGCTGCTACACATAATTTCAAGGTGGAGTGTTTGTCAAATGTTTTTCTGAAGCGCTCAACAAAAACAACAACAGAAACAATCATTCTATTGGCTTTTGCTTGGGAGGAATTCTGTTCATACGTTAGTAGTATGTGTAAATCTTTATCAATAATGGATGCCAGTTGAAGAGATTAAAGACTTTTTTTTGTCTCAGACTTTTAAAGATATAGTGCAGCTTTGTTGAACTGTGTCTCCTTTACTGCAACCCAGAGCATGCTCATCAATCATGCTCACAGTGCAACAACACAAATTAGTTCTTTTTGGGTGGCAGTGATTTATTAGAACGGCAGCTGGATATGCACGACTAAATTGTTTTTCTGCACTTTCATAATTCATTTAATTCTCCAAACAATAATTTTCTGGCAGGTCAGTGTTGTGCTCAGGGTTTGAATTTTTCAAAGTAGTGGCTGATGTAATTGTTTTTTGTACTCCCAGACTAAGAAACAAAGCCTGTGGCTACTGGTAACAACTAGTAGGAGATGCAGGCAATTTGACACAGTCTCTCTTTATATCTGAAATACCTTTGCAGCCATCTTGCACTATGTTTACCTCCAAACAAACAGTGCACAGACAACTAATTACGTCCCAAAACCACAGCTATGCCTGCACACCAGCAGGTAGCGACCCAATTTTGATCTTTTGTCACTCGTAGATCAGATACATTCATAACACATAGGGCGTCTGCTCCCAGATCAGATACATATAAACAACTGTATGAACAAGATAAAAAGCATTTGTTGTTTTTCAGTCAGACATTTGCACATCCCAAACTTAGTGTTGGCATTTGCCAAAATCAGTTACTTTTTATTGAAGAAAAAAAAAGAAAGAAACATTAGCAGATTTAGCCTTTTGAATAGCTTGCTGTTGTTTAGATGGAAGTTTTCTTCCGCCGTTGGAAAGCTGAAGGGTAACCTTGCCTGTGAGAAAATTACATTTATATGCTGATAATTTGTTTTGCCGAAAAATGTTTTCAGGGAAATGTAATTGGTGCCCAAATTCTATTCAGTGTTTTTTTGTTTGTTTGTTTTTTGATTGAAATAGTGCCATATGTGTCAACTTCACAGAAGCTGCAGGGATGTATTCGAGGGGGATGGCGGGTGGAGAAAGCGCAGGCAGGACTTTGACACTAGAGACATGGTTTTGCATCTTAAGTCCTATCGTGGTTAACTTTAGGCAACAACAGCACCTAAGTTAAGGTTTCAGTTTAACATGAATTAAGTAAACAAGCCATGTCTCATGTTTCAAGTCACTTTTGAGTTTTTAAATATTTTGCTAAAACCGTGGTTTTAAATGCCTAATAATAAGCTTTCACAGGTTAGCTGTTAACAGTACGCTATGCAAGATTTTCTTTAAAAAAACCCCAACAATTTAGGGACTCATTCAAAAGTAATCTCTCTTAATCATCACTTAAGACCGACAAGCAGTGTGTGGTGGTGTATTTATCAACAGAGGCTCCAACTCTCTGTATTTTCTTATTTTCTTCTTATTTTACTATGTCCACGATGTTCCTGAACACAGTGCGCAGGTAGGGACCAGGTGTCAGACCATGAGCAGCACACATTAGGGCTGGGTAGCGTTTAAAAAAATGTTGACACTAATACCAATACCCGTACCCTTAAAGTGATACCGATACCATACTCTGCTGACCACTGGGGTGAGGGGGGGCATATTTTCTTTTTTTCTTTTTCATCATCATATAAATATGTGGACTCGCTCTAATGTCCTATGTTTTTGCGGGTCCCTGAACACGCAGCGGCAGGCCTGACTTTCTTTTTTCTCTGCAGCACTTGTCATTCACAGTGTGGATAACTGATGTCACTTTGCTCACAACTGATCAGATCACATCAGTGGATGAGAGGAGCTGCTTGTAAGTGAAAGTAAAATTTTAGACCCAGCAGAATTAAAGGTTAAGTTTCACTTTCTTTGCACATTGTGACGTCTCTGCCACAAGTGTGCTATAAATAACCGAACGCATATATTACAACAGCGCTCCTAATTAACAGTTAAGCTCCAAAAATCTAGTTGTGGTGGGTGATGATACATGAATGTGTGGGAAACCCTGAGAAATTTAAATTAATACTTTTTTCCCTTTTTCCTCCAATACCCCTCATGTGATTGGAATTAATTAGTCTCCTAAAATGCCACGGGTGTGTAGTATAGCCATACTGTCGAACACTTTGGTGGCATCTTAGCGCGTTACACTGTCGCATTAGAACGAAGGGCACTTACGGTGATTGTCTGCGAGCAAAACCATACAAATAGTCTTTATTTTCTATATCTGCATACAAAACAGATTTAATTTTGGCATCATTTGACTGGAGAAGTTAAGATACTAATTGGTACTGGGTTTTTTTTGGCTGATACCTTAAAGGTTTTGAGTACAGATACGCAGCCCCAGTGCACATATATGAAAAGCTATGAAAATTGCCGACATGGTGCAGAAAAATGCATCATTAGCAATTGAGAGTGAATCTGAGGTTGAATTTCACTTATGTGGTTGATACTTTTACAAATTGTAACCTACAATACCTCCATAGTATACCTTTATAATGTATTATTGTATTTTAAGAGCAGAAAATATAGAGGAAACAAATGGAATACTTGTCAGTTATCATTTAGCTCAGTGTTTCTTTACTTTTTTCATTTCAAGGGTTCCTGAATTGATACACACGACCCCTAGTTTTTGCTTCGGGACCTCCGTTTGAAAAGATGTTGGTGGTCAGTTATGATTAGGGCAGAATTCTTTAGATGTCAGATACAGTGGGGGAGGTAAAAGCTATGATCATAATAGTCACTCTTATGACTTCTATCGCTTTGGGCTTACTTCTTTTGTAAATAGTGAAAATAAAGTACTTCTAATTTTTGGACTCCTGGGAGTTCCCAGACCTCTGAATGAAAACCACAAATTTAGCTAGATACAACAGATACGTTCTGTATGAACATTTTGTGAATGCTTTCTAAGGGTTCCCCAACCCCATGGCTTAGACCTAAAGATACCAGTTGTAAACTGCGGTGCTTGGAAATGAGGATCTTTGCTGCACTTTCTCCTTCTTTTCCTGTCATCATCTAACAAAACGTCTAAAAACAGGTTAAAACTAATAATAACAAAGACAGAGATATTTCCCAATATGGAAAAAAAAAGATCATATAGCATTTGCTGTTTCAATCTAGCACTACATAGATGAAATTTCTCTGAGACATAGCTGTGTAGGGAGAAAAAGTTGAATCTTTCCCCTCTCTGGTGTCCTCCAAATAACAAGGAGCAACAGAAGTGCTTCGCGTCTTGCCATGAGTCACAGAGCCCTGCCGCTCCTCCAGACGACCCTCCAAATTCAGACCCCATCTCCAAGTCCTTACCCCAAACCCTGCTGACCCTCCAGCCTGAATTTCCATCTTGTTTGCAGCCACTACAGATGGCAGTTCAGCTGTGCTCATATGGTAAGCTTATATCTGAAATGTACTCGTATGAAGGTATTTTTGAGTGTAAACACAGATATCAGACACGCTATGGTGATATTCTATGTTTTTCTTACTGATCAACAAAAACAATGAAAAAACCCAAACCAACAATGAATTGATCCTAATACAGTTTATAACCTTTTGAAAAGAACTATAATTATATATTTGTGACCATTTATTAAAGATTTATGTCTTCAGTTGGAGCAAACAAACCTACGGCTAAGAACCATAAAAATGGTAGGGAAGTCATTAAGTATTAAGAGATGGACTAATGTTTTTTTAATTATTTTACTTGTGACTGTCCCAAAAATTAAAAATCCTTCTGATACACAGTCAGAAAAAAAATCTCGATATTGCATACACTTAGCACAAACTGTTCCATGCTCCAGCTTCCTCTGTCTAGAATTATTGACCTTAAGCACCAGGGCCAATTTGAACTATTTTTAATGGACTTGAGGTATATTATAATAGACATGTGATCATGGGACTGCATAATGGTCCATAGTGAGTCATTAATATATTCACAGTTCTTTTTAACAAGGTCTGTAGGGAGAACAGAACATGACTGAGTCTAAAACAGAGGATATAAAACTACCACTCATCACCATCACCAATATACATTAAATTCCTGATCATATAACTCTGTTTACCTCTTCTAAAGTTAAAAATATATGACTTCTATGCGGACAAAATGTGAATGAATGAGGCAGCTGCAGCATGGATGCTTGTAATATATAATTTAGACGTGTTCACTCTTCCATCTCAAATGTAGATTGCTGGTTCAGTACGGCAAAGAATTATACGAGCAAAAGCCAAACATCAGACTTATGGCTCATAACCTCTTAATTTTCCATTAATGAACATCCCCAATCTTATCTTTGATTCATGTGAAAATGCTATACATCTTAAAATACATACTTTGTGTATTAATCATGGTATCGTAGATGTTGGCCATCAACAGCAGCATTTCTTATGTTCAAAGACATGTATGTTTAGCGCTTTGAGGTGAGGGCGGCACCATGTGACAGAAATGCCTAGGAGTCTGCATTTCAACACCAAAGCTGTCAAATCTAGATATGTAAACATATGAGACTTCACACTGTGACAAGGGCACAAGGGGAGAGATCTATCACATAAATGACACCCCGGGATTGTCTTTAAGCTTTCCTGTTGTTGCACACATAAATTAACCCGAGCCAAACTTGGATCAGTCAATTATGCCGGGGGCGGTGATTAGTGTTTGAACACAAACGTTTTGGAGGGGGGATTATCAGCCTGTCAGCCTGGAGACCCCAACCTTCACCTCTGCAAGGTGAAAATCATGACTTTAGCAAAAGGCTGAATTGAAACTCTGTGCATGTCTTAAGATCAATAAATTAGAACTAGAGCTCTTATAAATTTACTTTCCTGTTGTTAAATGAAATCCTCGAGTATTATGATCACATCTCAAGGTGAGCCTCAGAATTAAAATGTTTAGTACCATTTACATTTATTAAAACCAGTACATTTTCCACACTGATGGGGACACAGTGAATTCTTCTGTCTGTAAAGCCATATTATGCCAGTTAAAATATTTTGTGAAAGGATCTTTATGCAACATTCAGAGCACATCTATGATTCAGAGTCTGAGGTGCGATTGTCGGCACATGGTTGTTAACATGGAGGTGGTTGAGTTGGCAGCTAGTAGCTAACGGTGCTAACTCCATTAACTGTGCTAACAACAGCAACAGTGCTGACAGTGCTAAAACTAAGCTGGAGGGGGTTGGGACTTAGCTTTGGTGGCTGCACAGTGGAGGCTAATAGTGCTAGCCATTGGGAAACCCGTAAAGTGACTCACGTGGATATAGCAAAAAGTGGTTTGCTGCTATTTAAATGATCTAAGTGTGACATGCAGGGACTTTAAATCGTGATTATAGCTGAAACAATTAGTCAAATTCGTTGGTTGTTCGACAGAAAATTAAATCAGCATCAATTTTGATAATCAAATTATCAGATAAAGTCAGTTATCAAACAAAAAACACACCGGTATCTGGTTTCAGTTTCTCAAACACAAGGATTCAATGCTTTTGCTTTATCTTTGTAAATGTAACATCTTGGGATTTGGACTAATGGTCAGAATCAGAATCAGAATGCTCTTTATTGTCATTATACAGTGTATAACGAGATTGGAGAGCTTCTCCATTCCTTCAGTGCAAAGTACAAAAGCTTTTTACAGAATTAAGTACGAAATAGGTAGAAAAATAGCAATAGGAATATGAATAAAAAAGATAGGAATAAAAATAAAAATAGACTTATATACAGCTATGTACATGGGTGTGGAGGTATAAGTTAAATAATAAATATGAGTAGAGCGACTCGGTGTGTTGCATGACATATTGCACAGTATGTGAAATATATTGCACAGGAAATATATTGCACATGGGTAGATAATTAGGGTGTGCACCGGGTGGATTGAGGTAGGGATGTGATGTATAATGTCTATTGTCTGTTGTGATGTCCGGGGTGGTTATTTGTGAGAGTTCACGGTGGTGATGGCTCTCGGAAAGAAACTGTTTCTCAGTCTGTTTGTCCTTGCCTTGATGCACCTGTTGAACAACAACAATTAATAGATCCATCAAAAAAATATCAACAGATTAACTGACTGTAGATACAGCCCTTAGTTGCAGCCCTTGTAGTGCCATACAGTGAGGTCCATATTCAATATGCCTGGCACAATAACCCTGTATCTTCATTAAGGCCAAAAATAACATTAATTGCTCACATTCCAGTATCTTCAAGCTTTTATGCAAAAATACTGAAGAACGAACACTTTAACAAACACTGAAAAAACTAAGGCTATTAAAGTTTCTGTATGTGACATTCAGAGCATTATAATAGCAGCACACAACTATTTGTTATATAAAGATACTGCAGAGTAATGGCATCCTGACCAGAGAATAAAGTCACACTATGTGTGTGTGTTGTAATTTGAGCTTCTTTGTGTTTTGTTGCATTAAGAGAGTCCGGCTGCACATGCATGGTAGTGCATGTGTGTATCCTGCTGGCTAGCTCATCACCGGCTCTTTGCACTGTAGTATGGTGGTCACTTCTGATATTGAGACATTGCCATTGCAGAAGTCTAGTGCTCACCTCTGGTTAACGCCGCTAGTTCTGTCAGCAATGTTGCTGTTATTTAGTGCTATTTATAGAGGCTTTGTGGGTGTTATTGTTGTCTTGTTAATTGCGTTATTAGTTATATTTCTCTGTTCAAGTTGTTGCATTTGTCTGTCTGTGCTGGTTCAGATCTTGTCTGATATTTTATGCTAATTAAAAAAAAAATCAAATATGGCTTGTGTTTCATGGTACATATCTGTGTTAAATTGGCAAGCTTGGCAAGACTTGCTGTTGTGAAACTGAGGGACTACTGGGTTTACTGGGCAAACTCTGCATGGTGTCATTTTTGCCATTTGGTGTGTGTGGGCAGTGTAAATTTCATGCCCCCCCCCCCAATTTCTTAGCTGTGCTCTATGGAAGTGGCTATACAATGGAAGCTATCACCCTACAGTATGGTAATTTCCTTTGTTTAATGCAAGTCATGGATTACCATTGATTATGATAAGGGTTAGTTTCTGTGGCAGATGGTGCCATAAAAGAAATGTATTCACCAATAGAGCACACCGTCATAACATCTCTCTCCCTCTCTCTTTCATTTATGTCCTCTCTCTCCTCACTTTATCCCCCGTCTCACACTTCTCTTCCCCTTCCTTCCCTTCTTACAGTCATCTAATGCTTGTTTATCTTTTTTGATCTACTGTATCTGTTCTCCTATCGTCTTGCTCATTTGCCCTCACCCACTTACTGATGCAAGGCGAGGTAACTCATGAGGGAATTAACAGGTGAAATGTATGCTCTTTATCTCAAGCATCACTGTGCCGCATTACGCCCTTCCCTGCAAAAACCTGCCCGATATCTTTTTCACACTGCGCAAACAAGAAGTTTATATAATTAACTTTCAAAGACATTGTTGAGCCAACCCTACATTATAGAGGAGAAGGGGAGCTAAGCGCCTTTCCCCCATAACTCCAGGGGATTAAGGTAATGACACAGAAAGACAGGAGTAGACAGGTGGCCTGCAAGAAGTCTCCTCCTATTTCATACAGTAATGAAATTGAATTATAAACCTCTGCTAATCTCTTTCATAAAGGTTCACCAGATATTCCCTCACTTGCAGGTATGCCAGAGCCCACCAATCAGCAAGTTATGAAGTCTGATTTACATTTCAGACTTACTCCTTACACCAGTACAGCGCTTCCCGTAGCAGATCAACCCAATTGCCAGAAAAAAATATAAACTTTGTACATTTCTGCAAACCATGCATACATTATATTTGTAGCAGATACAGAGTTTCTCAACAACACTGTGGTTAAGGTGAGGTTAGGCTTAGGCATCAAAACTATTTGGTTATGGTTAGGTAAATATCATGTTTTGACTTTAAACACAGCTGGTAATGCTGCAGTTTGTCAGTAAAAAAACACCCAGGTTTGGTGCCACAAACACACCAATGTGATGCAGTGATACAGCCTTGTTGCGCTAAAAACATCAAGGTTAAGTGCCTCAAACACTGCTGTGAAACACTGTGTTTTGCCACTAAATACACCCAGATTCAGTGCCACAAACACTGCTGGGAAATGCTACAATGTGCAATTAAAAAAAACATTTTGGTACCAGAAATACCACTGGGAAATGTAGACATGCAGCTAAAAAACACAGATGTTTAGTGTCTCAAATGCCCTACCGCTAAAAGACACACAGGTTCGGTGCCTCAGGGCCACAAATGCAAAGATCTACCACTAAAAAAACTCAGGTTGGGTGCCATAAATACTGCTATGAAACATTGCGATGTGCTGCTAAAAAAATGTGATATTTTGTGCCAAAAATGCTGCTGGAAGACGCTAAATTATGACCCAAAAAAACAGGCTCCTTGCCACAAATGCTAATGAGAAACATCATATTGTGCTGCTAAATACAACATGATTCTGTGACACAATCATCGCTGGGAACCGCCCTGATGTGCTGCTTAAAAACTGTTTTGGTGCAACAAACGCCACCAGGAAATGTGCCAATGTGCTGCTAAAAACCCTGGTTGGGTACCACAAATACCCTTGGGAAACACTGTGATGTGCCACCTCAAACAAACATGCCGTGCCAAAAACACCACAAGAAAACGTTGATAAGATACATATAAAACATGTAAATGTCACGTATTCAGGGTTGCAGACACATATAATGCAAACATTTTCTTTGACTACAAGTTGAGCATATACAGTGACGTATATGGGATTTCTGCTCTACTTATCCACATTTTTGAGATAGAACTAAAAGCTACCAGAAAAAAAAACCCAGTACCAATACTTAAAAGTACAAATTTAAAATTATAAATGCTTTTGACATGGATGTGGGTAAAACTGCCCTCAATGAACCCAGACATACTTTTCTAAGCACATTATGATTGCTCGGCATTGCAGTGGCAGCATGATTATATCCCCCAGCAACAGGTGATGGAGCTAAGCTCACACTTCACACAATAGCCTTCTCTGCACAAAATCATAACCATTACCCTCACAAAAACAAGGCTGCATTTGTGCCATGCACAGTGTATACTTTTGCCTTTATATGTATCTACAGGGGGGTAAGTGTCAAGCTGCATGATTCTCTAAATTTAGATCAAGGCCATGTCACTCAAGGAGGTGAGCTCATAACTGTCAAAACCTGTGAAAGAGAGGTGGAAAGAGACAGGAGAGCTCACACAAGCCTGCGGATGCTGGATGCATTATTTTGTATGGAGGAGCCCCTCAGCATGTTTATACTCATTCAGTGAGACAGCTGTGGGCATCTCAAGCCTGCCTATGCCTATGTTTCTCCTAGGCTCTCTAAGCCAGCCCCATTCATCATCCTCCAACAGCCCTGCTCTAATTGGGCTGCATCCCCACCTGCTGTCACTCACCACCTCCTCCACATTGAGCCGGAAGAGATACAGATGTACCTGGTCCGGCACAGCCCTGTCGCAGCGCACCAGCCTCTGCATTTGAATTGCATATGTGGGCAGCTGAGCCCCAGCAGCAACACGGCGCTGATCCCTGGCACTGCTCTTTCCTTTTCTCCCTCTTGGTACCTGCCTGTCCCTCTATCCACAGCGGTGTGGAAGCCTGGTAATGATGTGGTCTATCAGTTTAACTGGTGATGGGGCTGCAACGCTCAAGGGCTTGAGGTACCTCTGTCCCTCAACATGGCAAGGACATTAAACATTCCTCCTCCTCGGGTAGCATGTCTCTTAAAGTTTTGCGTGGCCTAATTTCATAATATCTCTTGTCTTATGTGAGTGGAGCCTGCCACTTCGGATAAGAATTGCAGATACCCTTTAGCTGCCAAGCAGAGCCAGAAGACATCTAATGAGCCTTTGAGATTTCCCTGCTAAACCTACCATAAAATGCCCGGAGCGCATGGAGACGCAGCTTCAATTTGTCTGAAAGGAATTCCACGGTTTCAAGTTTCAGCATAATAGACAAGACAGCAACCAAAAGTCTCATTTGCTCAATTTGATTTTATTAATAAATAAAGGATTACCACTTCTGTTCAACGGAAGATTGGGTTAAGATTTGTAAGGGCTTGGCTTTGTCTAGTTGGGCTAACCAAGACAGAGATTTGCATTTGTTCACTCTGTTCCTTTTCTTGATTCGGCATTCTGTATACTTTAAGTCCTCTGTCAAACATTGCAAATACTAACGTCTAACGCCATTAATGACTGACAGAAGCAAGAGCGTTGAATTTTTTGGGAGTGCACCGCATATGGCCCATTGCAGGGGTCTCCAAACTTTTTGCCTCGAAGGGCTAATTTGACTATATGAATACGGATGTATCCAGCTCAGAACTATGTCATTTGAATCAGATTTCAGAGTTCAACATGAATATTTGACGATTTTTTTTAAAGTTTGAACAGGCTCAGCAGGATGTTCAGTGTGACAACGGCACTCAGGTAACATATGTAAACAAGTTACTGGCACTAATCACAGATCACAAATGTGCAACAACATTTTTTGCCAACTAGATATCTAGATATCAAACAAAAGCCAGAGACTGTATTTTATCAACTTGTTGTGAGCTGTAAATTCACCACTTCTAAGCAGAAGCGAGAACATAGCATCCTCTCAAAGCCCTACAGTTCAAAGTCACCTCCCCTTTCTTTTGCTGCAGCATGTCCACAGCTGCTTGTATCAAAGAGTGGTGTGAAAGTCAAGGGTGCTCACTCCGAAGCAAAGTCTGGGGACCAAAACGTCCCCAGAAGTAAACTGCACCGCACACTGACTTGCAAAAAAAGGACTGCTCGACTTAAAGCAATTTCTGTCGACTGAGGGGTCCACGACTGATGATTTGAATCTCTGACATTCAGGGAGCAGCCCAAGAAATTAAGGTGGCCGAGAGCTACACATGTTTGACAAGTAACACTTATTGACATATGTGATATCCACCAAATCAGCTAAAGACGCCTTTTACTGGCCTTGCTATTTTTCGCAGTCATCGTCAGCTCTGGTATGTGTCTAATTTTGAGGACACAGGATTGGAATGTTGCCCAAGGACTTCTTGAAGTAGTTCTGTTGTCACGGGCTTGTGTGCATCTACTACTTCACACAAAGCACCTTGACTAAACATTAAAATTTGTATTTGGTCATGTCTGAGTCCAATTTTAAAATCAAATTGTCCCACCCAATTGCATCCCTGAGTGTACTGCAAAACACAGAAAGCTAGCAACACCTAATGCCAGCTAAATTAGTAAGTAACACATAACCAAAACTAAGAGCAAAAACATATGATTGGCTGATGCTTCTCCGCATCATTGGAGCGCTTTGAAAACAGTTAAAAAACGGAAACCAGCTCAGCTTTGATTTGTTGCGTGTCCATAGACTTAATATAAAGATGGACGACATAATAGCTCCCAATAAGTGGAACTAACACATCTCGACCTCTGGTGGCTGGCTGCAGTTAAAGGTCATAAAACCCACCTCTTCTATATAAGTGGATGGGACATGGCAAAACTAAAAACCACGTCAAAAAAAAATTTCCCCAAGATGGTTACCATCAGTGCAGATAGTTCTATCCACGCTGCTGTTTGTTCAAGTTTTCTGATAAGTTTAGTTATTACTAATATTATAATGTTAAATCAAGGGGAATATGGGTCATGACTGACAGCTATGTGTGCCAATTGGTATGTCTGCTCACAATGGCGCTGCTCAAGATTGGTTGTATTGGTGTTTAGGCAGGAACTTGATATCAGCAGAGACTGTTACTGTGCAGACTCCAGCTCTGAATGACAGCACTTGCGCAAGATGGAAGAGGCCATATCTCGGAGGGTGGGCTTTCAGTTCATAGCTTCATGTCACTGACTTACACTGAAAATAACTTGTTGCCCTTTGCTTTGTCGCTTGTAGTGTGTACTCGGCATAACACAGGGTGGAAGCTTGAGTTGATGAAGCTAGAAGAGACATACAAGTCTAATGTGTCGAACTTTTATGTTGATAATCAGACAAAATCCAACTGGATCTTATGTGGAACCTCTCAGCTTCTAATCATATTTACCCAAGAATATTTTGAATAACAGCAAAGCAAATTGTCAGGCTTTAACAGAACTGCAGTGAAAAGACTCAAACACCCCTCCTATATTCAACTGATAACACACTTTGTCATGAAACCATATGCTGCTGCCATATCCTCTCTTGTAACTTTTGAGACAGGAAAGTTTGAAATGTCAATTTTTATGTTTCAGGCTACATAAACATGAATACTTCCTGGCTTCCTGGAGACAACATTACGGTTTAAGTGATCTAACCATAATGAGGCGTCAGCTGTACAGACAAAACACAGGATGTTGACTTTGATTGTGAAAACAGGGAGCAGTCATTTCAAGTTGCTTTGTATTGATGCAGAGCGCTCTGCAGACAGCGTGCACATGATGAATCATACAGCAAGTCTCTGGGTCTGTCCCAGTACCCACAGTTGTGATATTCTACTACTAGAACTACTCAAGTGCCTCCTTATGTGACGTATCTCTGTTAACTGCAGATACTAGAGTACAAGTACCTGTTAAGATTAAGTGGAGGATTTTCAGGACACTCTTTGGCAACCAGGTCAAACCGTCACTGATGCAAATATGTGGTCACACAAGCTTGGTGATTTTCTTTTATTCTCACATTAAAACCACATACAGTAAGTAATTAGAAACTACCAATTAACTAACAAAACAAGAGAAAGACATTGTGGTTGCCATAGGAGTAAAACACTAAAGTAATTAAATGCAGACCTATCCAGAAGTTGTACTGCATGAATAACAAAGAGACAAGACAAAAATAAAATATTTTGACAGCTTCTGTGTGATTAGACAAGGCAAATATTTCTTACATTTTAAAAGGTAAAGGAGGAAAGCTTATATTATGCATTTAACCACATTAGTAATTATGTTTGACAACATAATTTTAGTCCTATAAATAAGAATCTTAAAATTAGTTAAATAGGAAAAGATTTTCCATTTTACAGGAAGTGACAACCATCTGTTGAGGTCCTGCCAAAACTGTGGGATGTTTGCATGTGAATGAAACAGATGTTTTAATGTTTCTGTCTTTCCAGAACACAGAATACAAGGTTAGACCTCAAAATTAAACATTTCTCTTTAAACATCGGAGGCTGAATAAACTTTTGAGGTTTTATATCACATTTCTTGGCAGACATCTGCCAGTTAATATTTTCTGAATAAGCTTTGCTATGCTTTGTCGCTCTTTCAAAATCACTAAATGTCTTGCATTTCATCACTCTGGCGAAGTAATTGTTATTGCACTTTTCATAACTATGGGATATAGAATCTATTAATTGCAGGGTTGGCTCTGTGATCCTTAACTCCTCCTGTCTGATCCCCAAACTACTCCTAATTACATAGCACCATATACATGTGGTTAATGTGTACATCAGGAAGTATGACAGGGGGTATAGTTGTATTTAGACTGAACACAACACATCATGAACTTAATTATTGTTTTTATCTTCAAGTTCTTTGACTATTGTTGGTTGGCAAACCAGAGTAAAGGTTCATTCACTGGCGTCCACATTATGAGTTATACTTATCTTTAAAATATGCCTGCAGGAGTAACTGTGAGGGATAAGTTAATACATGGTTTCATGTAAATACACTCAAAGGTCAAACAGTGTGTTCCTTTGCACCAGGAGTTGAGTGATATATTGATTATGCTCGATGCAACACTGCTTATTCCATGTAAGATCTTTAAAATGACAATATTGTGAACATTGAGTATATGTATATTGCCATGTTATTTTTTAAAATCAAACACTCCCCCTCTTCTTGGCCTAAGCATTATAGCAGGCAAGGTGTGTGTTTTGTATCTGTAGAGAGCGCAACCATTTAGTCACATTTTGCAGACCATGGTGCAACAGTGTTACAAATATTAATATATAAAATGGAGAGTAGTTAGTTTGTTTACCACTCACAATTAATATATTCCAAACAATACTTTATTTAACTTTAACATAACAGCACTTTATTTGACTTTATCATAACAGTACTTTATTTACCTTAATTATAACAGTGCTTTATTTACCTTAATTATAACAGTGCTTTATTTAACTTTATTATATCAGTGCTTTATTTAACTTTATAGTAGCCTTACAGCCTGAAAATATTCCCTCTATTATATATAGGCCATAGTGCCCAGTCCTATTTTTTATTTTAACAGTATTTCATTGAACCTAATTTTACCAGTACTTTATTTAAATTATTATAACAGCACTTTACCTTTATTTTAATAGTAATTTATTTAATATCTATAATAACAGTACCTTTACTTTATAATGGTACTTTTTTTTTATTTAATATCTATAATAACAGTATTTTTACTTTATAATGGTACTTTTTTTTAACTTTACTATAATAGTAATTTTTAGCTTTATTCTAACATTACTCTAATTTTATAATATCAGTACTTTATTAAAACAATACTTAAATTTTATCATAACAGTACCTTCACTTACTTTATTGTACTCATAGTTATTTTTTTATTTGGTAGTTTAGTAGTAGAGATTTAGGAGATTTTAAAATATTAAGACATATATATTGTGTATTGCAATATAGTCTACAAATACTGCTGTAATATTTAACGGCCATAACAGCCAGCCCTTCTTTGCACCCATTTACATCATTTCCATGCCCTCACAGAGTCAATCAAAGCTGCTTGTGTGTGAAAGTTTTTTTTTCCAGATGTTCTTTATCTAATTTTGTTTCGCCACCACCTGTTTTCATTTCTTTAACAAATTTTCCTGTAATTAAGATACCCAAAGGTATACAGTCAACATATTATAATTTATCACCATAATCTAACTTGTGTGTGCACGTATAATTATTACACATGGTTTATATTTGAGTCAAGCTTAGATTAACTCTACTGTGCATGTAAGAATGTATTTGGTCAGTCGTGTAAATACATACGGTATACACAAAGATAGCGAACAGTACACATAAACAGCAAACACTAAGCAAAACAATACATCATCTAGACATCATCTGCTTCTACCCCTCCCCAAACACACAAACACAGGAAAGAAAAACAGCTGTGCAAGTTTACCCCCCACTTGCATCACACACACACACACAGACACACACACACACACACACACACAGATTAAGCGGAAGCGCAAACTAAAACCATAATCATATGAATAAATTATGGTGTGACAATAAAACATATGAGACAGTAATACCAAATACCAACATCACACATGATGCAGATTTAGTGCCAGCTGTTATACACATAAACAGGAACAAAGGATTGCTTAAACCTTGTTGTTTTGATTTCGCATTGCAGCTTTCAGCACCTCTGACTCAGCTGTAATTTCTGATGTAGGGGATGAGTGGGTCACCAGAGCAGATGTATGAGACCAAAACACTTGCTGTTACCTTCAACCTCCCACTGCTTGCGTTAAATGAAACTAAATAGATTTTGTAGCAGCATGTCATTAAACATCTGCTTTGACATTTCCTTTTAAAGTTATGATTCAAGGATTCGTTGTATTTAATTAAGTTGGCTTTTGTTGTGTCTTTTTTTGCTTTAAATATGATTTCCCTTCATTAAGTGGCCTTAGAAATAAAATATTACATTTCCAGTGATTATACAATGCAAAAATGGGTAGGGGTCGGTCATCTCTGGGAAATTGGACCCAGGGAGAAACTCCTCTATTTGAAGTGCGGTCACTCTGAGGGCCAGTGTTGCATGTGCGGAGATATGCTAATGAGGACATGCTTTGATTGGGCCACCCACGTCAGTGACTCCGGCTGACAAAGGTGCACAAGGCTGCATCCGCCAGCCTCATTAAAGCCCTGTCCAATTATAGAATAGTAATTGATCGTCTGCTTTGTGTGTTTCTGCCCTCTCTCCTTGTCTCCAAAGTATGCTCGAGGTCAATTTAAAATGCATCAAAGCTGTAACATGGTTAAATCCCCACAGACAGTTGCTGGCCTTCCTTGGCTTTTTGTTAAGCTCATACAAGCACCTGCGTACTAAGTGTTGTCCCTGTTTTCCAGTTTATCATCGCTTCCCCTCACATCGTCAACACGAACCGTGAGGCTCTGGGGACTGCAAGGGTGAAATATGGAAGGCTACTATTCGGCACCATGTAATGTAGGGCAGGTGAACTATTACAATCCTGTTTCTGTAAATAAAGCTGCAGAATGAATAGGTTTTCCATTTACGGGAAATGAATAAAGTGAATTACTCTCTAAATTCTCTCAGATAATATATAGGGACAAACCTATTGTGGAATTCTGGGTCGATACCAATCCATTTTTTTAAAATAACAATTTGGCCGATGAAAGATTCAGATGTTTTCTTTATTGTTGTTATTATTTATTTGTTGTTATATATTCCCCCTTTTTGTGCTTAAAAAAAAATCTTTCTCGAAGCAAAGGGCTACAAGTTATTTTCAGCATAAGTCACTGACACAAAGCTATAAACTAATACCCCATCCTTGTCGCTGCATAACATCAACTATACATAAAGGTGTACGATACATCCCCACTGTACAAAACTGAAGCCAAGATATCCCGGATACGACCGCTGCCATCTTTTAAAAAAGAAACTAACTAACTAACTGTTTCAAAGCCATTCAGCCCTTTACTAAACTACCTTTAAATGAGCACAAATTCAATCCTACGCATTTATTAAACAACCTATAATATAAACTTCTTTCAAATGAAAAACATCTTTAATAAGAATGCTTCAAAATCCTTTTCATTGTCTATAATATCATAAATCTCAACTTTGTATTGCTGTCAAAACATCAACAAATATCTTATTCAAATAACTGTATTTCAGGAGTTTGAGTCGTACGGTGGAAAATTGATTGGTTAATCAGATCAGATCGTTGGATGAGAGGAGCAGCTGCTGCAGAGAGGCGAATAAGAGCAGAATTTTAGACACAGCACAATGACTGATTAAGTTTCGCTTTCACTGCTTCTGATGTTCTACTGCTCCGTCTGTGTCCAGAGCAGTGCGATGCAACAGTGCGATGAATAATCGCACTTTCCATACGTCTGTTCCAATACAGGGTTTCCTGCACATGAATGTATCTGTGGCAAGCTGCAACAAGTGACACATGCAAGTGACACATCTGCCACCACAAATAGATTTTTGGAGTTGGACTGTTCATTAGAAGCACCATTGAAATATATATACAGTTTGGTTTTTATAGTACACTTGGGGCTGAGACGCCACAGTAGAACATCAGGTGCTTTAAAAGTGAAAATTAAACGTTCATTCTTCTAGGTCTAAAAGTTTACTTTCACTTACAAACATCTAAAAAAAAAAGCTCCTCTCATCCATCAATCTGATTTTATCAGCTGTGAATAAATCGACAGATCAATTCTTCTCCCCATGAGTGACAAACTGCCGCAGAGGAATAAAAGAACTCATGGAGAGCGCTACCTGCTGCGCTGCGTTCATTGACCCGCAAAAATCTCCAGTACACTGACAACAAAAAGATGCCAAAAAGAAGAAATACAGGCCCCTCTGTCGACAGCTACTGCCACACATATAATGTCATTTTGTAGAAAACACAGCAGTAGCGCTCCCTAGTGAACACTCCATTACAAAAACACAAGACCAATATGTGGCGGTAGATGTTATAATCGTGGCACGCCAACAAAAATAAATGAATGTGTGGGAAAACCCTGACAATAGGCCAATGGCAGTCAACAAGGAGAGTTTTAAATTGTACCGATGTGCGGGTGACAAACTGGTACATCCCTGATACATAATGAATTACACAGGCAATTAGTATGACAAAGTTGTGTGATCATAGTATGTTTATGTCTTGCTGTGTGTGACTTGAAACACAGGGACCTGTCGGAGGAGCTCTATGTCAGTCAACCATGCTGAGATCATACTTTAAGCAAATATTCCCCACCCCAGCCACCCCTCTGCTGGTCTGTCGTTTCAAACTGGGAGAAATGATTTGTTGTTTTCTTTTAGATGAGACAGGGTGGCATGGGATCCTGAACTCTCCAGCGCAAATAGAGAGAAATAAACATCGAGGCGGGCTTGTCACAGCCACCGACAACCATCAGGATGTTGAAACAACACCGGCACAAACACGCCAATGTCTTCAGATCTCCATATTTAGAGATGTGCGATGTGTGTGTGTTCGTGTGTGTGTGAGCACAGGAGGCAACGGCATCCAACAAACTCACAGAGCCTGGGCTCCCATATCGACAGGGACCGAGTTCAACTGATTCTTGAGTCAATCAGCAGCAGAGGTCTAATTTATCTCTCAATTAGATCTCTCCTGCTGTATTGCCCCAGCCCGTCATGATTTGTATGCCAACCAAGATGGCTCCTCTGCTGCCCCATTATGAATAGAGACACTGCCTTGTGTGGTCTCATTATTAAATAAGTAAGGGGATGGAGGAGACAGACAAACGTTTTTAAGCCTTGTCGGAGAAGACGCCATGGCCATTAGGGGCTGAACATTAACAACGGCAAGAAACAACACAAACCAGAGGAGGAGGGGGGATAGAAAAGAGGCAATGAGCTGGATGAGGAAGAAGAGCTGTAATTATGGTAATATTGCCACCTTGTTATTATAGTCTGTATTGCATGAGGTCTGGCAGTGAGAATAGCTCAATCAAATAGAGCCAATGATACAGTCAGTTTATTTTGTTAAGACCTTACTATTGTGTTTCTGCAGCTTTTTCTGCAGTATTTGTCATCAGGGATTGTTATAATTCATTGCTGCATCAAAACAAAGGAATGATAAATGGGAGTTAAAAATCATCACTGGACTTCATAACAGCCTGGGCATCCTCGGTGGCAGGACTGAATGCATTAAATGCAATATGAATTGTCCCTTTATTGATGCCATTCATTACAATGATGAAAGCTCTTGGTAATTATCAATTTTGTTTAAGCACATCCGAGAGCTTTGTGTGGCACACTAATGGACGCCACCGGTGAAGCCAGTCATTCAGATTTGTGTCAACGAGTCATTAAGCCGCCTTTGAGGGAAGTCAGCAATCTGATCCATCATGACAATAATGAGACGAAGATGAACTCATCAATTTCACTCTCCCAAGCACTGCGCAGAGCTTATGGATAACAGTCACTGTCTGTTCCTCCGTGACTCACTCTGCTTGCCATTGCTTTCACCCTCTTTGTAACATCTTCGCATGGGTCTTTTCTGTGCCCCCTTAACCATCTTTCTGTCACCTTTTTTGAAAGTCCAACTTCATCATCTCAAACCACTCGCTCTGTACGACCCACTCTATTTCTTGAGTCTTTCTGCCCCTCCCTCGCTCAACAAACAAATGGATGCGTCTCCAGCCAACGTGGCACCAAAGCTCATCCCCTCTTAGAGCAGCACACAAGTCATGTCAGTCCTTATTTTCAAAGCATGTTAACACACAGTTCATTCATTAGGCGCACACAAAAGTACTTAACCCTGTAAAGTCCTTCAGCAATGTAAAAATATTTTTTATGTTCTTGGGACTATAAATACAAAGTCATTGTTGGTTTTTTTTAATAGATCCCATTTTTTAAATGTAGGCCAGTACAGAATGGTTGAGATGGCCTTTCATGGTAAAGATAAAAGAGAAAGAAAATAATCGAAACCACAAATTATTTACTGTCGTAATGCTTGTAGTATGTTAGTGTGTCAACATATTTCAATTTGTGACCATGGAATTATTAGTATAACCAGCACTACTATTATTTCCATGCTATCTTTTCTAGATATTTACCACTGCAGTAGCTTGCAGCATCTCAGAAATGGTGAAAAAATCCTACTGATATAATTTCTTTCATTAAATATATAACAGAATATTCAGCCTCTTTTATTGTATAAAAAAAATATAAATTTGTTATCCTAGCATCACTACTTTCACTACATGAAAACATTAAAACATCATCCTAACAAAATAATTTCATATACGTACATATATATACTGTATACACACACACACACACACACATAGATATAAAACTATTATTCCATATCAATAAATGATCAAAAGTTCATTTATATCTAAGCAAATTGTCAATTTCAATTTTATTAGCTTAACTTCATGACCTTTACCACAAAAGGCCAATTCAACCATTTGGTAAAGCATGTATATTCGCTCATTAGATTTAAATTAAATTTTTTTGTGTAAATTTACATAAATCTGTTTAGTAAGATTTTCTAAAACTATAACATGTTGAATAAATCCCATCACACAGAGCCCTCATGTTTGGTATGATTTTTCTCATTTATTATTTCCTATAGGAGACGAACTGATTGGCAAACTATTTCAAAACACAGCGACATCTAGTGGATTTTCTTTAGCTTAACATACCTAAACCGAATGGTAGAGATGGCTCAATCAGGTTAAGTTCAACACATTTTTCATTAAGATAAAGTGAGTCAAAATGTGCTCTACCAAACGGTTAAGCAGGATGTTTATGGGATAAACTAGTGTGAAAACAAATAAGGGTGTCAATATTTTTTTTGTCTTTAGTGCTCTTTCTTGCAATTTTTGTTGAATAAATAAAGGTCTAAAACTTAACACCGTGTCCTCTCTCCCCTGCATTAGTGTAAGACACTAGAGGAAAGAGAGTGGTTTGACAAAGTTAATTTGTTTTTCTGTGTTCATCTTTATCTCGGGGGATTTCCTGCATCTAAAATGAAATAAGCTGCCTTGAATTGCTTTGTTTTGATATGAAATTCTTTTGTACGGTCGGACGGTTCTTGATTCTGCATACTCCACACACTACCGGAGCTCAAACGCTACCTTAATAAGCAATTGTTCATTTAGCCTTTAGAAATACTGCATCCACCTGTGACCTCAGGCAGCTCCTGCAGTTTCCATTTCCTCAATCTGCAGTTCATCATGAAGCTGGCTGATCATAACCAGCACTTAATGATTCATGAACGGAGAAACTAATGGAGTACTTTACACGTTGTAATCGAATGAGGCCATTATGGTGAAACTAGCTGCTTACTGGGGACTTTGATCAAAGAGGGAGTCGGGATATGATCATGAGATGCATCAGATGTGCAGAGATGGCACGGGCTGACATCAAGCTTTTGGACTGACGTCCACATTAGCATGTCTTTGAAAAAGAGGGCGCATGCTGGTACACATTTACTCTCAGGACCCAAGGTCATAAAACTGATGAGGTCGTTCCAAAAGAGACTCTTCAACTTGCCAACAGCTTTTCAAAAGCATAGAAAAAAAAGTTGCGCTATGGCCCTGATCCCAACACTGAATATAATAAAAGACAGCAAAGAACAGACAGACAGGACTCAGTTTCATAATGGCTTAGTAATCCTCTTTGTCACTGTCATCTTTTATAAGATACATTAGACCTCAAAATGAGCACTCTCTGAACCACTGTTGCTATGGTTGGGTATGGTTAGGTTCAGATGAATAAGAGAAATGGGCGCATATCTATGTTCCCCGGCTCAATATGATCTTAATAGGACTCATTAAACAGACCTTTCAAAGGATTTTATGTTTTCAGTGATTTTTTCCCCTTGGTAAAATGTTCAGTGTGTTTCCCTGGGTCAATATTTTAAAATCACCACCTTCAGCTTTTAACCTACTGATGTTATACTTCTTGAAACTTATGCCCTAAAATTTGTGAGTAAGACAGTTTTCATGACTTCAGACATTGATATTTCCACAGTCCCTGAATGGATTTTTACTATTCAAACTGCATTTCAAATGTCCATATCCCTTCAATCTTTTGCAATTTAAGCTGCAACACTAGACCTTAACCATTTCTGACAATGTTAGTTAATATCAAGAGACATAGGAAGCTGGGCCTTTATATATGGATGACCTCAGAGAGATGTATAAAAGAAATGAACATTGACTGTTGGGAGATAATTTTGTCCTCTAAAGCATCCACTCTGACCTCCTAGCTTTTATCACTTCTGAATGGCACACAATATCACGCCACTTTGCAAAAAAACAAAAAAAAACAAACAAAACAGAAACAGCTTAATTCAACACCCAATGCTGTAATGTTTTTGGGGAGGACATGCATTATTTGCATAACCACAATAGTATAAAATACAAACAGTACTAAATTCAGACGTTTTGGCGGGTGCGTGAACGTAGCACAGTCAGAAATCTTCATGAGTACTATTTTTCCACGGCAGCAGTTTGAGTCGTCGACTTGTATGTTAAATACATTCAAAAAACAAAAATGATCTGTTTTGCATTTTGATTTTTGTAAGAATCAAATGAGATATAACGTGTTGATAAGTGAGCTTTAGAAGTGTTTTTACATTGATTTTTGTTTTTGAACTAGGGCTTCACACTATGTGGTTATTTTCAGTTATTACAAAGTCCACTTGTACAATGAACATATCGCAAGAGGGATTTTTTTTTAGTTATTTAAAATGTAACTATCATTCTCTTTTTATTTGTGCTAAAAGTGCTTTTTATGTTCAGTTAAATGATCCAAGTTTTTGTATTTCATAAATATACTGAAAGCAGCAGCAAAGCAGAACTGAGTACACTTTAATATATGTTTATTTATCACAAATAATATTGCAATTGCAATATTCAACAATGTTATCCCATTTTTCCTCATATAGTGCAGCCCTACTTTAAACAGAGCCAGTCTAGCTGTTTCCTGCAGCTTCCACGGTTTATGCTAAGCTACCAGCTGCTGTAGATTAACATTAAGCGTGCAAATTTAGGATTTGTTCATTAGCTTGTCAGACTAAATAATAGCAAATAATACCATTTTGTTCACAAACGTCACACACTGCAGTTACACCAGCCTTCGTTTGTTGGATAAGCTGTCAGTTTTCAAATGAGAATCTTTCTATTTATATCAAAATCCGAACCAAAAATAGCGAAAAAAAAAACTGTAGTCTTTCATTCTGTACTGACAGATATACTGTACCGTATATACTGTATAGTCACACACTCATGTCTTCACCTTCACGTCATTCATTTCATCCAGTCCATCTGACTCACATGAGTGGGAGGAAATATGTGAAAACAATGCAAACTAACACTTGTCATATATCCCTCATATATGTCCTTTCCAAAGAGACACAGCAGCCCTCACATCTGTAATCATGCCCACACACGAACACCGATTCACCTCTCCCTCTCTGTCTCCCCCCCGTCTCTCTGCCTGTCTCCTGCTCTGCTACATCTCTTAGCTTTGCAGCCGCTTCTTGGGTGCCAGCACTTGTTGGAAGGAAAGAAGTGTTGACAATTGTCTTCTCCTGCCTTGTCACCAAATAACTTTGTCACACTTCACTGCCAGCTTAATTCTCAGACATCCTTGTCAAGAAATGACATTTAATTTTCACACCTCTTCTCTCTGCTATTCTTTCTTTCATGAATTTTATTTTCGAGCACACCCCCGGTGCATTGGCTGTCTGGCAGTATCGATATCTCCGACAGTAAGGGAGTCTTTAACTCAAATGAACACTCCTACTGTCTTGGCCTTTCTTCCACTGTCTGTATGACAAAGGTATGTAATCTTTAAAATGCAACGTCAGCACTAAACTACATAGCTACAGCGCATTATCTATTTACATCCGCATTATTATATTGAGGGAGCCAATCACACAAAAATAATTTGTTATTGGTTTTTGAGGAATAAAAAAACGCATTTTTTATTCCTATTGCAGTTGCTTTCATAATGTGCTATAACAACATTATAACCGTGCATTTCTTAATAAAACGCTTCAAATTTCAAGTCTAGATTACCAGTGTTGGCTTTTTTTTTTTTTTTTACTTTATTTTAATTCTTGAAAGTAAGACACACAGACAGAAGTTCACTTAAAAGTCTCCTGTTTTAAAGGCACATTGTTGTGGCTGTTTCCTTTTTGAAGGAGCATGGATTGCACGCTTCCCCATTTCTTTCTTAGCCCAGTAAATTAAAATGCTGCTCCACTTCTTAGTTTTCATAAGATTAGAGAGAGTGCATGTCCTAGTCTGCCGTTTTATCCTCCCCATTACATGTACGATGAGAGCTTAACTTCCTAAGGGTTTCCATTTTAGCCAGAATCAATAGCCAAGTGCTCGTTGGCCGAAGTGACTTTGGTCCTCGCCGCTCAGTCTTCAGAGTGAGCCGCCTTTTGACAGTGCGGCCCACATGAGCAGAAAATAGAGCTTAGAAGAACTGTGCCCGTCTACCTCAACTCCATTTCCTCTCCACAAGTTTTCAGGCTGTTATGACAGGTCCTTTTCATGGTTTAAGTAGGTGACTGGAGGGAGCTGATCCAAATGGCCAAAACAGCCCCTGGTTCATTATCAAGAGGCCTAGAATTTGAGATTATAGGTGATTACACTCATCCATCCCCTTTTCTGAAAAAAAAAAGAGAAATCTGTTTAATCCCTCTCTCTGGTGCAGCTTCGGAGGGCGCTCGGGGACGGCTGGCATCCATCACAGGCCTAAAAAAAGCACAGAACATACGGAACCAGGAGGAGCCCTGGCCTCGGCTTGCAGGGAAGAAGGCCAGTTGGCTGGCGAACAAGAGGTGCTGGGTCTGATCGGGCAGAGGGAGACGCCACTTGGCCGCAGATCACAGCGGTCAGTGGGGACATCGTTGGCCCGCCGGCTTGCGTGGGGAGCTCTCATGGAAAATGGGAGGGGGGAAGCTGGGAGTTCAGTGCTGACCTTAGACTCGGAGCTGCAGTCACAACACAGCGGTCCTCTCCTTCCAGCCATGTCCTCGCCGTTTCTGACAGCCTTGACTGACGGCTCTCGGAGCTGCGTGTTTGCAGCACTCTCACTCTCCTACGCTTTCTGGTAGAATTTCAATGCCAACACGCTGATTTAGACTGAGGGTCATTCACAGATAATTTGAGACCCATTATCTTTTTATGTAAATAATGTTTTGCACAGCTTTTCTAATAAAACTGTTTACACGTTTCCCTTTTAGTCGAGACCTGCGAGAGAGGCTAACAGAGGGAAACCACCCACATCACAAGTTTCAGACTACACTGTTTCTTGTTTGAAAACCAGTCCTTTGAATCCATGTGTGGATTTATGGAATGGGAGCCTGGTGAGCAGACTCCATTTAAAGTTTGAATTGATAGACCATATTGATCACCTAGAGAGTGTTGTCCTCATTAAATGCTGCCGCTTAGGTCAAGTTCACACAGAGCCCCTCTCTTTTCAGAGTAATTCCGTTTCAACAGGGCGGTGAGCTATTCACAGGGCATTTTGGGAACTGTGAGACACAAATAACAGTTTTTTGTTTTTTTTTACCTTGGACAATTTAGCATTTATTTCTTCCTTCCCTGTTTGCGATTTCATAGATGTCTATAGACATAGAAATCACCATCGTATGAGCAAACACTAGAAGAGTGGTTAAAAGGAAATCATTACAAGCTGTGCAGTGCTCCGTGAATGAGGTTTTGATTTGTTTTTATGCCATTTAAAATGAATAAATAAGGGGCACTGGCGAGGAAACCACTTAAGGCTTTTTGTTTTATCTCATATTTGGACTTGCCTTTGCCCTGGCTTAGGACACACAGCTGCATGGGAATTTATGGCATTTTGTGTCATGAAACATACAGATAAATCTTTGTAAGCAAAAATGCAACCTTTTTGGCCTCTATCACCTCAAACCAAGGGAGACTCCACTTGCAGTCACTAAGTCATTGCATTCAGTTTGCCCACTGTTAAATGTTTTGGAGTTTTTTTTAACAATACGTAGCAGTCCACTAACAATGCGTTTCATTGAATCATGTGACTATGTTATGGTTGTGTTTGCAGCAGATAGCTTGAAATCTTTTCATGAGTGAGATAACTGTTGCACAACAAAAGAAAATATGTTACATGTATACCAGTTGTGTGAAAAGGAGAAACACTAGCAACCAATTTAAACATTATGTCATATTCACAGTTTTTTGGAATTTCTGAGCGAAGCACTTTCTTTTTGCTACATAGAAATTAAGGAGCATTAATAAGATTGCCGTAAGTATCAATATTTACATTCAGTATTGATAAAAATCCTAATGATACCAATCCCTAGTTGCATATGTGTATGAATTTTGGGCAGTTCCACCAAAACTTTCTTCATTCAAATATTTGTTAGAAGCCTAATAATGTAAAACTATTCAGTGTTTTACAAGAAAAATGGAAAGAATAGAGAAAAATTGTTGTTGAAGTTGTGGCAAAGTTCTTTTATCTATTCAATTACCATCCAGCAACCCCTCAGATTCAAGGCTCTGACATACCTTCCGTTTTCTGCGTCTGAGGACAGCTGCCGGTCGTGTGGATGCGCATGTGGTTCCATTCATTCAACAGGAGGATCTGCCACGGTCTGGCATTTCACACGTTTCCTGATCCACACTCCATTCCAGTTGGTGGCGGTAATGTATCATGACATTGTTTGCCATCTGCCATAAAAATCAAGAGAGAGAAGAAGCATGCCCATTAGGAATGAAAATAGCAACCTCCTAACAGCAAGAAGAGCTCTAGCATTTGTTGTTTTTGGCTGCAAAAAGCAAATAAAGAAAATATAATGTGTGACCAGGACCAGGGACTAGTGTGAGAAACAAAAGATTATATTTTGTAACCGGAGCATGTGCGGACAGAGAGCTTGCAAATTTTGGGCTGCATGCAGACGTCCACATATGGAGTCTGCGCAGACATGGGCTGATGACAACATTTACATCACATGGATCAAAGTGGACCCTTTTGCAGACATGCTTATTATGAAGCAAGCTTTATCAAATAACCCCTTGGAAGAGTCCCAAACCTCAGGCTGAGTACCACTGAACTGACACAGCATAAGTACTACAATCTCATAGAAACCATGTGTTTGGTTTGAAATTTTCTGTGGTTGTGTGAACTGATGTTGTCGTGACTACAACCCTGTGTACTGCACACCAATATAAAGCATTTCTATTCCACATACTCCAGGATAGCATGGAAATGGGTTATGTTGCATTCATGTTGCATTGGCATGTGGCAGACAGCAAACCTGACATTCATTGTTTTCAATAAGAGAGCAACAGTAAATCCATAAAGTACCACCTACTGCTCTGCAGACAGAACTTGAAGCTGAATCCTCTCAGCCATCAACTTCTGCAGACGATAGGATAAACCAGATGGAAGGGAAAAAATCTGACAAAATGGATGCAGACAGATATGTTTGTGCAACAGCTCTGCTTGTCCTGTCCTCTGATAAAGATGAAGCAGTGGATAGACAGAGGCTCTCTTCCTTTTGTTTTAGCTTTTAAGATAAAGATTTACCTACAAATGAGTGGACAGAGCCTCTAATATCCAAACACTGCCAAATCAGTGCATTGAAGTGAAATAAAATCATCAAAGTATTTTTTTTTCTTGTACCAATCTGCATCAGTGGTCAAACTGCTTGTTTAACAAACTCACATTTTCACAGGAATCAATGTCAGGATTCTTCACGCTGCTGTTGGTTCAGACAGCAATCATCTCTGCGTTCAGTAGTGTTATTAATGAAATGATACAGTGGATGACACCGTTTTGATGTTTTATAGTGACTGGTAAAAGTTATCTGCAGCAGGCTTATGCCCCAGTTACAATTCGTGCAGTCTACTGACCAAGACATGCTCTTCAGAATTACTTAAAGATAACAAGAGACCTAATGATCCTCGCTGATCTGCAGCACTGAAGACACAGATTAACATGCCGTTTGTCCTCACTTAATTGTCTTGTTATTCCGCCACGACAGCAGATGATCAAGAAACAGAGGTGACCGACAAAAGTCCCTTTGTACCTCTCCGTCTCAAAAACAACTTCTCTCCTCTCACTCCTTTCCCCCACCTGTCAGCGCAACACAGAGTGAAAGTCAGGTAAGGACTCTTGCTGCAGGGTGTCACAAACACAACACGAATGAGGGCCAGACCACACTGCTGGGAGGAGGGAACAGCCCTCTGACCAAAAGCGGTGCTCATGATTCATTCATTACATCGTTAACAGTTTCCAGAGTGTCAACAGCTTGTCTTTGAAGTGATAATCTTAACATTGAGGGTGTCCTTGAATTTCTTCTCTCCATTAAAATGGTTAATGGGAAATGATTTCTATAATTCAGCAAGGAGGAGTTCCCTGAGCCTCCTGTTAGTTAAACCATGTCTAATAAATCTTTGGGGAAAAGACAGAAAATATGGGAGGCTCCTCGAAAGCACAGGGCATTTCTTCCTCACTTTGCATTTGATAATATGTTGCCTCACACTGTACTCAAGGATTTTATGTTTTCATAGTTAAAGCTAATAATCTACTGCATTTAAAAGTACTGTATATGGTAGGTTGTTTTTTTAATATCATTAAATACAGTATAAAGAGTATATACTATATATATTATTAATATTTTTATTTTAATCCATTCATTTTCAATTTATCCTGTTGTTTAGAGGATCTTTAGAGAGGATCTTTTCAGCAGTCCTCAACCAGTTATCTTTGTGCGATGATGCTTTGCACCAGTAGGATATGGAAGCTACAGCAGCATGATGGAGTATACTAAACTGATCCACTGGTGCTGGACAATATAAGACAAATAAGATAGATGTACACTTTCCTCCCAAGGAAAAACAACAGCATCAGTTGTCTCAGCAAATGCCCAATAAGGACATGTGTTTACATTCAAGTGACAAACCCTAAAACATCTGAAGGATTTCCACTGGGAGCTAAGAGGAAATAATATGACCTTATTATAAAGCAACAAAGTCCACAGACAAAGAGGTCGGCGTGGGTGGATGGGTCAATAAAACATTGTACTTCGACACAGAAGAAAGCTGTTTTCCTCGCGTTTCATACAGCAGTCAACATTGGTTTCTTTTGACCGTGACAGCGGAAGTTCCCCAACCTTAACCAAGAAGATATTTTTAACCCAAGCTATTAAGAAATAAGTTAAGATGATCCTTTTTTGGTCCCACAGGGGGTAAATCTGCACAATCACAGCAGCAAAGGGATAGTGAAAAGCATCAGTAAAATATACATCAGCAAAAAATCCAATGTCCTGCATCTCTATCTTAAAGGTATCAATTACCAATACCCAGCTCTTGTTAGATCACAAAATGCTCTTATTTTTGTGGTGGTGAAATGTTGTGCTGCTGATAAGGGCCTCAGTTGTTTAGTTGAGGAGAAAAATGACAAACATTGTTTGTCATTTACTTTGGATGACTCACTGAATAGCTGATGAGACCAAAATTTGTGGCTAAATTGCAAGAAATAACATAGGGCCAATTTTTCCTTTTTTGAAAGTACAAATTAGCCGATCAAGTGAGGTGTCAGTGCAGCAAAGAGAAAAAATGTGCCAGAATCATTTCTGAGTTGAAAGTTTCTCTCCAATTAATGTGTTTCAGGGTAGCAAAAATATTACAAAACTGCTATATTATATATACAAAAACATAAGACAAAGCAGAAGAATCTATAATTCTTCCAACTAATGAACGGTCAACAGTATTTAAGCAACAAACAGCGCTTTCCAGTCTGAGCAAAGAAACCACAAACACCAAGATGAGCTTCTACCAGTTGCCAGAGACTGGATTAGAGCTTTGTTATTTATTACCCGAGTAAATATTGTATGATCTGTACAACTACTGTTAGAGGAGATAAGAGATAGTAATTCAGGTAATTTGTGTTTTTCAGTTTATCTTCTTGTTGTTTTACACTGTAATGTTTTTATGTTGTTTTGTTCACCCCTCTATGTGGATGGATGACAGCCCATAGTTTGTCAGCGCACTCAATTGTAGCAGTCTTATATAATAACAGTTTTATAACATTTGTTTGCAGATATGGAAATTTGGTTCAAAGAATTGAACCATCAAAAGAGCAGTATTGAGACCAGACATGAGAACAAATCCCAAAAGAAGGACGACAGAACCACTAATGTTCAGCGGGCCGATAATCATGTTTTAAACAAAGCAAAGTCATGTTACCAAATATTATTGTTAATTTCAGAACAAAAACATGTTAGCGGAGTCAAAAGCAGATGAATATAATGGGAACATCCAGCTTAAAATCTGCCACATCAAGGAAATCTTTTAATACCAGCACAATTTATTTCAACTCTTCACCCTAAAACACTGATATAATTCACTGTGTTATTCATTGTATGATTAAAGGCAGCCGACAGCGGCCCCGTAGTAAGTATCATCCGAGCTCACTTCAAGCTTATGTTCTAAGAGGGGACTTTAAACACAGGCATATGGTGATGGCTTTATATCATACTTAGTGATCCCTGTGGGGGGTCTAATCAATAAAGTACATGGTCTTTAGATGAACAAGTCTGTTGGTTTTTAAATCCAAAAGCCTTTTTTTTTGCGAGAAAAGTAGACTCTGCTGTCCCCACTTTGAAACCCAAAGTACTGAGCAAATTAGGCAACTGTCACACTGTATCTTTTAATCATTTTCTTGTACAATGATGAAACAACTCATAGAGATCAGTGTGAATAAAAACTGCCCCGTATGAAATAGTATAAAATGCATTTTTAAGTAATATAGTAAAGGAGAGAGACGGATAGTGATCTTTTTTTTATTGTCCCCAGTTTTCTCTGAGAGAGATGCTCCCCACAGGACGTGGTGTATGTTTAGTTTAGCTGGAGGTAGGGGTTGATTCAGAGAGGGAGATAAGCTCTGCTCTTCATAACTGGGCCATTTAGTCCCTTGTGACCCAGCCTCTCTGCCTTTGGCAAACACATCATTTTATTGTGACCCCAGCCGGCAGCCAAACAGTCAGCCTATAAGCCATCAGTAATGAAAAGCACTAATTCCAGCCTAGTGAACACAAACGGAGAGGCTCAATTCATATTCATGTGCTGTGCTTCTTCCTTGCACTCTGTGTCAACCTATTCATCCATTCATTGCAGTCAGACCACCTCCAGCATATAGCATCCTCAATTTACTTGACAAGCACAGCAGCCCCTCAAGGTTTGTCTCAACTAAAACAATTAAATGGCTGCGACTGTCGCAACAAAGGCGGTTGAAATGATTAAGGTGTTTTCTCTCTTGTGCAACACAATAACATCCTTGATAAACATTTTCAAAATTTTTAAATTCTCGCGATGATCGCACTGTATGCTTTGGCGGTTCTTACACACCCAACATGTCATTCACATACGTGACAGTTTGATAAATTACTCTGCATCTCGTTCAGCTGCGATGCTCTTTCTTGTGTTTCTTAGCCCAAAGCTGGAGATTTAAAAAATGAATATACAATCCCCCCGTTTAGCGATCACACATGTTTAAAGGTATTATGCACCCCCGAGAGACTTTGCATGTAATAAAGTGTGCATTCTCAGCCGGGTGCATTTGCGGAGGCTAGACATGCCAGCGGGGCTTCACAGCCCACGTCTGGGTGATTCCAACAGCTGCTTCTATGAGCCCAGGGAGAGAGAGTGTCAAGTAGGATGCTTTCTGCTGTCACAAGCTCCTCAAGGTGTTTATTAAAAAAATGTTAATGCCATCAGCGTAACACACACATCATGACTTGGCCCTTGTGACAAGGATCTGGCAGTGCCCAACTGTTTGCACTTGTGGGATGGTCTGGAAGTGTGCGCCGGTTTTTCACGCCCGCACAGCAGGAGGTGTTAGTGGGCAACGCACTTCACTCAGGTCCCTGAGGCCGCAAGGGATTTACTTTAGATGTCTTAGTATCTCTAGGAAATATTGATCAGGCACTCTAAATTAAAGGGAGGGCAAATCGAATATTCACTTTGACATAAGTGGACATGCACATGCTGTGTACAAACACAGACTGCCTCTCTCCTTTCTCAAGGTGTTTCTCCAGATTCCAGTATATAATCTTTTAGTTATTTCAAAATGATTCTTCTTTAAGTCATGTTGACCCTAAGATTTAAAAAACAACAACAATCGGCTAATGATATCTCAGCCAGCTCAGCTGAACCCATGGGCCTACACTGATTTAGCCATGTCAACTGGAGGACAAAGTTAAAGGGCATTTTTAGTATTTTATGAATTCTATCGACTTCTATCGGCAACCAAGCAGCCAAGCTCACAGGTGCTCATACTGGAGAGAAATATAAAAGTCACATTTTCATGATAGAAAGTTAGCTGGTCCAACATTTCTAGACAGGAGGGAATACATTACACCATGATCAATGCTTTTTGTTTTTTTTGTTTTTTAATAATAAAGACTTGTTTAAAGAGATCTCAGCTTGTATTCCTTCTTATTACAACACTATTTCCAAATGTTATGTTCTATTTTTAATGCTCATTACTGTAAAGTGAATTGAGGGATCTCTAATCTCGATCTGCAAACAACTGCGTTTGTGAGCACAGCTCTGTGCACTTCAGTAAAGTTGGAAAGATATTTATAGATTCAAACTTCCCAAATCAATAACTCATTAGTAAAATGATATTAAAAAACAAACAACAACTCTTTCCAACTGCAGTAAAGCAGAAAACAAGCCACAACCTAATTTTCATCAAAAAGAGTCATCCTCTGCAGTGGACAAACAACAGAAGTCTCTGTCTGCAGCCCGCTACGAGACGAGTGCGTAGGGACCGTCTGCAAAGTGACACACCAAAAAGAGATAGCCAATGACAAAAATATTGAATTGAGATGAACTTCACTCTTGTAAACTTTAGTGCCCCAGATAACTTCTCACATCAGTGGTCATCTTTTGGTTATACTACAACACCTTCTCGGAAAATAAAGTGCTTTTGCATAATTTGGGGGAATTTATATTGGAAAAAATATTCAATAGCGTCACTCCGATAGTTCTCACACACAATTATTAAAACACCTATCATAAGTTGCTTTTAAAGAAGTGAAGTTAAAAACTACTTTTGAGTAACAGATAATGAAAATTTTGATTTTTGTTCAACTTATTTATTTAATTAATTATTCTGATTTCTCACATGCGACCATGCTGGTTAGTTAGTAAATGTCATGCATGCGTATGTGCATTAGTTCCCGGTCATGCAGCTGATTGGAGTGAACACAGTGTGTCCAGCTTTCATGGTAGTGAGAGGAGGATTTGTGCTTTGAATAAGGTTGATCTTAGGTTAACGACCACTGACCATTAAGCTTGTGAAGTAACTGAATTTCAGCGACTGAAGCGTTTCACTCTGTTGTTTCTTGACTGAGGGACACGGATGAAATCCTTAATGAAGGGACCGTACATTTGTCACTGAAACTGTCTGCATTTTAATGCATTCTGTGTAGGGCTGCAATAAATCGATGTAATATTTGGATATCATGATAGGACACTAGATATCATCCTAGATTTTGGATGTCGTAATTTTCTAAGTGTTGTCTTTCTTTTGTGTAAAGTGACGTCATTTTCTAAACTTATCAGACTGTTCTGGTTCTATTATTTGCCTTTCCTACTTTATATCCGCATTACTGATGATTTTTCATCAAAAATCTCATTGTGTAAATACATTGTGAAATGGCAGATAGTCAGTGCTACATTACTGTAGCACTATTAATTTTTGGTCAGAAACAGTGATATTGGGTTTTCTTCACAATGCCCAGCCCTAATTCAGTGATAATAAATGAGACAACAATGAAGTTGTAATGTATGATGTTTAATTATTAATGTAAAACCTGCTGCTTTAATTCTTTTAAATAATGGTCAAAAATGTTAATTATGTGGTTGATATTGATGTCCTAAATCTATCTTCCTGCTTGTTGTTCAAATGTGCCTCTGATACGCCTATAAATAAAACAACCTGAATATATTTACTTCCATTCTGACATCTTTGCACAAGATTTTAGTTGGATTCAGAATTAAATATTATGCCGATGAACATGAGGCATAGCCACAAGCAAAGTCATATCATCTAAATTTAAGGGCTGGGTGACAAGGTACTTGACATGATCTTGTCCCCGTAGGCTCAGACTCAGAAACAGCTTACCTGAGGGCAAGAAAACTGGCTAAACCGGTTGCCGGCAGACTGAATTAAACTATTTCTCTCTGACTTGTGTATTATTATGGTGCAAGAATACCAGCTCATAAAACTGAAAGCAGAAAGATTTTGTTTTTGAGCTGCTGACAGACAGCACATATAGAGCCCCGTGGTGCCAATTATGGATGCCTAATTTTCTTACAACCTTTCTCTTTTTAACAATATCTTTGCTTTTAATTAAATTAAATTGGTGTTGTGATTGTGATGTTTATATATAGTCCAATGTTTTAATGATGTGAATAAAAATAACTGTAATTAGCTGATTAACTCTCAATGAGAAGAAGACATCATCCAATCTAAAGGCAAACTGTTTGTTGGGTTTATTCGATACTATCGAGGAGAAGAACAAAAAAAGCACACTCACGTTACACACACACACACAGACACACACACACACACACACGCTGTAGCAGTGTCCTTTGGGTTAATTCAAAATCATAGACAGGGAGACAAAAAAGCACACCCACGTAACACACAAGCTATAGAGAGGCTCAGCCCTGCAAACCCACAGCCGTCACCTTCTTTCTCAGCGTCATTACTGTGACATGTGTAAATACGCTGCAGTACCACTAATGAGAACAGAGAGTAGGCTACCGCGTGTCAGTCTCATCATGGCTGCCTTGATCAGCTCCATATTGCATGGCATGTTCACAAAGGGAGCAGACATTATGTCACAGGTAACATGGACGCTTCATTCAACACCGTCTGACTATCAGCGCCGGGTTGAGAGCTATATTCATCAGCCCGCCGTTAATTAATGCCTGCATGATTGAATGCGAGAAGGGGCGCACGGGAGAGATAATGCACACCTACAGGTACAACGCCGGCTCCACTCAAAGATATGATGATTAATTCATTCTTGTCTTCTGCTGTTGAAATTAAAATCAGACACGCTGCATTTTTTTGTGTCAAATGCTCAGCGAACACAACAAGAGTCATTCTGATAGTAATTAGAAGCCGGTTGGAAGACGGGCTTCACATATACGTCATTTAGACAGCTCCGAGATGCAGCCTGTACAGACAAACATGTACGTATGTTATCCCTGAGTTGGGGCTCTTTGATTGTAACAGATTGGAAAGGAAGGGGGCTATTTGAAACTGGGTCTCTGGAACACCGGCTTTGAGGTTAGGGTTAAATGGGATTGCTCCCTTTGAATCATTTTGATGACCCACCACAGCTGAGTCTGCAGGTTGTCCTGCTTGCTTTGAAGCGTATTATGTGCCTGAGATTGAGCAGAACTCGGGGCTTATCACACACACACACACACACACACACACACACACAAACAAACACGCACTGCATCTCAGACACAGGCGGGATGGTGGGTGACAGTTTAGGCAACTCTCTAGAGAAAGGAGGAACTACTTTAACCAAATGGAGTCCTTGAGGGGTGGAGGTTACTGGCAAACAACCGTGACATTGTTATTTAAAGAATAGACAAAAAAATAGATAAGAGTCATTGATTAGGATTGCTTTAATCTATTACATTCACAGACCTTCTGCAGTATGCAAAAAGTAACCTTTGCATCTGTCCTAGGCATCTGTCTATCCATCTAAACTCTGAGATATTCAAAATTAAGCAAATACCGTTTTTGTTCTTATGCATTCTCATGTAGATTTTATGAAATCTACACAAACAAATACAACTGCAATGTCAAACATAAACAGACAAAAACGGCATCCAGATTTTTGCAGCAGCGCAGTGAGTGAACTGTTAAGGCAGTTTTTATGTGAATGAACGCTCAAGACCCAAGCCAAGGTCCCGTGTTACTCGTCACCTGCTGATTACAGTGAAGGGAACCTGACCATCCTCACTTACAATGGTGGACCGGCTATTTTTATCATAGTGACAATCTCAGCAGCTCCTGAACAGACATAGAAGTTATTAGTTATTAGAACTGTAACTGCTATAAAGTGTTCAATTATTGTACTTAGGATAAGTTTTATTTATCTATAAGAGGAATGTGTTGATAGCTTTGTATAAAATCCATATTTAAATATTCTTTAAACTGTTAAGTATACTGTAAAAATGCCATGTTTAAATATCCTTTTGTAATAAAAAAGCTTTTCTTTACAGCCAATGACTATAGACACCACACTAAAGACACCAGTATCAAAAAAACCCCAAACAATCCCAAACCATAGTCATAATTTACGTAAATTAAGACAAAGAGACATCACATGCAAACCGTAATTACAGTCTCCGCAGTTCGCACTTTTTACAGTACAGTGCAACTCTGATGTCCGTCAAGTTCAAATCACTTAAGAAAGAAAGTGTGCTGTTTAAAACTTGAGACCTTGGCAATGTGGTTAGTTCAATTCAAGTTCAACACTCAGACATTCAGCAAGGTTTTTACTAATTAATTTTTCATCACTTTTCACCCGATCTGTTGTGTAGTGCAGAATAAAGCCTGACTGGTGGCACCCTGGCACTTGACAGGAGACTGAAACCAATGAGCCTAAGTTAGGAATCTTATCAGAGGTACATGCAAAACAGCCAAGAGCTTTTAAGATTTTTATCAATAACGTTCCCATTGTTTCATAAAAACAAACATTTTAAAAAAAACAACCTTCAAACTTCTTTTTTTATCATTTGGACCTCCATTTGCTTAGTTTTTTTAAATCATGCAATATGGTCTTATCTATCAATCTATCAATCTGTGTCTCGATGAGCCCAGTTGCCAGAAAAATTGATGGCACTGAACATTTCTGCAAACCATGAATGTGTTACATTTGCATGATAGTGTATACATTGAAATTGAACTCCTCAGCAGCACTCTGGTTATAGACAGTATATAAAGATGGACAACACGTCTCCAGTCCCTCTCTCTGTGTAAAGCTGAAGCCAAAATATTCTGCATATGGCTGCTCACCAAACTCATCAGAAAACACTTGGACAAACATCAGGGTGATAAGAACTACCTTACATGTTAGAAACAATCTTTGGGAAACATTTATTTGACATGTTCTTTGAGTTTTTAGTTTAGTGCACATCCCATCCACTAACAAGGAGTGGGCGGGGTTTATGACCTATACTGTAGCCAGCCACCGAGGGACATACAAGATATTTTGGCTTCACTTTTGGGGAGCTGTTATTTCATTCATCTTTATACACAGTCTATGGCTATGGTAAATGTGTAGGTTAGCTTTAGGCACAAAAAACAAATGGTTTATGTATATATATATACACACACACACACATAACATGAAAATGATAGACATTCTTGGACAAATTATCCAGTTCATGTGCCTAAAATTTTAAAATTGTGGTGTTGAAGAAACAAGTTGACACTACTAACCCATCACTTACACACACACACACGCACGCACACACAGCAGCATCACCCCTGTTTTTAGCTGTTTAGCGCCACATGAGCTCCATCTGTACTCAAAGCCTTCATTGGTGACATGTGGCCTGTCCATTATTGCTCTATTAAAAGCTGTGTGCATGTCAGCGGGTCTCACGCTGTTCCATAGCAAATATGCATCTTGTATTCTGGCAGAGAGATTAACAACATCAAGCACAGTGACTTCTTTTAATGTCAGTCTCCCTTTGATACTTGGCACTCGCATTTGGGACGTGATTGAGATTAGATCTTTCACAGAGTAAGTGTAAGATGATACTGTATAAAGAGGGTGATGCCCCTGACATTTGAAAGAGCTTCTTTTGACTGTGTTGGCGGGATAATTATTTATAAAGAAGTTTTATTAAGTTTGCACTCACTGCGTGTCTTTATTCAGTCTTTCTACTGATGCCTGGATGTCAACAACTTCCCCCACTATCTTTTTAAACATTTAGTTTTCTCTTTTCCACCCAACTCTGACCTTTGTGATACGCTCAAAAAACTCATCTGCCTCCCTTCTTTCACTAGTGGATCCAGGCATAAGCGTGCCGTCTGTCGCGTACTCACACACTCTTATATACACGAGCACATAGACAAACAGACATGCAGCACCTTTATTTTCTCTCTCTGTTTCTTCTCCCCTCGGGTCGTCCGTCTATTTTTGCCCTAGCCTGCTGCTACCTGAGGGGCGGCTGAAAGGTGGTAATGGAGGGCTGACTGAGGCCTGTCACTTCGTGCTCTTTCACCCCGGGGACTGTGAGTGGGAAAGTAATGGCCGAGCCTGCCAGATGTAGCAGTCACTTTTAATCAAGTGCACGGCTGTCACTCTGCCTGTATTGATCCCTGTGAAGTCCCCAGGCAGCCTGCAATCGGACCGGTTTCTACACCACAACAACTTTCCTCTCGCCTTTCAAACAACTCCCCATGTGGTGGCATCTTGGCCAAGCTAATCATAATCCAGCTCTGCCGTGAAAAACAGCAACCACAGAAAACAAGATCGGACAGGGTCATCGCCCCAGCCGTTTACTGTGTGTGTCACTCACACACCATCCTGTCAGCGCGTGTTGTGATTTCATGTGAGACTGGTATTTGCATGCAATTTATGTGTCGGTGCCGCTCTCACTACTTTGGTGCATTCATGCATGAGTGTGTATCTTAAGACAGCATGCCTATTAGTGGTACAAGCTTAACACATTAGGGTGCTCGAGTAAATCCTTCCATCTTCATATTGTTTGTTGGATGCGAAGTTTGCTGAAAATATCGCCAAGGTTAAGTAGCCACTGTGAGGCCATATTTGTCTTGTCTTCACCTCGCTCAACAGGCACGCATGCTATTGTGAGACTGGGTGAAAGTCAGGATTTGGCACCTGCCCCCCCCTCTCTCTCTCAGAGATCTGTTGCAAGGCTCTGGTTTTATTGTTCATTTGCTGAGGCCACAGGGGCTGACTATTACTGGGTCATAACTCGGCAGGATGATGAGGGATGAATTCTAATGTGGATCCATCACCAATAGGGATGGGAGGGAGGTGGCAGGAATGAGAGTTGGAGGACTCATGGGGGAGATGGGAATAAAGTATGTCATGAGCACACACACACACACAGAAGCACACACTTGTATGCAAACACAGAAACACACATCACACTCAGACGTATGCAGGTGCATGCACTGTCCTGTCCACTGGAAATGTAAGCCATGTTTGTGCATAATAACCCCTCAGATGTGCATTGTCACATTGTCACTCTTTGTACTGTTTTTTACTCCAAAATAAGGAGGGTACAGACTATAGAGGAGGCACTACTGCACAGAGGTCACTTTCTTTCCTGTGCAACACTTTGCTGTTGCACAAAACTCCATTTGTGTGGAAGGATCATGGCTGGCTGGAAAAGAGAGCGGGGAGAGCAGTCGCAGAATAATCTGCTCCACCATCCAGACACATGGTTGACTCCATGTGGTAAACCTCACTGACAGATGCTTAGAGTAAGAGTAAAAGGAAAGGTGTTAGGCAATGACATGTGAAATAGAGGGCAGACTGTCGAGCCCCCTGCATTGCAGATGTATTCCACTGCGCCATAGTGGACAGACAACTCTGAACAAGGCAGCAATGTGAAGAGAGAATTTGGTAAAAGAGGAGTTTTTTGTGCCCCTGCATATAAACTTGTGAATTTTAATCTTCAAGCTTGCCATGTGAATCAACATCTTGTGAACACAAGATGCACAGAAGATGTTAAATAACATAAAAGAACAAATAGGAATGTAAAATTATGCACAGTCAAATAAATCTGACAACTTGTCGCTGTAAAGCATATCTCATACAGAATGTAAATTTTCTGCGCCGCTGCCAAAAAGGTTATGGCAACAAAATGCTGATTATTTTATTTCTGTCACATAATATGTTGCTGCAACAGTAAATTACAGTTATTCCCAGCCTCGTATAGGAGCGGAATTATTTCAAGTTGTAGATTTTTGGTTCAGTTTAGATTAAACTTTAATGATCCCTGTGGGGGAACTGGGTTGTTGCAGCTGAGGAGAATAAGATATTGCTAATAATAATAATACAACAGAGAGTTCTGGGGATAATTCAAGAAGTCACCACCGGCAGAAAGTGCTGATTATAATGCAGTAAATGAGTAAAGATCATAGATTGTCTGCAGTGACAGGTTTACAGGTTGAAGTGGATGTTAAAGCATGTGCTGCTACTTATTCTTATTGCGAGAGAAGAAGTGCATAGAGGTGCAGTGGGTCCAGCAGTGCAAATATGCGTATGCAAATATTTTTTAAGTTGCTGTCATCACATTTGAGATAAGAGACGCAAAAAAAAAGACAGATAAGACATCTTATTTTCTATCTATATAGTTTGTACCCAATGCTTTCCACCAGTTTTTCTCCCGTTCTTTTCTTTATCAGCACATCTTGTTATGTAAAGCACATCACAGGAAATTTCTATCGTCTGCACAGCTCCAGCATAATGCAAGCCATCAGGGGTGACTTGGGGAGAATGCAGGGGGGAGTGGGGTCTGTCTATGGGATTTGCAACCTAAGTATCAACCCTTGCTTTCTTACAACACACTGGTGCAGAATCCCTCTCAATCCCCTTCATTGTGGAACAAAGATTTTGCACTGCAGCTCACATAATGTGAGCAGGAAAAAACCAACAAAAAGACATGGCTCCTCCAGTGCCTTCTGTCTTTTCTGCAGGAAACAGACCGATGGCTCTATTAGAGCAGCGGCACCATACACCCTGGGTAAAATAGCTGTCAGATTTGTCACTTTCAAATGACATACCTATTAGAAGCTAATAAAACCCCTGAGCTAAGTTGAGCCAGCCGGCACATATCAAGGCTACAATTCAGTAGAAGGATGAGATTTTGAGGTGAAAGAGAGAAGGATATTTCTTTGGCTTTTGTGTGAGCTTTTGTTTGCCTGTTCGGCCCCTGTCAAGTTAGACAATGCAGTTCCCTGAGAGTCTAATCGATGCTGCAAATGTCAAAGACTGGCTATGGTTGCATGAGGCTAAAACATGACTCTGAGTGTGGTGTTGTTATCTGCTGGACAAAGACTTCGACAGCTGATGGCCAGTCCCGGGGCAAGAGCCAACATCTACAGAGGCTTTATCTTATATAGTCCTCTCATCCACTCGATGCCAATGATCCACCCTAATCTAGGTGCTGTTGTTCATCAGGAAAATCTCTCTGTGCTAGCTGCCTCTCTGTGTGAGCTGCATGCAATGTAAGAGGCAAAGGCTTGTCAACAAGTGGCAGGTATGTTTGCATGTTATTGGGCAAGTATCAGATTTACAGTTTTAGAGCTTCCAATCACTGCTTAGACACAATTACTTTCATTTCAGTGGTTATCATGTTTGCTCTTTGAAACCTTAATCATATTGATTTGTTTACATGTGCTGGAATGCACAGACATACACACAAACACACACACACACACACACACACACACACACACAGACACACACACACACACAGCCATTGAAATTCAGGGAGCATCTACAGTGGAGATTGCAGTGTTGTGTCATTAAGACAGCCCCCCCAAGGGTACCATTATTGTACAGATGCACAGTAAAATACCCAGCCACACACACACACACACACACACACATGCAGAGCTAGGCTACCTTAATTGGCCTCAGTCTCGCAAGAGAGTTGTATTTTTAAAATGCGTTGTGTATTGAAGACCAAAACTGAACCCCCAAGACTTCACCGTTGTGACGTAGTTTTCAATATATCGAGGCAGATTTTATCACTGCAATAAAGGTAGATTTGTCACAGTACTCTGTCTTTCCAAAAGCAAATAAAATTTCACTAGTCTTGAAATTATAATGGGACTATATAAATTTAATCAATCAATACATTGATTAGCAATTACACAATGGCGGCAGACCTGGGCATAAAATGTTTAATGTGCTAAAGAACAAGGACATGAATGAACTGAACATGGACAACCATCTATGACTTTGTTATACATTTTTATTTTAGCGATTTTTTTTTTTTTTTACCCATTTTTACCAATCTACAGTGCAGTCTTTGAGCTATGAGTTTTATTGGGAGGGCGTAGCTGCTGTTTAGGTACCTTAACCAACCAGTAGGAGTCACAAGTGAAGTAACTAGTGCTGGGTATTGGTGTTCAATACCTTAAAGGTATCAGCCGAAATAACCCAGTACCAAGGAGTATTGAAATTTTACCAGTCAAACAATTGCACTTCTGTTTTTACAGGTTATTGAAAGTTCCTGCTCGTTAGATGCATACATTCCTATTCAAAATAACCGTACAAAATCAGCAAACACCTCAACACCTTCTAAAGAGAACACTATAGACATCAAGGTTAAAAACATTACAACGATAATTGATTTTGTTAAATTTGTCTTTAATTCAAATGTGAATGACTGAATATGTCACAATACCTCAGAGTAAGATGTAGTACTGCTCACACTTTGTTTCTTTGGTTCTTCTCATTTGTTTTGTTCGACATTTTTGACTCCATTAAGTAAAAGTCCTTAAGATTTTGTTAAACTTTTAGTTAGTGAACAGACCAATGTGAATTTAATTATTACACATAACATAGGCCTCACGTGTTGCTGTATGTGTTTGAATGTAAAATCTACTCCCGTGTATCGTTCAGTCACCCCGCCTCAGGATTACCAAAAACAGGGAAACAACATCCATTCTCTTCTATCTATCCCAGACTCTCAGTGCCGAGGAGAGAAACAACCGACCCACTGCTATCCATCTCTTCCTGTACTGGAGGGGCTCTAGGTGATAAATTCAACTCTTACCAAAACCCACTGGCAAGACACCAAGCACATGTTGTCCCAGAACAAATGCTTTTAAAGTGTATATTGTTCAGATTTTAGTGCTGTGTTCAGTTTCGGATACCTGCTTCAATCACTCGAGAGTCACATTATCATCCGTCATCACTTCCCCTCAACTTCAGGCTGGCTGATCACCTCATCATCCTGCCAGACTTTGCCCACAAATTGAAACTTATCCAACAGATGATTCCAGTGATCCTGTTTGCCCCTCTAAGGAATAGTCTCTTGGCCAACAAATCTGCCCATAACTTCCTGTAACACTGCACAACGCGTCATTTTCACATTTGGTTTTGTAATGATTAAACTAGAAAGAGATAACGTGTTAATTGATGAGCTTTTAGAGGTGCTGATAGGTGGATTTAATTACCTTTGGACAGAGCGAGGTGGTTTTTTCCCCCATGTTTCCAGTCTCAATGCTAAGCTAATCAGCTGCTGGCTGTAATCTCATATTGAACAGAAAAATATGAGAGTAGTATTGATCTTCTCATCTAACTCTTGGAATGAAAACGGACACACTTATTTCTCAAAATGCCCTTCTTTTAGATGAGGCAAAAATCCACCTGTGGACCAACAAAAGCTAAACGGAAGAAATGAGCACATTTACATGTACAAAACAGTTTTTGCCCTTATTCCAAAAAAGACAATATTCCTACTAAGCTGTTTGCATGACTAATGAGAAAGAATATTCCACTAACTCTCCAGTTTGCATTTAGCTCTGAATATTCTGACTAAAATGCCCTAACATGTTGTTTATTATGTCAAAATATGGAAAAGCAGAACAGCTGGAGCTGCTTGTCATTTTGCATCTTCGCTTAAAAAAATTTTTTTTTTTCATCGTTTCCTAACAGAGGCAGACCTGGACTCCCTCTTTCATTCTATCACCTTATTGAAAAGGTTAGTGCTGCAATATATGCAGATATCCAAAAGACTTCCACAAAGTTTAAAAACAGGTGTGTTTCCCTGTCCCACCAGAAATGTGGGATATTCTTTTGCAAGCATCTCTACCACACAGCCTTACAAACTGCTGGTTTGGTTGTGTACAGTTGGTTTGTGTACAACATATCCATGAAATTGCACAGCGCAGACCATAAACACGCAAAAATAAAATGAAAAAAAAAAAATGGCTGTATACATGCACAAATAATGCTCCTAAAACCTGAATAATACCAGCATATCCCCCCACAACTTAAAGAAGTATTCCACCGATATAAAGAAAGCCCTCCCATAACTTTAGGCCATCTATGCAGCAGTATCATGGGCTCTCTCCGAAAACAGAAAACCTACAAAAACAAGAATGTGCCTGACGTAAAGTGACAGCAAGCTAAAACATGTTTCTAAAAATATTTTAGGCGAGAAATATGCAACTCAGCAACAGAATCTTGGTTTATATATGTTATCAGCGCTGCTTAGTTTTACTCTTTGATATCAATTCTTCAGCTTTGTTTTCACTGTGCAGGACAGTGTGGCGGCCACTTCCTCTCAACAAACTCTTGCCATTATGGCAAAATGGGGCAATAAAATACGTTTCTGAAAGCACTTTGGGTGAAAGATTAGCAGTGCGAAAACATCATCTTGATTTATATTTGATCAGCGTTGCCTAGTTTTAACGCTTGACTTGATTTCAATCCAAGTTTGAGAGACAGTGAGAGGGGCAGGTGTATCTCTTGAGCAGCTGTATTCTCTTGGAGTATGAGGTGGCGGCAGCAGGGTGGGTGGCAGTTGGTGGGACACACGAAAAATGCAGAAGTACAGCCCGTAGTTCAAGCAACAGCCCCAAGAGCCCATGAAACACCATCAAATGACATAAATTAGAGCAAATTGCATAAATTACAATATTTGCCTGTGTTTCACCTGGGGGGAAGAGAGCTATCTCGGGGCGACCCATATTATTTTTTATACAAAGCTGGTTGAAAATTAGCCAAGTATCCCTTAAATCGTAAAATACTAAAATCAGAAAATGGCCTAATATATTTAGAATAGAATATGCTGCTTATATGACGCGCATCAAATTCATAATATTGTCACATTTGGAATAATAACAGGTGTGGATGTAACCATGGCCACTGTTTTGGAGAAAACCAGATAACTTTGACTTGCCATGAGTTAAAATACAAACAACTCTCTCAACTCAAGTATATTTCTAACCAGGACTTAAAGCTGTAGCTGTGGCTTTAGTATTCTCAGCCATCCTTAAGCTCTTACACACATGCGTGTCTGGCTGTGTACGCACCAAATGCACCCAACATCTGCCTTGTGTCTTGGTGAACAGACAGTCTCCCTTGTCCATCCTGCATCAACCTCTCTGGAGACCCCTGGCCACCTGTGACAACTCCCTCCCCCTTCACACTCACACAAACAGACACACACACTCTTCCTGCTCCACCCTTATACCGCATGAATAATGCATCATCAGACAGTCGGCAGTGAGCTAATGAGTCAATTGCTTCGAGAGCCTGGAGAGACACCCGTGCGCTGTGATGGTTATACCAAGCCGTCCCCTCGCTCAGGTTGTACGCAACACCAGATGTCCAAGGTGCGGGGTGATGAATTATGGGTCATCCCTCTCGCCCCTCTTCTGCAGTGTCACCGCATTAGGAGGCGAGAGCATGTGGTTTGGCCCATGTGGTTAGGCGTATGTGTGTGTCCGTCTTTGCTCAAGGATGGAGAACCATTTATATGCACATTCGACGGAAAGGTTGGGTTCATTTAACTTTGATGCTTTCTCTCTGCAGAGGGGAGATTTCCCTCTGCAACTGCGGCTTATGTTCTGTAAGTATTTGTACCGCAGGGCGTCTGAAGAAATACAGTTGTGCTGGTGATATAATAAGGACTAAAATACAATCTGCCACTGAGCGTGCAAAGGAGGGGGGAATACATGTATGAAACATGCTTATGAAAGCACATTTAAATGATTGTTTAGGCATGCATGTGCGAACAAACGCTGGACTGTGAATATATGATCATCTTAATGTGCTCTGGTGCAGTGCATCTTTCTCTCATCTTTGATGAATCTATTGCTTCATTTTGCATAAAACATTGGCAGTTTGATTTGATAGCACATATTTGACCTTTTAATTCTCAAGTCTTACTGCCACACCATGACACATTCTGTCTACGACCACAATTTGAAAAGCTATATCAACCATCTATGATCACATGATAAGCATGCCAAAAAACAAAGTGCAGCGCAGTGTACAGTGAAGGGATTTAAAGTGTGACGAAAGCTTCCCTAGGCGACACTATTGAAGTCACAAGCTCTTGTGACAATTACAGCCAATTCCCTTACCAAGTCCACTCAGCCACTTTAACAGTCTCTCAGAGCAGAGAGAACTTCTTCCAATGTCAGAGTGAAACACTGTGTAAAGAGCAAGATTTCATTAATAATCCTTTCAAAGTGAAACGTCTGCCTTTGCAGTTTTAGTGTGATCCTACTGACAGTCAGGGCAGACTGTGAGGCCAAGTTGTAATTGGGGTTTCTTGAGCCAGCACATAATGCTGTGCGAAACTGTTTAACATCTTTAAACTTAGTCAAGTACTGTTGGCATTCTGTGGAGGGATTTTATAACCATACAATACACGGTTCATTGGCCAGCTACAGTGAGGTTCCGCGAGGATTCAGTTTTTTTTCTCTCACTGTGTGCTTTTGTGATTTTTGTTCACAATTACTGTAGCTGTACAACAAAAAGGGCACAGAACCAGAGCTAGAATATAAAAAGGGAAAGATCCTGAAACAGCTTAAATTTTTTTTTGTTTTTGTTTTAAATATAGGTGCGGTTTAGGGCTGCGAAATTAATCAAATATAAATCCCATCACGATTATGGCCTCCTACAATAAGATGAACTTCACCGTCTACAATATTGACGTCTAAAATGCATGCTCCACTCATATAAAACCCACCGCAAATCAAATCAAGCAATAATCTAACAGCCTGCCTCCACTTTTGAAGAGATATTCACTATGCATGCACCCTGCAGCGGCATACTGTGAAAAACTTAATTGACTGCTGCAGCTGTAAAACTAGAACCATCCATTATCAACCATCATCATCAACTATTGTTTGGAAGTGTTTCGGATTTAGGAGAGAACAAATCATACGCAAAGAGATGCATGATGATGCATGATGCTTGTGTCTGCAGTGCAGAGCAACACAACTAATTTGTTAAACCAACTTAAAAAAACAACTACCATCTGCAGGACAATGAATATATAAAGGCCAAGAACAATAACGTCAATGGAAATGGAAAGACAGTCATATTATTACAGCTAACACAACTTAACCGAATCCCTGCCTTTGTCCAGTGACATCAGACATCTATGACAGTGACACTGCAGGGCATGACCACTGTGATAAAAACAAACAAAAAAAAATGCAGGTACGTATATAGGGGATGCACTGTATTCAGATGAAGAAGAATATTATTTTTATGGGGGGGGGGGGCTTGATAAAGAATTTTGCCTGGAAATATTGTATGAATACACTGACGCCAAGTAGCATTATTTTTTTTATTTTGTCCCTTCAAAACGCAGTCGTGCAGCCCCTCTGTGTGTGTTTTTGATTCATTGTGCTATAAATGTTTTCCTGATTTGTCAAGTCTACATTGTCCAGAAAGCATCAACAAAAATCCAATAACATTGTAAAAGCATCAGTGAAATGCACTGATGTGGCTGTAAGACCAAAGCACGACCAGTGCGTCTAATGGGGATACCAGACTATAACAATTAATGGAGAATCTCTCCAGTAAATGTGTTTTGCGCCAAACTGTCTGGCTCCCCCTGACAGATTTTTATTAGCTTTAGGTGCCAGGAAGATGTGCATGTTGATAACCAACTGTTTCATCTATCTCACTCCAAACATCTATATTCCCTGATTCATAACTCAGAGCAGCCACTCACATTTACATGAGCCCTGACAAATTGTAAATATTTCATGATAGATAACGCTACCAAAATTAGCATCACTACCAAAATAATCAAGCCTGGGCCTTGGTTATCCTTGAGTAAAAAAGATGCTTACCGTGATCTCCTTCTGTAGCCTCGACAATGCCAAAGTGGTACAAATTAATTTAGAAAATTGTAAGGGTTTTCTACATCCCACATAATGACTCACTATTTGAAGGGATAGGTCTTTGTCAATAGAGATTTACTATCGTTCATGATTTCATTATACATGCATCAGTCATTCAAAACTCTCACAATCAACATGGCCTTTATCTGTCTGTTTACTTTGATTTTTGTAAATGGAGTTCTTGATGCTCCACCACCCTTCACTTGGAGGCAAATCAATGGTAGTTAACATCATGTGATTCATAGCTCCACTGTAGAACTTTATCACAGACGTACTTAATTACTTGGAGCTTTCCATTTGTACTCAAAGGACAAAACCAGCACAGAGGATTTGTCAGTTGTCTCACAAGGCAGTCAGTGAAAAGTATTGCTAATTAATTATCACTTATTTTCACTGCTGCTCCTGATAAAAGCAATCCCTTAATGCAGGGTTCAAAGTGATTCTTAAAAACATGAACCGCGTTTGTTATCAGGTATTCAGAAAGGTTTTATTGGGAAATGCTGGTAGAAAATAATGTACTATATAATGTAAGTAATGCTCACTGGAGGGTTTCCACTAGCTGCAAATAATGTGTACATTACATTTCTACCTGATTGTAACCACGCCAAGATGGAGATTTATTTATTTGTTTTTGATTCTCTATTTGATTTCAGCTCTCACACTTATATGGGTATATCTGCATGTGTACGTTCGCTTGTGGAAATGGAGAAAGTGTTGTACCAAAGATTAAAAAGCCAGTGACATAAAACAAAATACAAGTTCTCCTGATATTTACCACTACACTGATTCTGATTCAGTTCAGATTTAATTGGACTGAAATTATGCTTTGGTATCGATAACTAATAGGAGGAAAATCTGAAAAAGTGTTCCATGTATCATTCTGTGTCCTCTCTCTCAATTTTGGACATTTTTGCGGGTCTGTGGGTTGTTTTCACTTGGGGGGTAGATAATTAATCTGTCGAACCATTTACAACTGATCTGATCAGGTTGATGGATGACAGAAGCAGCTGCTTGCGAGTGAATGCAAACTTTTTGACTTAGCTGAAACAGTTACGTTTGACTTTCAATGTGCCTGACGTTCTGCTGCGCCGTCTCTGCCCCAAGTCTGCTATAAATAACCAAACAGTATATAGTATATTCCAAAAGTATGAATGAATGAATCCAGCTCCAAAAATCTGTTTGTGGCAGCAGATGTTATTATTGTGGTGGCCCAAATAAATGGATGTGTGGGAAACCGTGATGGTATACCAGGGTATTTAGAAATCTTGACAGTATGATGATTCCAATACCGTCAAAAAGAGGGTTGTAAGAACATATTGATACATTTTAGTATCAAACACTGCATGGTTAGGGCCAAAATACATTTTCGACACAGTCGAAAGTAGTGAAATCGCCATTCAAAGTTTGTTTGTTTTTGTTACACAAACATCATCATGTACCTAATACATCAGTGAAATGTCCGAAAGCTGATAACGTCCAAGCCTAACTGGTAATATTCTATTTTTCTGTTACTACCAACAAATCAAATAGACCACTATCACCAATTTTCCAGTCTATCTCTTTTTCATTTTTGCCACAGATTTGGTATGCCACTAAGTAATTACAGCAACAGGATGGTGTATGTGGGACTGACTCAAAACAAACCACAGTGCTCATCTCTGTGGTCATAGAGGAACATGTCACCCAGGGCAACAGAGCGGCCCACTATTTTTAGTAGTTTTTGGCCAAAAATGTAGCTCTATGGTACAGAGAAAAAGGAGTAGTAAGAAAAATGCATTGCTGGTTTTGGTATTTTCATGGGATTTGTTGTGGAAAAATATATAATATTGGCAATCTTATTCCTAAATCTTGTAGGTCAGATGTGCAAAGATCATCCTGTGCAGTATCTGGCACACTAATCCAATAGAGGTTGTCCCCCTGCTCCTTTGGACCTTGTCACTTGTATGAATATTACCTTTGCTCCAGTGCTGACAAGTGCTGAACTGGGATTCAACAGTCATCCAACCACACTAAAACTTTTCTGGGTACAAGTGCCACTGGAGAATGAATCATTGCTTTATTCTGCTATGCTTCATTCACTTTTCCAACAGGGTTGGTCTCGATCATGCCACAGCAGCTCTTTTCAAAGCTGATATTTGAAGCTATATTTTTTACATATTCTTATGGCTTTTGTAAAAGCTATAGCACAGGAGACATTTTCCAAGTATGGAGGCAATGTGAAGTCATTTCCTGGTGTTTGTCAAGTAATGTGGTTCATGAGGAGAAAGTCATTAAAAAAACGTACAGCATTTAATAGTGTCACTGGGTTCAATCAACCCATCATCACACAACCACTCTTAAGGGTGAAAAGAAAATATATAAATAGAATTCTCTATGTGGACAAGATTTTGTAAGAGAAGTATCGACCAAATTATAATTAAACATTTATAAAACACGTTTGCTATTAATCTCTACTGTAGGGAATTATTAATAAACAAGACAAAGAGGCCACGGCCATGCTGACAGCTCTGTGAGGTTGTAATCAATCATAAACATGGAGCTAAATGTACAAATTAAACAAAAATGCAATGTAGAAAACTGTTAAATGCAAACACCTTTTTGGCAATTAGGTTGTTACATTTGTTATACCTGCCAAAGTACTGGACAAATTCTAAAAAAAAAATCAACCTGAGGGGATCACCCGACTGGTTACAATTCATCACAAGGGGGACATGAATGCCTGCACCAAAGATCATGCATCCAATCAAACTCAAGACCACATATTTCAACCTCATGGTGGCGCTATAGGAAAAGTTTAAGGATCACTAAAGTCTGTGGTTGTAATTCACTGGTGGTAATCAATGTCTGTACAAAATTTCACACCGCAGGCAAAACTAAAAACACTACAGACCAATACAACCATTCACAGGGACACATTCTGTAACCTGGTGGCTTTAATGACACCTGACTGTCATGTTTTTTGCACCATATGACTATGATTGATACTCAAACAGGTATACAGTGTGAATCCTCAGAGAGGATAAAAAATTAAATGTAAGTGTTTTGCATTAAATGTTCCCACTAACACAAAGACAGAAAGGCTTACAAGGATAACTTTCTTTCTTTCTTTTGTGATGCCACAGGGACCACAGTGGCGGAATAAAAATGTAATTTAAATAAGGACTCATAGATGTTAAAATGTAAAACTATCCTTCACATGGTAAATGTTTAATTCAAGTTCCTAAAGAGGTTTTTTGGTTGTTTTTTTTCTGGTAGGACTAAGAGTCATCACACGATTCTGGGTCAATACTTGCCTCTTATGATTTTTTTTTTTTGTCTCATTTATGACGTGAAAAAATGGCTTTACCCAAAAAGGGGGCTGAGCACTCCAAAAATGCCCACAGATTTTTCTTTGATATGCCCACATGCTGCGGGAGCCAGCTGATTCATTCATGATCAAAAAAATAAATATTGTAAACAAATGCACATTTTAATTCTATTTGTCCATTCATCAGTTCATTTCATCAATCACTATCTATTCATCACATATTCCACGACAAGTCGTCGTTGCCGATAAGCAGTCATCGCTGCACTGTTTTGTATCCGACTTCAAAGCAGTCGCTACACAACACCATTGCCTGCACTTTGATGTGACTCGCCACATTTCCAATCAAGCCAGCATCGGCTTCTTGCCTGAGACCGATGAAGCCACTGAAAAATAAAAAAGCAGCAGAATTTAAGCCAGTGGCAGAGAGATACCATGTCAACAGAGATTACTATATCTACATTATAATTATATATCAAACAAGTTTCATGAAATAAAGTAATAACTGCTAAAACAAGTCGTGTATTACTCGTCAAAAATTAATACTTGAGATACTAAAACTGAAACATACTCGTTCATATACACCTCAAGTCGGGCTTAACATGAAAAATATAAACAAGTGTTGCTTCTGTTTAGCCTAACAGACACGCCTGCTGTGCTTGTTATTTTACTAACTACAAATGTTTGGGATTTAAATCTTTAAATCTATGTTTTTTCCAGCAACACTCAAATTATTTATTTTATAAGTGAAAAGATGAGAACCTTTCCAACAGATCTAAAAGGATTTCCTTTCCGTTCTCAGTCCCTGTTTGTTTGATCAACTTGTCAGTTGCCGCAGCTGTCTTGCTTATGGAGACGGTGGCTCAATTGAGGTCAACTTGGTGAGAAAGTTTTATATCAGAGGCCCATTAATGCATCTTAATAATATTAGAGTGCTTGTTCTGAAAAGAAAAATGTAATTTGGACAGAGACGATGTTTTAAGATAGGTGCAGGAGTCTCTTGTTTGGATTTTTTATGCAAAGCTATTTAAGATTGTAAGCAGTTGCTGATTTCCAGAGGAATTTCCTTGAAACACCATGTTAATGACTATAAAATCTGCTCATCTATTTAAAGCTAAGCAAATAACAGATAACAAATAACACATTCCCAACATTTGTTTAATTGTATGCTCGCCAGTACTTAAGAAATGCACTGAAAGACAAATATGATATTTGTGGATGTTCAGCTGACCTGCTGATTGAGACACTTACTAAACACAGCTAAAATTACTGTAAATAGAATTATTAATATAAGGTATATAGCTCAGCACTGAGTTTTCTATAATAACAGATCACACAGTCCTTTCTAGGAATGTTCCTAAAAAAATGCAGTAAATTATCAGTTCCTCTCCAGGATATTATGAAAAACAATCCATTATTTTACAGTTTTATCTGGAAAACATTCAACCTCTAAGTTTTCTCTCCACTCTCAGTCTCTTTCAATGACATTGTTTAGCTCCCTCATATCCTTTGTCTTCTTTTTTTGCATCCTTTAATGCTGGCAAAGGAGGAACGGTCCATATTTCATATTTAAACCTGTAAACCTCCTAATGCCTGCTCTCTGTCTCACTCTCTGTTTGCTTCTCTCTCGGTTCTTACTGTCGGCATGGAGACGCCCTAACTGGATGCCAAAATACTCACACTGAAAATCTTTAACAATTTCATATGAATGCATTTCCTGTGTGCTACTCTGCTGCTGATTGATATCACACTATTGCATGCCATCTGTGAAAGCTTTCGGTGTACTTGTTTCTCTAAGTTTTGTATTTGTTTCCTGTCTATTATGGCACATCAGAGAAATATATCCGGTAACATGCAGGAGGCACGTGACCTCAAGTGGCAACAGCAGCGTGTGGAACTGGAGATTTCTTTTCGGTAGCATGAACCACGATAACTGCTGAACAGACAAACGAAACGTTGGTATTCACAGAGACTCGAACTTTATCAACAGAAATTCAAGAAATGCTCATCAGTGCGCTAACACTGTTTAATTAGGAACAGCTCTGGAAAGTGCAAAACAATTAATAAAAAGAATCTCACAAATTAGCAAATTGGTAATGCAATATATAAGTTTGAAGGAGAAAAAGAGGACAAGCTTTTTCATCCTGTTTCAGTTATGTTTGAATAATTTAGTTTCTCATTTATTCAAAAGCAATTATTCTAAGCCATGGAAATAATTTGTTCAAAAAAAGATTGTTTTAGTTGTGGACCTTATTTATTTATAATTACAAAACAAACAATATGCCTTGCTAATAACTCATCTATTTGCAAATATCACTTCCACCATTTCCACCTTACCCTTCGAATACTGGAGAATAGAATTGCCTAAAAATATGAATTAATCATCATCTGGATCTGCTCCTGAGATACCTTCCCCACCTACTGAACTTGTTGTCCATCTCACTCAACCTTTAATCCAGGTATGTGATTATCCTCAGTCTAACAGCTGAAACATATTAACGACAAGGTGAACACTTTTTACTGTGCTTTTCAACATGTCTCATTGTTACAAGAAAGTAATCCAAAGTGACACAGATCAGTTAATAAACCCTTTGCCACATCTGTAAATCAAATTTGACTTCATCCTTCCTGACACCACATGCAGGGATTATTATCAGCAAGGTGAAACAGAAATCACACAACCTGAGGACTGAAAGTAGGCAGATGTCATTGGCAAGCCAGATGGTATGGAGAGCACTGATACTAAAGAACCTGTCAACTGTGCACAGTGATGTAGTGGCTTGTTTGCTGGTTGTCCATTAATCTGATCAGAATTTATACTGGTAATTTGTGAGTGATAGCTATAGAGGCTTCAAAGATGTCAACTGGAAGTTTGGAGCAAATCCAGTGTTGGCAAAGCCCATCATTAATGTTTAAACCTGGGGTAGGCATTTTTATTCTGGCTTCACAGAGCAGGTATTTGATGATAACTGTACTGCAATTCAAGAGGTCCAACAGACCTCTAGACTCCCACACCTCCTCTTGGCTCTGTATTTAGTCTGTGATGGGACACGCTGGTCAATCACAGGTCATTTAAGAAAGAGGACTTTCCTATTGGCTGTTCTATAAATGCAGATGCACGTCTCTTCAGTGATTCAATGGCCAATAGTCCTGCAGGGAAGTTGCTACTCCACTACTGGAAATGATTGCCTTCACAGCAAAACAACCCAAAAACGGTAGATGGACTTATCACAGAGTCCAATAGAGTCTGACAATAAATTAATTAAAACGTATCACTGTGCAAAGTGTTTTAGAGATGTTGAGGAAATGTTGCTATCAGTTGAGTCTCCTGCTAAGCAGAGCTATAGTCTCCCAACTGCAACTTCAAGTTCTTGTTTATGTAGCAAAGATTAGCTAAAGCCTCTAATCACTGTATGTCCTTCTCTTTACTCCCTGCTGCTAAAAACAGTCTTGCCAGAGGGGAGAGTGAGCAGCAGCTCTGAAGACAGACCCCCAGTCAGCTGCAGCAGCAACATAAATCCAGCCAACTCTTACCCCAGCTCCAAGACACCGTGCAGCTGCTACTCATCACCAGCCGGCTATGACACCTGGCACTGGAGGTTTTGCACTGCCCAAATTTGACCTGGTACAGCCATTGACTGAAGGACCAGCTGGACCCATCCAAACCGCTGCCTCCTTATGTCTCTCCAAGGGGAGCAGTCTATAGTGTAACTAAGCAAAGCAGGAGGACCGTTGGGTGGCTAGTTAGCTAGTTCATGCCTCATTTTTGGTCTGATAAACAAAGTAAATGGGACAAGGATGAGCTGAACAAATCAGCTATGTGCAACTCAACACTGGAATAAGATGAAAGGCCCTGAAAATGTGGCTTGAATTAGTAATAACACACTGTATCAAAGTAGAGTGTTGCTAAGTAAAGATCTGAGTAAAAGTAAATTTTTGCAACTATTCGAAAACCGCGTTGAAAACTGCTCATTTTGAGGATAACAGCATTTCTCCAGACTGTGTGGGTGTGGCAGATTACGTTTTGATTGACACCCCCTTGGATCCCACCTCTGTCAACCGTCTATCATCTCCATGACGGCCATGGACCAAAGCAGAGTCGGGGGCGGTACAACCTGGTAGTTAAAGTCAAGTGAGTTAACCCTGTAGTTACTTGGACACTGGAGGTAAACAAACCTCCCCTGTGCTCACTGACTACAGTCTGGGAGCTGAAGCAGGAGAGGTTAACATTATTATCAACCGACACTTTTGATTGTCTTTATCCATTTTACGTAATATGGACTGGGGATAACCATTTTCAAATCAACCAAGCTTAGGAAACTGAAAACAAATTGGATTAAGGCTAATGTCTGATCATTTTTTATGCTCTTTATTATGCTTAGTTAAGAATGTTTTGGGTGATTTGGGTTCCCAGAGGCTTTAAATAAATCAATGTAAAGGAAGCAATGGGTAAAAGTATGACACGGGTGCATATGCCCTGGTAGAAGGGGCTTGTGACAAAGGGGAGAGCTGCAGGAGGAGGGTTTATTTTCAAATTCTGCCATTTTTTGCGTTTTCCAAATTTGTGCCTACCCCAGCTTTAAAGCCTATGTCATCTTGGATGTTTTCACACTCCCCCACAGGGTGCTTCTGGTCGATGCTGGCAGAGCTGCCTCCGGTGGAAGCAGCACATCAGCACAGCACAGGACACGGAGACATGGACACCCTCCACAGAGCACGGGTACTGTTTCAGACCTGTACTGTACGCCTCAGCAGTCCATGCCTCATCTGTACAGTCAATTTGCAGAGCCTCTGTTTGGAGAGGGCATGATCCGTGAACCAAACAAACAGACTCTCAGACTGGCAAAGCCCCGTCTTTTCCTCCATATATGGAGCCAGGCCACACTGGGTGACGCTGTGTTGATATCTCATCCTCCTCACATTGTTGGCGAGCGAGGTCATATGCTGCCAACTCACTGGCCTGATTGGCATGGAAGGCAGACGGTCTTTTGGGGAGGAATGAGGAGTTCCTGCACATGCACACTTGGCTCACGAACAAGGTGTGGAGCTTACCCACATTCTTTGCTGAGGCTTTAGCAAGAAGAAAGGCCGTTTTGGCAGACAGCCCCTTTGACGAAGGCTTCCCCCAGGGTTCAAAAGGGAGCAGACAAAGCGCTTCTAGCACTCAAAACTTGGCTTCAGTACAAATCCTACAGAGGAACTCATGAGGCTTCTAACACCAAGTCCCCTTTAGAGAACAGATAAGAAGTCCGAGGGACCAACAATTTGGTTTCACACTCTACCATGTGGGCCGTGATGGTTGCCACATGTACCTTAGAGGTAGAGGCTGATCTAATGACATCCAGCAGAGAGTGCAAAAACTGAATTATGATTATCAAACTCTCAGGAGCAGGTCCAGCAATTTAGAGGCCAAATGCACAGCTAAAGAGAGTCTGGGTCTGGATGAAAGGTGGTCGCCTTTGTGGGAGAGCAGGTTCTACCTCATGGGGATGCACAACAGTTCTGAGGAAACAAGCACCTGTAAGTCAGGAAATCATCCCCGGCCAGAAACAGAGTGTCACTTTATCAGTCTCTAATGTAATCAGAGAGCACCATGACCTCTTACAGCACGCTGCAAGCATAAACCCATTTATCTGGTTAGCAAGAAATACAGCTGCACCTCCACAATGTGTCACTCTCAATCAGGTTTTTTTAAAAAAATGTTTAGGAGCTGAGTGGTTGTCAATTATTCCACGACACAAATGAAATCTCAGTTACTGCTCATAAACACGTAAAAAAATAACTTATATATCTAAGATTGCTCTGAGTCAGTCACATCATTGAGACCCTTCACACTGCAGCTGCAAACAAAGGGTCTTTTGTGTCTGCGTACACAAATTCAACAAAGAAAAAGACATGATGTCATGAGATGATGTTCAAAGCTACTGTGTTAACAAAGGTTTTACAAAGATTAGAAAGTTAAGCGTGAAGGGAGTTTACAACCTTGAGAGGATTTTACTGCATGTCGTCATCTTTGGTCACAGGATTATTATAAACTCTTGACCTGAGTAAAACAACAAGATGGATAGTCTCCAGTGTTATGTATGGTCTCTGGTGGTCAGGAAGAAATAGTCCTGAACTAAGTAACTCATTTTTGAGTCAAAGCATGCATTTAAATAACTTGGATTATGGCTTAAGATTTTGCGAAAAGCAACTAAAACAACAAAAAAATGCCCCTCATTGTCCCTTAAAGAGCTTTCTGCAAATGTTTACACTTGCATAGACTTTAAGGAATGGGCAAAGGAGTATGTTTGCACAGATTTTACACAATTGTTCCTTTTTCACAGCACTGGTAACAAGTGTCTGATCCGTATGCTGTAAATTGGTGTTATAGTGTGCAGTGTTTCCCACAAAATTAGATTTGAATTATGGTGGTACCTGACTGAACGTGCTAGATGAGCAAACTTTATGTTGCTGCCTTTGCACGGCTAATTCTTGCCTGTACAGATCCATGTTTTTTTCACAGTCCACTCAGTGTTGGTAATTTGTGTATTCAGTTATTCACTTATATTTACACAATGAGTATTTTGATAAATAATCATTAGTACAGTGGAGATAATGACCAGGTGAGTAAAGCACATTACACTTTATTGTAATTCAGCCTTTAAAACCAGGAAAAGATAACACATCCACCATATTACGGTCCATAATCTAAGAAGATATCTGGTCTTATATCAAGATATATATAATATCAATGTATTACCCAGCCCTATCTATCTATCTATCTATCTATCTATCTCTCTATCTATCCATCCATCCATCCATCCATCCATCCATTCAATTATTATTATATTACATTTTTCAATGTCTACTTCTGTAGTAGCTTCTTTGCATCTAAAGATAATGTGTGATGTAAAGTAGGATTAAATTATTGCACTTACAATACATGTACATGAAAAAGCAATTACTCTAAGTAATAAAATACTTATAATGAGCTGTTGTCACCTCTAATTGAAGTAACAGGACCCGAGATTCTGTTTTAAGAAGCAAAGCAGACAATACATGCAATGTGCATACAGTACCAACTGACATATTTAAAAAGCAGTAAATGTGCATTTAGGCATGTGCAACATGCAGAGATTGCAGTCACAGATGGGAGTGCTGTAATGCAATAGAATGATATACCATTAAATAGTAATGCTGAGTACTGTAATGGAAATGCTTGCAGGCAATAGCGCCATAGTATAAAGGTTTGGGCAAACACTGAAGGAGTGTAGGAATGTGTAACAACCCTAAGAAATAATAAATCAAGTAGAATACCACCAAAGAAAATAACACTTTCTCTACACTTTCTTTTCTCTCTTTAAAAGAATAATTCTTTTTCTTTTCAACCTCTGCCTTATTTTCATAGTTTTCACCATCCTGATTGGTTTTTGTTTGATTGTACAGCAGCACTCTGCTGCAGGGAGTGCTGCTCTCCAATACACACCCACAGGGTCAATGCAAACTCTCAACAGATGAACCCAAAAAGCTATTAAAACAAACCCTTTCAACACCATAAGATTCAAGGCTGATTAAACTGCAGTGTGAGTACAGCAGTGAGTGAGACTGCCAGAGCATCTCCAAAAAACATACAAATCATTTGTATTTCCAGCACATTCCTGGTTGCTGTATATGTTTTTGTCAGAATACAATCTGTCATAAACTGACATGTATATTTAATTTGAGACATTTTTGTATTTATATACTTTCACTTCATCACAGTTGCACAAATGTAAATTGATAAACCTTATTCCAATCAACTTCAACACTGATTTGATAACATGTAGTTTTATATGTTGAATGTTTGTACAGCATAAAGCATAATGTCGGTGTTGTCATTAACATGTTGTCAAACAACTGCACAGCTATCTGATGGAAGATGTACTGTCACATAATCTAATTTACAGCAGAGGAATCCTGAGTGCACAACATGTAATTGAGAGTTTGTGCTCAGTTTATGTTGCCATTACAGCAAAGTGTGACTGCTTTCATTTCCTACCAGCAGAGGAAAAACACTCCAGAGATATCTTTCTGGCTATTAGGCTATTGGTGTTGCACAGCAAAATGAAAAGTAATCACAACTTGGATAATGACAGTGATGATGGTTCTGTCATAACCTTTAATCATCTGCAGTGCTGTATGGTTTCATTTTGGCAAAATTACCTAAATGGGCTCAAACTAATTTAAAGGAGATTAAGGCATTTTTTGGTTTTTAAATGATCAACAACACTGTGCTCTAAAACCTCCTTAAATGTTTTATTTTCACACACGAGTCAACAGCTAACACTTTATGAATATATTCAACACTGAAATTAACAGCATAAAAGCTGAATAATTAAAGACTTTTTTAAAATGTGTCATTGAATAATGATCTGAACGCATAACGCTACTGTTTTGTATCTTTTCACAAAGGCTACCTCCCCAAAGTTGGCTAAACTTTGAACCACATGCTGTTACAACCTCCCTTACTGCTGTCCAGTGTGATTGACTCTTCGGCTGACAGCGCTGACAGCAGCTCAGCAGGAGAGACACCCCATGTGTGCTAGGATTTTATAACTGAACTATGACTAAAATATATACTTTACACTCTAAAACTTAAGTCTTAAAGGGAAAAATAGAAGAAATGTGTGTGTTGTTACAGGAGTTTAGTGTTAGTTTTGCCTACTGTAACTAAGTGGAGGAGAGACTGATGTTTATCTCATCACCAAGGTTTACTGAAGAAGAAACAACAACGTTAAGTATTTCTGAAAAAATATATATCTATGAATTAGAAAAAGTATGAACCACAAACTCATGACAACTGGAAATACCTCACAGCTTACAGTCACTCAGCTTATGAGAGGCATCTGGTGAATTTGTCCCTCACCCTGTCACAGCATAGTTCAAACACAATTGTGAGAATGTATCTGAACAAAAATATAAACACATTTGTTTTGCTTTAGTTCAAATTAAAGATGTACGACTTCTTTTATGCACAGAAAATTTCACTCATTTCTTTTTCAAATTTTGGTCGTAAATATGTTGAAATCATTGAGCACTTGTCCTTTTCCAAGTCCACCTAACAGCGTCATTGCTACACAGGTGTATCCTGAGCTTGCCACAATAAAAGCCCTCTGTAAAATGTGCAGTTTTCTCTTGAAATAAAAGACATTTATCAGGATTTCACATGACTCGCTACAGAAATACCTCGTATGAAAACTAGTTGCCTCATCTCTTTCAGACAGAGTTGATCAGGTTGTTGATTGTTTCCTGGGATGTTAGCTGTTTCTTAAATGCTCATTGGGTAACATGTCTGGTGAGTATGCAGGCCGTGCAAGAACTGGAAAGTTTTCAGCTTCCAAGAATTGTACATAGATACTTGCACCATGGGGCCATGCTATATGCTGTAACATGAGGTCATGGTGAGGGATGAATGGCACAACATTGGATCTCAATAGCTTATGCCAGCTCATACCATAACCACATCGCCACCATGAGGTGCTCTGGTCACAGTTTTCGCATTCACAAACCACTCACCCACACAACGCCATATATGATATCTGCCATTTGTCAGATACGCTGTAAACTGGGATTCATCTGTGAAGACCAACCTTCTCCAACATACTGGACGCCAAGTAGTTGCCAACGACAAACGGCAGTCAGGTAAAGACTGGTTGAGACAGTTTCTGACAGTTTGTGCAGAAATTTTGGGTTGTGTAAAAAAATTATTGCATCAGCTGACTGGGTGGCTGGTTTCAGACAATCTTGCAGGTGGAGATGCTGAATGTGGAGGTCCTGAGATGGTGTGTTTACACATGGTCTGCAGTTGTGAGACTGGTTGGATGTAATGCCAATTTATGGAAATTACACAGAGAGGGTTTATGGTCATGAAATTAGCATCATGTTTTCTTCTTGCATTCAGCATGCCAATGACATGCTCCCTAAAAACTTACAACACATCTGTGGCGTTGTGCTTTGAGTAAACACTAAATTTTGAGCCACCTTTTATTGTGACCATTCCAGGGCACAACTGTGTAGGAATGAGATACCACACCTGTAGGATGATTGGATTACAATGGCAAAGCTGAAATGCTCACTAAAACTAATAATAACAGTGAGAAAATATTAGAATAATATATTATTATTATTATTATTATTATTATTATTATTATATATTATTATTAATATTATTATTATCATTATAGTAGTAGTAGTAGTAGTAGTAGTAGTAGTAGTAGTAGTAGTAGTAGTGGTATTTAAAAAAAAACAGCAAATTGGTGACAAAATTTGAGAGTTTTGTGATAACAAAAAAAAATCCTAGATCTCTAATTTAAATTTGTGAAAAATGGGAGCTGTTTATATTACAGAGATACAAATCATGAACACTTAATGCATTATAACATTTAAATTTTCCTGCATCTTTGCTACAGTAGTACTGAGATAAATAAAGTGTACTACTTTGCTCCTATTTAGAAAAAACTAGTTGACACGAAGAGAAAAGTTATTTAAATTGTAAATTCACATCTGGACATATGTACTGCTAAGCAAGAGAGAACATGCTTTACCGAGTCATGTACCATGAAGCTGCAGAAGTTTAAAAACTACTGCAACTACTTGGGTAGAGGGGTCGTCACAAGATATTAGTTCTTGTGCCTGACTCTTCCACTTCTCTTAACATTTCTCTCCAAGGACTAAATCCTTCTGGCTTGGTCTAATTTATTACTGCACTAACTCTGTCCCAATACATCACCGAGATGAGAGTTTTATTTTTTATTTTCCCTGCATTTGAAAAAGGGAGTTGTGATGCAGCGTGGCAGAACCCTTTATGAAACCAGCAGAGGTGACATGTTCTTCCCGGAGCAGAGAGGGAGATTTCTCAAGTTGGCTGTAAGCATTCGCCACATTATAACTCTATAATGTATGCTAAGCTGTGTCTTTATGAAGGCGGTATTAATGGGTGGGGTCGGTGTAACTGCCTTAAACAAGGGATTAGCCTGTCGCTGATGAGTCGGGGCTCTGTGATGGGATTATTTACATTGCTCTGGTGGCAGGGCACAGGTGTCATTAGAAATACAAATCCCCTAATAAATTTCTGAAATAGGGGGAGTTTCTGAAGTATCGGGTGGATTGCAGAGAGCGCTGCCTGGAACAATGCTTGTGTCATCTGCAGTCTTACAGAATGTGCAAAGTTAATCTGGCTATATTATGAAGTTGAGAGTTAAAAAGTTTTGCTTCACTTTGTCACCAGAGTGTTTCCTGATTGGCTCAAAGAGTGAATTAACAATGTTCTAATCAGAGGAAATAATAGCCTCGGCTTCAGATGCTGCGAGTGGCTGAGGCACCTGAGTTACAAACACACGCTGGGTAAATACAGTAATCCGATCAAAGGACCCCGAGTTCTTCTCCTGTTCTCATAATTCCCTGCTTTTAGCCAGGCGCTGGCTTAGCATCACCTCCCTTGGTAAACGCATATATTAACATCCCTTTAATCCTTAACAGAGGGCTGATGATAACACATGGACACTCTACAGAGTGCACTCATCCTCTTCTCAAGATTAAACATCATTGCATTGACTAATTATTTCCTGTCCATCCAGTAATTAGATATAATTGAGCAACCTTTATGAGATAAGCATATTTATTGGTTGCATTATAAGCTCATATTACAACAATTAATTCATCTCTTCCTAGTGCTCTCAGCTGGTTGTTTCATTACTGTGTATTAAAATCAACATCAGTCTTGAAACAGAGAGGGATGGGAATATCTTGGCCAGGGGCATAAAAGATACGGCCTGCAGGCCACAACTGGCCCGCCAAAGAGTCCAATCTGGCCCACTGGATGACTTTGCGCATATGGCATCATTAAAATAACAAAAACTACTTATTGTGGTAATATTTAAAGATATTGAATATTGTGCAAAATATTGTCAGTCAGCAGCTTCAGAACAAAATAATCCCCATCAGACTTCTATCTAATAACAATATTGGTGGAACACTATTGCTAAGGCACTGCAAAAATGTTAAATTTGTGTGCTTCCTAAGACATTGGATAACTTAACAACTTCAATACCTTATAATTACCACACAGAAGTGGAAATGTATGCTCATGTGAGTATCAGACAAACAGTAGACATAAAATTAGACATGTGTTAACTGCACTATTTTTCTTACGACGTAAATGTAAGAAGAAGAACGAAGAACTAAATTACGGTGCACAAGTTAAACAAGCCAATAGGATTACATTCACTGGACTTGTACCTTGTATAATATCATTGTGACAATTTAATTTTTGATTTATTGCTACTTTGAAAAGTAGCATATTTGTAATGATCCATAACTAATCCAAGAATTGATTTTTATAAAAGGCACGTTGCTGATATAATAATATTATTAATAATATGTGAACAATATCTAATGACATATAGGGCTACAATTATTTAATTATTTAATATTTTCAGTAAAAGTTGATCAAGAAATTTTTGATTGGTTGGCTGGTCTATGAAATGCCCATTTTTCTAGAATTCAAACTGATGTCTTGTCTGATCAACAGACCAAAACACAAAAATATTTATTTTGCATTTATATATAACAAAGCAAAGCAGCTGGAATGAGCAAATGTTTATTGTCAAAAGAGTTTCGGATTAATTTTATGTCAAAGAAATAATGGCAGGGCCCCAGACTGTGACCATTCAGTTGCATTATGCAACCATTTTTGAAGACAGTGCTGCTCTCTGATGTAAGATTATAGGCTATTGTTTACATTTTGCTCCAGTGAATACAGCTTTTTGCTGTCCCCAATACAGAACATTCCCTCAGGTAGCCTAATTAGTATCAACGTTTCATCTCATATAATATGAATCAAGTCATCTGTGGTTTTATTGATATTGCTCCTAATCAACAACCCCACCTCTTTCACATGAAAACCCAGAGTTAATTGAGCCTGTTGAAAACCTGCTTCATGATACCCCTCATTCAGACGGCCAATGTTGGGGTTAGTGCAGCCAGATAGTAAAACGATATCCTGAATATGCTGTAATTGCTTTGTAGTGCAGGCCTCAGGAGGGAGTGATTGATGTGTGTCTTGCTTCAAGGCTAAATTACCACATTTGTTCTACTAATACTTTGCCAAGACTTTACTCTACCTGTGTCTGTCTTCAAATTTGGTGGCAGCTGTTTTGACTAAAGAGATGATTATATAAAAAGAGAGTATTGTGCTATTATATGTTCATCAGAATCATAACATATTGTTCCGACCAATTTCTACACTTTTCAAAAATGTATACGTAAAGTAAGTTTGACCAGCTTTGATGTGAACTACTTATAGCCACCACAGGATTGCACAGAGAAGGCTTAGGGACAAGATGGTGCATCATGTACAAAACGTAGCAGTTTCATGTTGACATTAAGTGCTCTTAGCTTGCTCTTAAGGAAATAACGGCTTATTTAACTGTGAGTAACTAAATGGTTATGGCATGCAGAAAATCATCAAGGAGAGAAAGAAAGTTTATATGTGAAAAAATGCCGGATTCAGCAAGAACAAAAATTCCAGCAACAACTCAGGACTCTTGTTGTCTTTCTGCTCGAGGTTATGCTGCATTTCTTCTCTGTTCTCAGACCGAATGGGGCTCATAACTCAGAAAGACACAGTGGGAAAATAAATACACTTCGCAGGGGTGAATGGAAGCTCATGTACTGTGGAAAATAGAAGGTGGGAAATCAGAGTGTTTGGCAGGTAATTTAGCACTTTGTATACAGTGTCAAACTTCACTGTGAGAATAGCTCAGATGTCAGTGTTGTGAGGGTTTTTCCCTCCACAGCTCATGTTTTATTAACTTCAACACTGCAGCTTTGGGACATTTTTGTCATTTGCACCAGTTGATTTAGATCAAGCCCTAGCTGATCAGAGCAGCAAAATTTACCCATTAGAGTCGTGATGATCAGACTGCGCTGCAAATCCTGCCGACTCAGCTCAGAGATCATTCAGAATTTCAGATTCATGTTTCAGAGTACAAATGTAATTTCTCCTTTTCGTGGTACATATCAACTAAATTATCCACAAAAGCTTGTATTAATCAAAGGTCCACTGAGCGCTAATGCAAATAGGGAGTTTAATTAAGCTCTACTGTGATAAGTGGGACAACCTGCTAATTAATCAAAACTGACAGAGGGTCTTACATGGCCCATGAAAATAATGGGTGGTACAAGTTGACAAGTATTGTTGAATTCTCAATTAATGCATTATGTGTCCCGGTTAACTGTGATTAGATTCACCTGGTAAACATTTTGCAAGCTGCAGACAGCAATTAAAATAGGATGAAAATTCATTAAAAAAGTAATTTTGTAAAACCTGCAAAGACATTTTTATAGCTCACATAATTGCAGAGATAATAGTAATATGATACATTTCATGTCATTAGTAATTACCACAAAGTAGCTGCAGACTAATTAGCATTAAATCTAACCAATTTAAAATGAAAATGGCAGTGGAATCATAAGAGCTAAGAAATCTACAGTTCCACATCACCATACAGTAAAATCAGATGTTTACTTCTAACATGTCCTCACATGACAGAAGACAGTTTGCCAGTGACTTCCAAAGTGATATACATATATATATATATATATATATATATATATCTAAACGACTATTTTAGAGCACTACCAACAAGCGTACATGCTCATAGAACTGGAGTTACATCCACTAACTACTATATAACATTGTGAATCGGTAGCGATTAAAACTCATGGTTAGCGTTATGATTTGGTTGCACTCTGGTTGGGTTTAGGCAACAATACTACTTAGGTTTAGAAAAAGGTCATGATTTGGAGTTATATCAATTAAAGGTCTAGTGTGTAAGATTTATGGGAATCTATTGCAGAAATGGGATATAATATCTATAACTATGTTCTTTTTTTACTTTTTATCACCTGATGATAACAATAATTTTGTTGTTCTTAATATTGTAATGAGCCGTTTATATCTACATATGTGAAGCTCCTCTACCACAGAGTCTGCCATGTTGTTTCTCCAGTAGCCCAGGCAGACAAATCAAACACTGGCTCTAGAAAAGGCCATGTGTTGTTTGGAGTTGGCCACAGTAGTTCTTCTACACATTTGACACACGGGAGATCAGTTCTTCAAACCCACTCCTATATCCCAATTAATCCTACACACTTGACCTTTAATAATAAGTATAATTAATATGAATGTAAATGTGGGTCGAAATAAGATACTTGTACAGACAAACTACACGGCTGTACTGCAGTTTTTTGGGGAAGGGCGGTCTGTTTCTCCACACATCACCAAAAGAGGACAAAGGTGTAATCTCTCATGCATATTTTACCACAGGGGCTAGAGGGCAGGATCAGACAGTAATAGCTACTTTCACACACAGACAGACTCATGGAGATCATTTCCAGATCTCTGCAGTCATCAATTCGTCTATTACAGTAAGAGTAGCCGAGGAAAATCATTTTGTGCCGTCAGACTATGAAAGGGATGGTTCCTGTTATCTATATGAATGAAATCAGACCTGTAAAAGATACACTAAGCCACACATGGAAAATCGGCCATGCAGCACAGGTCAGATCGACAGAGTGTGTATTCAGCAGTCACAACAAGCATGTTGCAGCTTCACAGCTTTCTTCAAATCAACAGCAGCTGAAAAATGCTTTTTATGGAAGTTTGTTGTAATTGTGTTTTTCTAATCGGGCACTGTAATTCTCCAGTGTTATTCGTTTTTTGCTCATTATCATAAGCTTTTTATTTCTTTTCAGCCTCCATATTTTATGTATAGCAAAATATTCTTCCACGAATACATTATATTGCGTAACACATTATTGTCTCAGTCTTCTAAAATAACTGATTTTTACAGTGTTTTGATTGTTTTTACAAAAAAGTAGTCACAGTAGTGTGTGTTTTCTCACCTGAGGTAAAAATAGAAGATAAAGTGACAAGCAGTTTTATCATGGAGCACTTATCATGCAGACTACTTTTATTTTGTAGCTGTATTTTTCATTATAATAGTAATAAAATGAAATAAAGTGTTGACTCAATATGATGGCAGCACAACAATATAATAAAAGAAACACAGAGGAAATCTATATTTGTTTGTTTGAGATAACAAAAACAATAGCATTAAAAAAAATTACAGTCTTTGAATTTGACAATACACGTTCCATCAGCCACAAGTAAAACAGGCAGAGGAGAGCAGCTGAACTGTGATCCTGAGCACGAAAATTTCTACGAAAGCTGCTGACTGAGGAGGGATGATAGAGGGTTGGGTTGAAAAAAGCGCACAGTCAGAATAAATATCATTAGATAAAACTTCAACCATGGTGTTGCTCGTGTCACTGCATCAATTCACTAAACAGTCACAAGTTAGACTACATAGGTGATGCAATGCTCATTACTGTGCAAATATCCGCAGTGCAGTGTGAAATTATACTTGTCTATAGGCTGATTAGGTACAGCGTGAGGGTCTGTGTGTCACTGCAAATAGCACTCAAGATCAATTAACACCTGATAATGTGTGGAGGCACAATTACACAATAAACAACAACAGCAATTGGACTGGCTGAAACTCATGCTAGAAGCCCATCATTGTGTTTCCAATTAGATATTTAACATAATTAAGAGCTCTACAATTATGACATGACTTTTCTCACAGATGTGTAAAGCAAGGACTTAAGGACTGTGTTAAAATACTCAAATGTTCAAATACTAAAATACTCAGTTACAAGTAAAGGTCATGAGTACTGAGGTATTATCAGCAAATAAACTCAATATGCCGCGGGGCAGGTGACAGACAGGGATGAATAAATACATTTTTGTAAAAAAAAAAATAAAAATATGTATTGCATTAAAAAATAATAATAGACAAAGTAGCCAGTAGCTAAAGCGGTCAGATAAATAGTGGTGGAATAAAAAGTACAATATTTCCATTTCAAATGCAACAAAATAGAAATACTTAGTACTTAATTTGAAGTACCCCAAAACTGTAGTTGAATGGTTTCCCAACACATTTATTTATTGAGGGCAGCCCGCCACGATTAAAACGTCTGCCACCACCAAACATGTCATACTTTCGGAGCTAGACTTCATAAGGAGCGCTGCTGAAATATAAATAGCCTAGCATATGGTTATTTATTGCACCAACAGGACATACTGTGGACACAGATGGAGCAGGCGAACGTCAGGCACACTGAGTGAAACTTAACCGTTCATTCTGCTGGGCCTTAAAGTTTGCACGCACTGCAGCAGCTGCTCCTCTTATCAATCCATCTTATCTAATCAGCTCTGAAAGGCTCAAAAAATCAATTCATCAATTCACTGCATTCAAAACCTCCAAACTTAGAGAGGGGCCAAAATATGATAGAAAGGGATGCACTTATTTAAAAGAAAAAACAAAACAAAAGGCTGCTGTTGTCCCCCCAGTCGACATCTACCACCACGTATTCACACTAATTTTGTAGAAAACACTGACTTATGTACAGCACTTAATGAAAATGCACTTACAGTTGTATCCACAACTATGTCCATTTTACCAAAAACAACCTCTGAGTGGTGGATATACTGAATGTGCAAATCCATCCATATATTCATATGTGACAGAATAGTTGATTTTCCAGTCAAGGACATAAAGTCATGGACCTCATCTGAATGTATAAACATTCCTGTGTTGCACCCGCCATGTGCAAAATATCAAAATCCATTTTGATGGCTTTTCAAAACTCAAATTTTACGATAATACACCAGATGTTGTTAATGGCAGCAGCAGACAGGTGTTTGCTCTTGAAGCGAGCTGTGCTTTTGACCACAGTTTGGTGGAGGCGTTCTTCACAAAGATAAAGTATCAGCCTTCAGCTGATGTCTTATAACTGCATCTCCAGGCTGCATTTGTGTCTGTCAATTTATCAGTCAAGGTTATGTCCATATGTTGGTGGTGGAAGATATTCAATAAAAACAGAAAATACTTGCAAGGTGATATTTGCAGTGTGGCTGTCTGTCATGAAGGTGCAATGGTCCAGACTGACATTTGTGTCGCCGATTATTCCTGATCTGTTTTTAATATGACTGTAAATAAAAGTATTAAAATCTACGTCTATGTGTGTGGCCTGCTGTTTGTGTGCCACCAATTACCCTTTAAAAATACAAAGTAAAGTGGTTACCTTTGATGACCATGTTTGAACTGAAGCCGCTGCAGTTGCTTTTATAATGCTTTTGACTGTAGTCTCAGCTTTTGATGAGGAAAGGTAACTAAGTGCACATGTTTGATAAATTGAAATGAAAGACAGGGATTTTCTTTCAGTGGCAAGAAGGCTTATAGAGGTCGGACAGTTAAAAGATTTGGCAGATAATTGGCAAACATGGGACGTTTTACAAACTATTGTTATCAATACTTCGCTCTAAAAATGGCTGATGATTGTGCAGTGTTCACCACTTACATGGGGACATACATTATTGACAGGTGCTGAAGAGAGTAGGGTTGTGTAAAGTTAAGCACAAAGGAGCTGATCAGTTGGCACTGTTCAAAAGTAAGCAGGTCCATTCTGCTGTGTTTACGTGCGTGTGTGTGTGTGTGTGTGTGTGTGTGTGTGTGTGTGTGTGTGAAGCTTGATTTATTTATGTATTTATGTTTGACACATCTGTTAGATGTTCAGTTCAACACTTATCCACTTTCTAACTTTATCTACCATCAGTTGACCTCTTTAGGTTACTGCATCTGACCCGAGACAAAGACACTGACTTTTTATGGAAAGAAGCAATAAGCAGCCGTGTTAAACTGAAACCACTTTGAGGAACTATCGGCAAAAACACGTTTAATAACAAAAACTCACCACCTGTGCTTAAACAGTGGTTCTAAAACCTTTGCACTTGTTCATTTTTGAAGGAAGAAATTGGCAGTTAATCAATCAAAATTATTTGTCACTTGCAGTCGTAATTTACTGCACAGTACAACATCAAACAGCATACAAACATCAAATTTCTTGCATAACTATTTGACAATTTCTTATGAAAACTAGGAATTTAACCCTGCTCTATTTTGTTATGTAAGTGTACTGAATATATTTAGTTTACACCCTATAACGGCCCTTTTGGCAAGTCATGAGACAACAGCCTGTACAGTTAGATACCTGCACAGTGTGGCTGTAACAACTATGAATAGATTCACCCAGTGTGATGTCTGGTCGATAACAATTCTTGTTGCAGAAGGAGCCACAATGATAATATATTATCCTATCTAAAACACTGTAGCCTACTTAAAGCTTCATTTAACAATATTTTTTAATATTTTTCACATTGAATCAAATGGCTAAATATGTAAATAAACAATTTAAAAAGTGATTTATTACAGCAAATCAGATTTTTATTCTAATACACAGATTAACAATTTAAATGTTATAACAACAGAATCCGATTAAACTCTGTGCTGAAGCTACACACCAGATGCTTAACATCAGATTTCTATTGTACTATTTTGTTGGCTGTTTTCTGTATCTGCCAATAAATTGAGAATTAATCTTGATGATATCTGATATTTGAAAGGTTTCACAGACAGACAGATAGATTAATAGCATATGTGTTCAGTGGACCTTTAAGTCTTAGATTACTCACTATGCAGCTGCACAAGACTATCATTTTAGAGAGGGAAGACAGGCACACACAGTCTCATGAATTTGTCCATCCCCTCCTCTGCTCTTCACTCTTCCTTGATATTGTATCTGTGCCCACAGTTGCCATAGAAACATAACTTTATTATCCAACTACCCTTTACTACCTTGTGGGAAATATCTTCGTCCACTTACATTCTAATTATGTTTGTATGAATACTAAGCTGGCTCTTGAATAACTACAAGGTGTCAGACAGCAATATCACAACTTCTCATAAAAGTACATATTAAAAAAAAAAAAAACGTGTGTGTGTGTGTGTGTATGAGAAGATGCTTGGGTTGTCGTCGCCTATTCCCTCGAGAGTTTATTATTTTGATATTACCCAATTGTACTTATTTTTATAGTTTGATTGAGGCTCTATTTTAACACACAGACGAGACTGGGTGGTGGTGCTTTGGAGTTTCTGAACACTGCAACCATTTCTCACCTGTAGCAACAAATAGGAAAGTGTGAATAAACAACATTAAGATAACACCAGGAACTGCACTGGTGAAATTTGTTATTTCTCTCTCATAATCCAACTGTCTAAATCAACAGCTACACAGAAACTGTTATCTGCAGAGTATGGTGTCCCCGAAGGACAAAACACATGCAGTGTTGAAAGCACAAACAGTAACAAGAATGCACTCCAATCCTGAAGTGCTGCAAAATAATAAAAGCACAAACAACAGAAGTGTGCAGGGGAAAAAAACAGAAACATGGAGAAGGAATGTGATGGACATAAGTTGACCTGGAAGCAGCAGAAATGTTTCCTATTAAGGCTCATTGACAGGCAGTGAGAAGAAAGAAGACAAAGAGAGAGGAGCCAGATGTACACGGACATCCCAAGAGGGCAGCAGAAGGCTTCAAACTTCTGAAAAATTCAACTTCTGCTGCCATGTTCTCTCCAGGCAGCACTGCTCTCTGCACTGCTCAACTATTTTGCCGTCTACTTACTAGAGCGGTGTGATAACATTTTATTCCTGCGGAGGAATATTTTTCTACCATCTCAGAGTGTTGTGCCAGGGAATATGAGGAAGATCTCTGTGCTACATCCATAGCAGGTGTGTGTGTTGAAGTCCAAACACTTTCATTGGAAATTGATGGCTCAGCGAGAGACAGGCTAGGTTTTGATCAAAGAGCAGCGACTGACATCTCAACATATGCTGGATGAATTATTAAAAATACAAGTGACCCCTTGTGAAGAAATAAATTGCTGCTCCTCCTGCATCCGCATATGCAATATGTCAGCTCTGGAAGCAAAGTGGAGGTTATTTTTTATTAGCTTAAATCAGAATGGCAGCCTGTCACTCCACACCGATGTGCCACGGAGGGCTGAGGCTGGCTCCACATCTGTAGAGACGTGCTCCCGTTCACTTGCTGAGGGTAGGGGGGCGTTTCAGCAGAGATCGTTAGTGTTGGATAAATTGGAGCAAACGCATTTGTATTAGAGATGGTACTCACGAAATTTAAATGATTAAAACAAAGTTGATTAAATGATGGTTAAATTGATAAATTGTGAATTAAATAACAAGGCTTACTCAAATATAATTGAATTTATTAAATTGCCCTTAAATTTAGCTTGTTTTAATAAAGACAACAAAATTAACTGATTTAAGCAGACATGAATTGATGAAGCAAACAGACTTGATTTGATAAGCCTCCTTATTCATCACAACTCAAGACTGCACTCATCACTTAAAATATGCACCTAGGTTGTTTATGGTTTCACATGTGCTGTGGCAAATATATCAATAATAAGCGTTGCATAAGGGTTTTGATTTCACACCTGATATTAACTAGTAAATTATTATTAGTTTTCCCACCTGTTGGCCGGTCATTCAGTTTCAATGACCACACTGAAACAAAATAAATCAGTATCTTTTGTTCAGTCTCACATCTTAAAACGGCTTCAAAACATTTATGAAGAACATGCAAGCTAGCAGCAATCAAAAAAGGGAATGATCTAATAATCGCGCAATAAACGCAAGATAGGAATCCAACAGGTCGCTGAGGGATTGTATGAATGGTTCTGTGTTTAAAATTTGATCAGTGTAGGTCTTCAAAAATGTTGATTGATGGATGCTGTGCAGAGTTGTCATAAATAATAAATATATATTTCTCAAATTAAGATCATTTTCAATCAATTCAGTCCAGATGTTTTGAAATCACATTTACAGAAAAAAAGCCCATTTTTTGCTTTCATATACTTACATCACCTTTTTTTTTATTATTTAAAGCTACACTTGGTAACCTTTATGAAAATACTTAAATTTGTGTCAGATTTGCTTTATTTTGAGATATATTCTCAGAATATATTCTTGCTATATTCTGATATTACTCTATATTCTGAGAGTACACAGGGTTTCCCACCCATTCATTTATTTGTGGCGGTCTGCCATGGGTAGAGGCGGAGAAGTAGAACATCAAGTGCATTGAAAAATCGAAAAATTAAAACTTAACTACTTAAAAGTTTGCATTCACTCACAACAACTGCTCCTCTCATATATCCATCTAAAAATCATGTCCCTCTCCACAGTCTAATGGCATTTGCTAGAATCGACTGCAGCACAGCAAAAACAAGCAAGGAATCTCTAATACAGCTCATTTTAATCAATCCGTTTACTGCGTTCAAACTGTCAAAGTCTGAAGCTCTGATCAAATATGAATCAAGATGCTGTTATTGCAAGGCATATTTCTGTCCTCAAATGTTTGTAGAAACATATTCTAGTTCACTGTTTAGCTGAATTAACAACTTTGTGACCCAGCCGCCATGTTGAAAACAGGCGACCCAGGTCCTAAGTACCACCTATCAGCCGGACCAATTTTCTCATTTTAAAGTTAAACAGTACATGAAAATATGTTTCTGAAAACATTTAAGGCGAGAAAAAGTCAATGAAATAACAGAATCAAGATTCTTATTTGATCAGCGCTGCCTAGTTTGACAGTTTGACTGCAGTTCATGGATCGATTGTCATGACTGACAGCTGCATTGGAGACTTCTCAGCTCTGATTGGTTGTTTTTGTTCACATGCCTTTTGATGCGCTACAAGGCGATAGAGCAGGCAGAGCAGTAGGAATTTTCTTACAGATCTGTCTCATTCAGTGCTGTTAATATACTGACAGTTTCAGCTATTATGAAAAAAAAAATCTTTTTTTTAATAAAACTTACCAACTGTAGCTTTAAGAACAAATGTATTCATTGAAGTATACTTTCATCAACTTTGTTTTAATTATCGAATTCATAAGTTACACATTCTTATACTTTTTTTCTCATACATACACCAAACACTGCATGGTTTAAAATACTGATTAAATGCACAATTAAAATTTAAACTGCGGTCAAGTGAGCTGTGGTTTAGGAGATACTCATGCAGAGTTGTGCATACCTGAAGTGCATGTGCCTCACAGTGGTGTGCACAATGACAGCGGAAATTAGCAACCATTTTCCCATCCTAATTATTTAGGAGCAGTGGGTATTCACAGCTCAACACTAGGGCACCAACTGCAGTTCTCAGGCCTGTTTCTTGGCAGGTGCACTTCTAATACCCAACATGCATGTCTTTTGGGGTGGGAGGACAGTAGCGCACAAGCACCACACACTCACACAAACTCAGGATCTTCTTGCTGTGAGGCGACAGTGAGCTCCTTTGCCGCCCAAGCCGTGTCTGTTTATTTATACCCTCGCACTGTGAGTGTGACTTCATGTGAAGTGACACTCTGTGGTGAAGTTCAAGAAGGGGAGGACTGGTTTGGACAAGGGCCAGAGACAGAAACAGAGGACAGAGAGAGTTGGCAATTTCACAGTGATCACTTAAACGTTCAGACAATCAGAGCTTTAATTTGGAGGATGAGGAGGTACTGCTGATTGCCATTCACACCTGAGAGTATCTTCGTACAGCTAAAATCCCAGCAATTAGCCAGTAGGAAGGTCTACGGGAACACCTTGGCAGAGGCGGCTGCGGGAGGGTTGAGTATCACTGTTGACTTTACCAACCAACATAGCATTATTCTCAGCCTGTGCGAAAACAGACTCACAACCTTCTAGTTACAAGTCCACTTGAGCTAAATGCTCGATTAACTACTCAGGTGTGAAATGATTCATGTTGCAGGCAGCGAATACAGAAAAAGCGTGGTGTCTTCGGCTGTTTATATAATTGGTTTTATCTGAGCAGTAATGCAGGTCAAGGATGATTACTAACGTTGATCAAGACTAAAAATTGTCAGGGCACCGTAGCCATTTCTCCTAGTCGCTCAGTAAATGAATGTCTGAAACCTGATGTTCAGCATTAATGCAGTGTGACAACACTAGTAGGAGACCTCCAGCACAGGCACAGAAGTGTACTAGACTATAATTTATGCTAAGTGAAAAAATTACCATATGTCTGCCATAGGAGCAATGGAGAATCCTGAGCTTGCTCACAGAGGGAATTGATTGGCCTTCTGTTGTTAATCAGCAGTTGTTTTAGAGGTTGTGTCAGATGGCACAGATTCTGGCTTCCTGCTGGATAAAATATGTGCGTGTGCATATAAAGATGGCTTTATAATCCAAACCAAGTGAACCTAGCAAGCAGATCAAAGGAAGCAGCTGGTTTGGGGTGTGCAGGATCACCCACTCCCTGTCTCTCTAGCTGCTTCTGATAGGGGCGGAACTACTAAAAGATGCCTGACAATACTTCAGAGAGAGCTGCCAGAAGCACACCTGTCTCGGTGGAGTCAGGCAGACTCCTCTTAGCTTCAGACAGTAGGCTTACCAAGATATGGGTCTAAGTGGGTGCAATTTGTAGCCTTGACTGCCATTAGCCGGGAATGCATCTGAAGCCTCCATCACAAATGATCCGGCTCGACTCATCAAATCAGTTTCACAGGTTGTGAAACCGGTGTGAGAATTGTTCACTTCTGCAGCTTTTCTCGGGGGCCTCTGTAGGAGGGAAGGCACTTCAACAAATAGACGTGCCATAAATTGCGAGGAGAAAAGGTCTGACAGATGAACAGATGGGTTCAGTATATTACTCTCTCTGCCCGTCCACCTTCAGCTGATGAAGTGAGGAGAGGAGCGAGAGAAGTTGGAGGGAAATGATCTGTGTCAATGCATTAGACCAAATTGCTCCTTCACCTGAACATACAAATGAGGCCCAATGGCGTGAGCAATGTCAGAGCAATTAGAAAATCCTGTGTTTAGAGGTTAGATCTCTTCCTGCATCTGATCTCTCCTGAGTGCACAGCTCCAGCAGCAGAGGCACAGACTCAAGGCAATCTTTAGTGTAATTGATATTAGCAGCCTTATTAAACCAAAGGACTGAAAACAAACAAATAACTCTGCACAGTCCAGAATACAAATAATTTTCTAGACAGAAGTGCAAATAGCACTCTATTTCACGTACTGCAAATTATTTGGGGGGAAATAGCAGCTGTTTGCAATTTAATTCTAGCATTACCACACTCTCCAGCCTGTGCTGGTTTGACTTTTCAGTAGAATTTAAAGAACTTTAATATTAAAGCATATAAGTAATGTTATTATGCGCGCAATTTATTTATTCTAGATCACAGGGTAATTCCTTTTAAGAACAGTTTCTTAAGGCGCAATAATCTGCTCCTGCACAGTGTCAACACAATAGTAAATTCATTGAATAGCTACTTTCACTGTCGTCGAACATTTCTCAAAACAAATGACAATAAACCAGCTAAGACCAACAAGCAACAAAACAATCAGACATCCATAAAAACAAATCTGCAAGGCAGGGAAATAGAAAAAATAAAAATAAATATATATATAAATGTTCAGAAGACCCATTAAGGCTAACAAAACATATGCCTGTATGTATTCACACTATTTACACTATTCAAAGTAGCAATACCATAACGCACAATACTCCAAGCCAAGAGTTCTGTATTATTGCTTTAGTACATAAGTATTAACAGCAAAATGTATGTCAAGTTGAAAGGAAAAGTGCCTTCTTAACCTTTTTCGATTTGAGGTTGTGGTTACAGATGTGTTTACGCCTCACTGGCTAGATTTCATTCACTTTGAGAAAAGTAACATATTTATGCAACTCCATGATGACAGATTATGCACAAGGCGTTTTACAATTGAACTGACACTTTTAGGTAATTAATCCATTAGTTTATGACAAGGAAATTAATCAAAATTAATCACCAACTATTTTAATAAGATTTTTTTGCTTTTCTTAGTCATTTTTGTCAACAATGAAATTTAAGTCCCCCCAGTGTTGTATCCCATTTGCCTATCCTGTTTTATTTGGGCATATGTTGTGATACTGCAGCTAGATACTCTCCGAATGTTGTTTTATCTGGACTTAAAATGTACTGTGAACGTACTTGTACAATGGCCACTGTCAGAAAATTATAGAATATTTAATCAATATTGATACAGTACCACAAAGTGAAGCAGATATTGATCAACTGAAATATATCTGAATAGAATAGCCCGATACCGAGCCTTAGGAGCAGCTAAGATTATATAAGATTACCTGTTACCTGAAGTATTTCACCTAAAGAACACAGTTCTTAGTTCTTCACTTTTTGGAGTGAGAGAATCACTGAGCATGCACATCTTCTTTCAGACCCAGCCTGCTTCACAGCCATGCAATGACGTACATTCACATCTGGGAGCTGCCACGCACAAAGACTGCCTCCCAAAATCAGCCACTGAGTCATTTCACTTGAGCACATAGTAGTTAATTGCCTTGCTCAAGGGCACCTCAACATTAGCAAATGTGAAAGGGAGAGCACTGCTTGGTAATTCTCCCCTTCAAGGTGTTGGGGGTGTCAGGGGTTTAAACCAATAACCTTCCAATCATGGGCCTATTTCTATATGCTTTAGGCAACGAGTGGCACCAGAAATCTCAGTGCAATTATCGGGTCATGAAGATGTGTCTCGCAGAATTTTGAACGGGTACAAAATATGCTTAATTTCTCTATTTTGTCAGATCATTCAAGGAGGCTACCAGGCAGTGAATTTAATCTGCTTGTCACAGAGAACAGTTTTGCTGATAGCTTTTGACAAGGGGAATGTCTTATCTGTATCTGACGAAAAGGGTCATCATCAGTCTTAATGGATTGTAACAAACAGGAGGTGGTGAAAAGGACGGATTTCATTTGGCAACAGGTTGAAGACATTCTACCTGTTTGAAGTTACTAAATTGCCTCTGGGGGATATTAGGGCGAAACATAAACAGCACGAAAACAGAATTTGCATGTGGATTGAGAGAAAAGAAAAAGACTTATCTAAACTTGGGAATCTTGCATACAATTTGAGTAAAATTGCTGTCATTCTGATGTTTTCTTTATGTGGTTTCCACGATGCATACATGAGGTATTCTGTCAGAAATCTATCACTTTACAACCTTACCCTTTTTAAAGTGAAAATGCTTCCTATAAGTTAATGAGAGAGTGGTAGAGCATGGTTTGATTAACCAGAATGAGCAAAACTTAAGGAGACAGAGGCCCTCAGAGTTGACCTATATTGGACCACCACCACCCACATATGATATATCTTTTTTTTTTTAAATAAACATAATAGTACGGTTCTCTGATTATCAGAGCGCTTACATACAAGGTTATCCTCAATTTTACTACTTTTCAAAATATACATAAATATGCAAATTAAGAGATACTTTTCTGTTTTTTTAAAAATATATTATAGGGTAAAAACTCCTTGCCACCTTCTAAAGTTTTCATGTTATGCTAGTTATTGGTTGAGCAACAGCAGACTTCTGAATGAATGCTGCTCAAAAACTCTACAAAAGAAAATGCAAAATTACTATAAGTGCTTGTCAATCAACTACTCCAAAATTGGGAGTTGGCTAACTGAGAAAAGTGGAAGATCTTACCTATTTTCCAGTCAGGTACCACCCTAAAGATGGTAAAATGAGAAGCCATAATAAAAAAGCACCTGTCAGACCTCAAAGGACGGAAAACAATGGATGTATAGTAACACAGAGCACACTGAACAGTGGAAATAAAGACTTTTGAACAACTAATATTACAGCTATGAGGTGTTGAAAGAGTTTTGGTAGCAGTCATGTGTGCATATGCATTTTAAATGTCATCCAGAGATGACAAAGAGAGCTTGCAGTGGCCTGTGCAACGATCAATTGAATTTGCTTCCATTGAACTTAGTCATATTCATCCTATTTCAATATACGAATTTCTCTACCTCCCCCAAGCATAAAAAATGTTTTTACAATCTTTGAATTTTTCTAAGGTTTTTTATGCAAAAACTTGAAAATGGACATAAAAATTGGTGGATGGAAACCCACCTAATCTTACTTAAGATTTTCTGTTTCACATCAAATATTCACTTTTCATTTTGTCCCCACATGAATGAAATAACATACTGGGTAAGACCAACTTGGCAAAAATGCATAGTGCAAAGAAAATAAGCAAATGATGGGAAAGGTTCCTTTAGGTGGAAGAAGTTAATTTTGGAATGTCCCACAGCTAAAGTTATCAAGTTATTTTGGTGCAGTAAAAAGTACAATTTGCCCTTTAGCGTCAAATGAAAATACCCAGTAAAGGACCTAGAATTTTTTTTTTTATGAGCAGTACTTTTCTGCTTCTTATTAAATTTGGACTTTGGCTTCACTCTTGTGTGAAACTAAACTCTCCTGCAGCTTAGCAAAGATGGCAATTTACATAGAGTCTGTATTTAGTCCTGTAATGGCCAAAACTAGCTCTAGTTGCCAGAAGTTTTATTGTTTCCCCAATGCCATCACATGGTCCTTTGCCATGAGCAGTTTCAAAGAAGTTCCTCTCTGTTTCCACAACAGAGTCTTCCTGGTGGAGGCATCGGTTCTGGAAAACTATGCATGTTCTGCACTGCTCTGCATGACCGTCTAGAGTAGAACTTCTTCCCCTGAGTTTTCCCAGCCTTTTTTTAAAGGAACTGCATGCCTCTGAGAGAGACGGACTGCAGCAGTTTCGTGGGTCAGGCAATCTGCGATTGCAGCATATAAAACATGCTGAGATTTTCCCTCACTGTCTCTTCAATAACAGATAAAAGTATGAATCGTGGCTTGTGACTTGTTTTGAATATTGAGACTGTCCGTCACCCTAGATGACAAAACTGCCATTCTCAAAATCTCCAACCACTTCATTTTCTTGTAGGAGCACATCTCTCTGCTGCCTATATTATTGACTGAGTTAGTCATGCTTATTTAGGCGATGCACTCACATCAGTGGAGCCTCACAGCCACGGGCAGAATATACTGTCCAAGTGAAATAAGCAAAGCATCATCAGCCTTTGACCGCTGGCTTCAAAATAACAAGTACAGACCTGAATACCTTTACATGACTTTGCAACTACAGGTTTTTGCTGCCTTGTGCTTACTTTTAGTGTCATTTGAAAGTTTTCAAGTCATGTGATAGTAACAAAATGGGAAAGGCGATATTTGAAGTGAAACAACGAATCACAGGTCACAATAATCACATTATTGACCTAGCACAGGATATATGGACATGACCTCTTTCATTTTGCTGAGCTCGATTTTGTCCATTGAAAAGACTGTTTGTTTACATACGAATGTCACCATCATTGTAGTCAGCATGATTACAGACTAAACAGCAGGGTTGTCCCGACCAATATGAGACTTAGGTGCAGAGATTCTCCCCTTTTTCCTCTCCATCCCTGCCTACTTGTGCAAGTACGAAGAAAAATTATAAAGTACTTCAAAGATAACTCCGTGTATCTTACCGGTAACTTGCAGCTGCAATAAATGAGAAGAGGACACGCAGCCCTGATAGTTGTTAGCGTGCCAACCCTTGGCAACACGCCAAAGAGTCAGTATTTTATAGAATAATTTCATCCTTCACCAAAATCACAACCAAACCCCCCAGTTTCCAGGCCCTTCATCCCCAGGAGCAGGTCGTCTTCTAACTGTAAGGTTGGCCGCTCAATCCGCTGCTCCTCCAGTCAACATGCCAAAGTATATTTGGGCAAGATATTGAACCCCAAATTGCTCCCAAAGTATAAATGTGAATGAACAGCTAAAAATAACTGGGAAGCAGGTGGCACCTTGTATGGTAGCCTTGGCCATGTGTGAATGGGTGAATGTGACTCTTAGTGTGAAAGTGCTTTGGGCAGTCGAACAACTGGAAAAGCACTTCGCAAGTGCAGGTCCATTTATCATGTCTTGGTTTTATTTTTGATTGCAAATTTTCATACTAAGTCTCAAACTGAGTAATTTTTCGGTACTCCTATAGAGATGCTATGGTTTTATTTATAATTCTTGTATATATTGTATAATGTTATTTTTTTTAATATTCTACTTAAGAATTAAAACTGAATAGCTATTTGAAAAGGTGAACTTGCATGATGTGCTATGTGCTATTGTATAATCATTATATGAGTGAATAACAATAATATCATTTATTGCAATTATTTCTGGGACAACAAATTGTCCAACAAAAGCAGTTATTTTGACTGGCCTAATCAGAGGTCAACATTAAGGATTAATGTGTTAGACCGACCTACCCATCCTATACTCAACCAGTGCGGGTACAACATGAAAACATCAAGTTTCTATCCTGCATCATATTCAAAAATGGTTGACATGGAAGAAAAGTTTGTTCAAATTAAAAGGGTGAGGTCAGAAAGTCACTAATTTCTGACATAATGGCCAACATGATACCTTACGGTCTCAATTTGGTGAAGAATGCAACAGAGCCTAAAGTTCAAGGTAGAATTCCAATCTTGTAAACATCATGTTATGGAAAATAAAGTGGTTTCAATTTTTTTTAAAAAGAAAAAAAAAGAAAGAAAAGGAGCATACAGTCTATAATCTTTTCAGTAAAAATGTATGTGAATGAATGTAAGTATGTGAGTTATAATGAAACGGAAAGTGTCAAGGGTAAATATATGAAGGTGTCCAGAACAACTGTCAGTCACAGCTCAGTAGTTGTTCATGACTGATATATAACCGAGTGAAAAGGAAAATCAAGAGCGGCTGTGCAGAATCCCACATACAGCATGCTTTGTGTTTTCCCACTTTATCAGCAAACATGTCAGTTCTCTTCGGCACTTATCTGAGCACCTTGACAGTGAATTAGAACCTTGTTTGTAACATTTCCCTTTTAATGAGCAGCTTTCCATTGTGTTTTATAATTTCTACAGTAAACTGTCACTTCCACTAACAAGGTCAACGACTGTGATAACGTTCAGTGAAAAGTAACATGTAGGCTGGCATGTCATAGCAGAGTGGCTCAATGTTACAGCTAAAGCCTCTGTGCTCAGTACTGAATATTTAATTTTTATAATCTTTGCCTCTTGTATAATTATACCATAAGATCCTTCCAAACATTGGGTACACTCGTGATCTTCCCATTGAGCCCTTGCAATCCCTGAGTTATTTCCCTCTCATTACCACGGCAGATTGATATAATCACATGCTCTTCTTAATATTCAGTTTACTGCCGTATATATCTGCATGTCATTGGGTAATGCAATAAGAGTCCTTGGATTCACTTAACTGAGAGGATAACTCAATTTTGTAACTTAATATTGTCTCTGTGCTCACGCACAATGGGGTCTCATAAAAATCCCTACTTTTTCGACATTAAAAGCGCACACTTTCCTCCAGCACATGCATAATGAGCACATTATTGAATTTGTTGGTTTAATGGCTGAACTAGGCAATGACGTAGTATTTGCAGCTTCACATGTGGCGTAATGCGTAATGGTAATTGCTAAATTACATCCCGTATTGCCTTCATTTAACACATGATTCCTGGCGCCAAAGATCATTTATTGGCATTTATTTGTGGCTTTGTTAAGTTAAAATACATTGTTTGATCTAATTGCAGAGTATGTCAGTCAGCACTAATGAATAATGGTCCATGGATGGGAAATGAAACTCTAAGACTGTTTATTATTTTGGGTGACATTTACCTAAATGCCACATATCTGCGCTGCTCCTGCTATGAGACGTGTAGTATGTAAATGTAATTTCCGTATCACTGTACAATTGTCTGGCAAATATCACTAAACAAGACACTTTCTCAATTAGGAGGTTTTTCACTTGCCATTGTGAAACTGACCATAAGCAGGCCTTGTATTTGTAGCAGCTCTTTTTGACATTTATTAGTGTATGTAAAACTAACTCTGCAGTTCTCTATAGTTTTTTGCTTGCTCCACCAGTAACACTAACCTTCACCCATCTTTATTTGGCATTTATAGGCACAACATAAACATTTAATTAAGTATTCGTAACACGCTATGATGCATTTGTAATCACTATATTTTAAGTGTTTATGAATTTCAAGTGTTTGTCAAGAATTTTAATTTCTTCTATGAAGATGTACTACATATTTTATCACATTATAAACTGTGTTTATGCATTGATTTCCACTAAGTGTCACTGAGAGTTATAGTTGTTGACTAATATATTAATATTAGTTTTTAATTGCCCCACCTTTTAGGTATTCAGGATTTCCCACACATTCATTTATTTGTGGCGGCCCGCTATGATTAAAACATCAGCTGACACAAATAGATTTTCTATTTTTAGAGCTGGACCGTTCATTAGGAACACTGTTGAAATATATATGCCATTCAGTTATTCAATGCACCACACTCTCGGAGCACAGAGCGTACTCAGTACAGATGGAACAGCAGAACATCAGGTCTGTTAAAGCGAAACTTAACAATTCTTTGTGCTCTAAAAGTTTGTTGTCATACACAGCAGCTGCTCTGATCAGCTCTGAACGGATCAACAGATCCATTATAAAGGAAAAAAGAACTCTCGAGGAGTCTCACCTGCATTCACATACCTGCAAAAATCTCTGCATCTACAGAGGGGACACATAATGATACAAAGGGACATACACATTCAAAAGACAAAAAAAGAAAAGAAAAAAACTATACTTCACTGTTGTCTTCGTTCCCCCTTAATAGGGATGTGAAGTAAACTGTTGCTAATCAAAGGCCCCCTACACGACCCGTTCAGGCAGGAATATTGCAGCCTTAAGCCTTGAGGGGTAGTAACAGCCAGCACGACGGGACCATGGGCAGGACAGGTGAGACATTTTGACTGCATGTTATGCATGCAACCCACCGTGGGAGATTGAAAAAGCAGCTAGTAATAGTTAATGGCTAACTAAAAGAAGAACAGCCACCTTATAACAGGAATGGTAAATGATTGTTATTGCAACGTTAAGCCATTGTTATTGTTTAGAAAGCGCTGCCAACACATATGTTTTATGTCACACAAGAAGCCAATAATGTTGTGTTAAACAAACCCCCCACCTTTATTTCCCTGATGCCAGCATGCTATTTAAAATCACACACTGGAGTGGCATGACGCTGCTGTTGTTTGGTTTTGTGTGAAAGTGTAAAGACAGTTGAAGACAGGGGCTTTGTAATGGCCCTATGGCATATCTCTGTGTAAAAAGGGCTGAAGAGTGAGTTTCCCCTTTCAGATTGTTTGTTTTGACACATTTTAAAAAACCTAAAAAGGCATAACTATACAAAATCTCACAAGAAAAAAAAAGCAAAGATTGGACAGACACAATTTTCATTTTTTTGTTTTCATTATCTCCTTTCCAAACAATCGTCTGCCAGCCCCTTCGATTGATCTCACTTATGTGGAACCACTGGACTATATTTCACCTTTTCTTACATCAAATTTATTTGAAATCATCAACAAAGTAGACTGAAATTATAGAAACTGAAAAAGATCAAAAACAGCCGTATGTTGTGCATTGTTTTAAGGATTGATCACTTTAAATATACATTTTGTTTCAATATTTCATTAACTGACTTATTTGACTAAAATAGTCACATTTGAGGCAATCACACAAGCACTCCAAAGGCTCAGCTGATGTGCTGTGCTTTACCACCCGACGGCCTAATAAATTTTTATTTTGCTCCAACCCCTTGCCAACCGAATAATGCGTGGTTAAATGAAGTAATCATTTTTACTGGAGACATCACTCACGGGAAGATAGCAGGTAGGTATATCACTTCCCACCATATGGTCATGGCTGTCAAGCGCTGGCCAATCAGAAGGCGACAATTTGCCACAGAGTTCCATGTTGTGATTAAATAGTTCCAAGGACGGCTCCGGCACACAGGAAGGCTCTTTGACCAGACTGATACTCATCTCCGGCTCCAGATTGGAAGTGGTGGTGGCACAGCTATGTGGCTCTCTCTGTCTGGATTTGTTATGTTATTCTTTCCCTTTTCCCCCCACAGGCTCACTGTGCAATAGACTGTTATTTTGGTCTCATGAATATAGAAAAGTTCAACTTGACTCTCAACTCTGTTCAAATCATAAAAAGTACAGAAAGGAGCGAGGTATGAATATATTTCCAAGATGGTAAATCACAGAGAAGTGGGCTGTGAATAATGAAGTCCCAGAAATATAGGCTATTATACAAGCTCTAGTTACAGGTCTTTGATGTAATAAAAATAGATCAAATCAGTGACCGTGCCTTACAATTTTACATGTCTTACATTTCTTACATGTTTTCTGGCTTTGTTGGTATCACATGTTATCTGCATTGCATGTTGTGATAACATGCAGCACTATAAATGGAATAAACTGTATCTTCTTCTGTGTTTATGCAACTATCGGATTGGCAAAAAATAATTCCTTGGGGTTTTTTTTTGTATTTCTGATACAGTAGGAACAGAAGGGATATGACCCCACCAGTGACATCACATTTCATAGAGCGAATTTCAATACATTGGTATTAAGAGAGCAGAGATTAGAGATTGTAAAGCCAATGACACTGAAAAAGCTTGTGTGAAAAGAGAATGCTTCTTGATATTAACCTGTATGACCTTACATGATGCCGTGAATAAAATATTCACTTTAGTAGGTTTTCTGTTATTTCTACTTCAGTTAATTTTAACAGATATAAGTATTTATGTTGTGTAAGATTTTTGATTCCATCTGCAAGCTCTCTGGGTTTTGTTTTAAGATTATATAATCAGTAACTATATATGTTGTTGGTAATAAAGAGCAGGGACGAAGAGCTTATGATTCATGGTTATTGACGAGATTGGGATATAATAGGGTCTAATCTCATATACTTCTAAAATTTTAGTATATCAATTGATTAATTTCAAAGTTATTCATAGGGCCTATGCTACACCTTAAGGACATTATAAATGCATAACTATAGTTCTTGTTCTTTTAATGCTCCAGGGACATTTAAATATGTGATTTGGGACTGCCAGCTTATTGCTTGTTGTTGGAAATTTGTTGATGATTCTTTATCAGATTTGACAAGGTTGAGCTACAATCCAAAGCTATATCTCTGTGTTCAAAATCACAACACATGTGGTAAAGTCCGGCTTATTCTGAGATAGATAGATAGATAGATAGATAGATAGATAGATAGACATTTTAAGGACATTTTTCCATAAAATTATGGTAAACTACTGGCACCTGTAGTTGCAAGCATAATACTGTTCTTTTACAGGGTCACTACTGTATGAGCTTTAAAAGTATATTACCCTTATATTTATTACAGTATTGTACAGTAGAACGTGTTGTTTACAGGGTAATATAACCTGCATGTGATTTCTGTCCTTCCATTAAATAAAAAAGTATTGCATAATGCAATAAAATCATACAAAAGCCTACAGGTTTTTGTTGTTTTGGCCATAAAGTATCAAGATTCACAGCGTTTTAGCGTATTTTAAAAATACAGTACATTCATGTCAGAATTTGGTCATATTTTTACAGCAATTTGTTTCTGATCAGGGATGCACAATAATATCATCACATTATTGGTATCGACAGATAACAGCTTTAAAATGAAATATCAACATCAGTATTACATGAATATTTCTGCCTGTATGACAATATGATATGATGACACTTAAATTATGCAACTATAATTAGTTGCAATAGGTCAAATTTGGCCTTGTTTTGGCTATTGTCAGGACTGTCTCAGGGTTAGTATCATCAAAGTCTGATAAAATGGGATAAATTTCGGTTTTGTGTAAAATTTGTCACAAAAGAATAAATATAGCATGTTTTACATGTAACCTTAAAGTAGTTTTTTTTTTGTTTTGCTCGGTAAGTGTGTGTATTTTAAAGAAGCATTGTATTATAAGTCCTCATCAAATCATAAGCAGGCGTAAAATGTTAATTCCACTACAGGACCGCAACTAGGTGGAAAAACATATGTGCATATATCAGCATCGGCAATAGGCCAAAATGAGTTAGAAAACATCAGCATGGAAAGAGAAAGCAGTGGGCCTACAAAGCTACACCCCTCTGCAAATACATATCAGTATAGAAGAATACATTTTACACAAAAAAAAAGATTTTAAAAGTAAATATGTTCTCATCAAGGAATACCAATGCATGTATCAGATACATGGCTTACAGATTTATATATGCTCAGCACACAACATAGCCTTCAAGGCATGTATATGATACTTAGGAATCCTCATTAGTCATGACAGCACAAGGCAACAGCTGATCTGGCAGACAGACTCATTCACAAAACACAGACCACCAACAGCTGACTTCATAACCAAAAATGCAAAATTGGGGAAATTCAAAATGCCATAGCAGGCTCCTGTGGCATGCATGCCGCAGCTTAACTAACAACCAAACAAAGAACACAGCAACGTGCAATATGACATTAACAAACACACACCAAGAAGACAGATGCACAGCCGCAGAGAAACATTTAACCAGCAAACAGTCAAGCTAGCAAAGAGACAGTCAGAAGGTGTATCTGACTCACGTTATCTGCCGCTGAAGCTCTTTTTGTCGAGGTGAAGTGGTCCATATCCGTGTCATATTATATCCTTCTGCAGGTGCTGCTATTCCTGTTGTCGAAACTGCTGTTGTCTCCATCACTGCTAGCTAACGTAAGCTAACTATTCCTACAAAAACAAAGTGGCGCTTGTCATTAACACTTCTAGCAAAGACACAAACTTCCGGTTGTTTAATTTAAATGACGTTATGTTAGTGTAAATTGAGAGTACAGAGTAAAACCGGCTTCACAAGTCATTTTACTCCACGCGGGCCTAAGGTAGTTCAGAGCCCTTTGTTTATTTATTTATTTTATTTTCGTGCACTAAGGTAGTTTAATCAACGTCACCTGGCGTCCCTTCAAGAGTCGACGTGACTGCAATACCACGGTTGACCACACAATGATATTTAAAGATAGGGGGGCGCTGTTTCACCCATTTCAACAACGAAATAATCGGCCATAATAGGAAAAATAAGAATAAATATTTTAATGTAAATGTTAGTTATAACTGTTTTGGATGGTGAGGTCTTTCCTCAAAAAAAACAACAACTCATCACTGTATTTTTCATACCTACAACTACATATCTTCAGTGGCAGATCATGTACTTAGCAATATGACAGTGTAGAAATACTCTACTAAGAGTTAAAGTCAGGCATTTAAAATTTTACCTAAGAAAAAGTACAAAAATATTAGCAAACCAAAATTTACTTTCTTTTGTTTGTTTGTTTAATATATGTTTTCTTTATTTTTATTTCCTCTTTTTTATTGCTTTAATTGCTTTTGTTGTTTTTGGCATTGTTGGTATTTTTACGCATAGGCATATTGCATCCAACATCATGCATTTCATTTTTTAAGTGCTACATAAATAAAGTTATTATTATTATTATTATTATTATTATTATTATTATTACTAAAAGCACACAGCCAAAAATTAAAGTACTCACTACAAAATGGTCAGTTTCAAATAAAATATATACATTATCATTGAATGTTAATTATTAATGCATTTAAGTGTGAGCATAACCTTAATGTTGGTCTGTCAAAGCTGAACACCAATTATTCTTTTTTATCAAATTAAATATTAATATTACAAATATAAATGAATCTTTTGGTAGCCCATAGAGTAATATAATCAATTGCTTTTTCAGTCCATTGGATACAGTTTGCTGCAATAAAAATGACTGACATGAGATGAACAGACTGAAAACTTTATCTTACTAGATTAAACAGGTGTTGACAAAGTTTTCCTTTGGGGACACATTCAGCACTTGATAAAAGGTTATATGTATTGCAATATATAGCAATATATGATGTTGCAGTACTCAGCATATCACAACACGTGTTCAATACTTTGATGAAGTTATATATATATATATATTTGTTAAAATGAACAGTAATTATATTATTATATTATATATTATAAAATTACATATAAAATATTACAAAATAAGCAGCTAAGTAAATGTACTTAGTTACCTTTTTCCAGTGTACTCAGTGGACCCCCACCCTCCAGAAGCTTCAGGGGTTTTATTTATTTGTCTGAGATTCATTATAAATCACACACATATTTGTCCTTGTTCAGAGTGCTAGATAATGATTGGTTGCTACATGCAAATGTTTTCTTATTTGCAAAGTGCATTAGCCATTATTTTAAATGGATGCACTTGTGTTTTTTTGCTATTTAGGTGGCATTAGCACGGCATCGCTGTGACACTGGACTGGACAGCCAACAGACATCTCTCCTGTAATCATTCTTTTTACCACCTTTGGTTAATAGTCTTGTTCATGTGTGCTTTCATATTTTACCAAATGTAATGAAGCAAACCTGCAGTACACGTGTTGCTGAAGGAGGGTCCTGGAGTCACAATGTAATTACTTAAAATATCTGTGTCTAAATATAATATTTATAGTTTGGAATAAAGGTTTTCCTAAGTATTAAAACTAGTAGAGTTTTGTGTGTTTTAAGGCTCTACTGGTACCTTTGGAGACATCAAGTTTTCAGAAAAATCAGCTTGGATTTGGTATCTAAATGACTAAGTTGCCTCAGACTATTTAATGCTCAGATTGTGATTTTATGCTTGTGCTTTAACAACAAAGACAATGTGAATAGCATACTGTAGATAGTGGCCTCACAGGTGCTTCATCTTGAAAGGCAGTCAAGGTACTTCATTTGAAATTATAAAAATGTAAATTATATCCACATTTTCCAGCAGCTGGTGTCTTTATGTCAACATATAAATGATGTGAGGTCAGTCGCAAAAACGATTTAGTGCGATGGTACGCACAGTAAATGATAATCATTGAGTTAGTGGCAGCTTTACAATATAAGAGCACATAAAATATGACAGAATGAAAAACACTGTCTGGTATTATCATTCTGTGAAATCCAGGGATGAAATAAGTGATGAAAACTGTACCCACTGTGTGTTTTGTGCCCCCCCCCCACCCCCCTCCCAAAAATCCATCAACTGGATTTTGCAGATAAAAGGAGAAAACGCTTCTGACACTAAGTAAAATGATTAAAGCTTTTATTGGGGTAGTCGGTGAGATTTTAACCTCTGAAAAGACCTTGCTTAATGTTTTAGAACAGATAAGTGGCATTAGCTGGAGACAGCTTGAGAGTTCAGGCCCATGCATGTTATTGGAAATCAGTTTCAAGATGATAGGGGCCGAGAGGGAATATAGGGATACTGTATATCTTATCTGTGAACCTCGGGTGTTTAATGGGCTGCCTATAGGATTATCGCTTGCCTCAGCAGATGTTCATTTCCAAAACATATGTCAAGGCTTAAGCCTGGTGTAAACACTACCAGTGGACAGAGTTTATCAGTTTTGGAACAGGCTCCATATTTACAGCCCCTAAGCAGTTAAGCTGAATATGTCAGTTGCACAGGCCTCTCCAAAAACTGGCCCATCACTTTGGCATGGCAGGGCACTGGTGAGGGCATGTTTCATCAACACTAATGTCTGTATTTTAAGAAACAAACCTTGTTCAGCATATTGATTCCAAGCTAACTGATTCAAGAGTGTGAAAAAAAATCGATATCGTTAGGGGGTTTGCAGCCAAAATCGTGTGTGTGTGTGTGTGTCTGCGTGTGTCTGTGTGAGTGCAGACATGAAAGGCTAAAAAATGCCTCATATAACTGCCTACTGCATTTGAGATTGCTAAAACTCAGTTTCACTTTTTTCACAAGAGCCACCTCACTCTCATTTAAAAAAAGCTGTTATATGTGTTCCTTGACAACCAATTTGTGATTCCATCTCCTTTTTTTTTTTTTTTTGTAGAGCACAGACATGCTGCTTCTACATGGGGAAGCAAAATGTTACAGTGGAACCTTTCACAGTCCTTAAAAATATGTCCGGCTCTTCAAAACAATGCTACTATACTCTATAGCTCCCAGCTACTACAACATCTATACTGACGGAGGCATGGGACAGGTCCAGGGGACCGAGCTGTCAGGGGGTCCACTGGCCTTTAATTGTAAAATGTCAATCAAATATACCTCAAACTGACCAGACACACTAAAAAATACACAAAAAGACCACAAAGAGATGCAACAGAACTACAAAGAGAAACAAAATAACTACAAAGCAGGCATGTCAACCACAAAAAGACAAAACGACAACACAGAGATACAAAACAAGCACAAGGAGACAGAAAAATGACTAAAAAGTGACATATATACCGTATATATACAACATACATATGTATATATATATACATATGTATGTTGTATATGGCTCAACACATCCAAGTAGAGTCTAATGTTGATGTCTCCATGAGGAAAATAACCTGGTTTTAACTATAAATATTCCGCACACTGTCTACTTTTAACAGCCTTTTCTGTTGGGATGGTTTTGTCTCTCCAGAGGCACAAGGTTCATTGACTTTAACAACTATCAGTGTGAATTTAACCCAGAATTTAGCTAAAATCAGGCAAACAGCAAGCCATTATAACACTGGAGACAAGTCGGTAACATCAACTCAAATATGAATCTTTAAGTAATAACTGGAACAATTTATCTGTATAGGTTTCACCTTTGCCATTTGCTTTCAACTGTAGTTTATGCAGCTTTGGATTATAATCATTGATATCTATACTGTAACTTTCTCTATCAGTCTTATTTCATTTGCTTTCATTCTATACCTCTCATGCTGTGGCCATAATAAATAATACTCAAATAAGCGCAGGTCAAGGATGTTGTTTGTCAAACAAACTGAATGGCTCTGATGTAACCACTTCAGCATCATAAATATAGAGCCACATGCATACATACATTCTGGTCATTAAATGACTTCTGCTTATAGACATATATAAGCCTATTCAGCTGCAGGGCATAGTATGAATGAAGAGATGCATTCATTCCAAGGTACGAGTGCAGACTGACTGAGAGATGACCTGTGCTGAAAATGTCCCCTGATGAGTACATCTTGTGCTGTGGAGAAACCAACATGCTTCTTTACATAATTTCACTTTCCACCATGCAAATTTTGTTTCACCTGTAGTGTATGTGACAGTGACACTGACACTGAGGTGTCAACAAGCCAGTCAGAAGGCTGAAATTAAAGGAACAAACAACATACACAAATTCAAGGCAACAAAATATGTTTTCTTTTGGTTCATAGGACGCTAATATACAGATGTTAGTTTATAAATGTCAGAAGTTAAAGCATACGCGTCATGATATCCTTAACTTTTCTTATTGTTTGTCCCAGCCGACAGTGGCTACAGTTATACGCACATCAATTATCCCCTATTAGCCTGTTACGTTTAAATGTTCTGAATTAGGCTGTTTTCGGAATTCAGCATTTTCCAATGAAGACATGTAGGATATGACAGTATTATTCGGTTTTCCGTTTTAAGTGCATTATCTGGTTATGTATCCAGCCAATTCAGAGTATTTGTCTCAGCTGGGTTTTTTACCAAAGTTTGCAACACACAGCCTCTTATCAGTTTACGGTCTGCACTGTGCGTTGTCATATATACGTTGTGCACAAACCAACTCACCAACCATTTGCAAAGCTGTGGGGTAAATATGCATGCAAAAGAAAAGCCCAGATTTCTGGTTGGAAGGAGAAACTCACATACTTTCAAACTGGTAAACAGGTTTTTGGATATGCACAAATATTGCAGCAGCACCTTTTCATGAAGGTCAAGGAAGGAAAGAGGTTGTCCAACAAACTGCCACTGTTAGGAAACTTGTGAAAACATGATAAACAACATGTTAGGGGACATTAATTGAAGTATGCAGAGCTGCATGTAAACAGGATTATTAGTGGAATATTTATTTTCACTAAACATGTAAACAGCTTAGTAGGAATATTGTCTTTCTGGGCATAAGGGCAAAAACTGGACTGTTTTGTGCATGTAAACGTATTCAATGACATGATCCCACGGACAAGCATTATCTGCAGCCAAGGCCTGACACAGCTTACTCCTATGTGCTCCAGAGCTCCATTGGTATCCACAAATGCATCAGTGAGCCACACTGTCACATGGTGACTTGTTCCCCCTTAACAATGAAGGCCACCGTAGTTTATTTTGAGTCAGTCGAGGCTGCCAGAAACACTCAATAAAGCAGTGCCTCCAACTTTTCTCAATAATGTACCCTCTGAAATATTTTTCAACCAAGTGCCCCTAGACCAGCACAAAAAAGGTAGGAAAAAATGCTATATGAAGAGGTACAATACTGCACTGTGTCATGAGTGTCTGGTTTAATATAACAAACTTGTAAAACACTTAAATGCTACTTTTCAAATGTTTACAATCCATCATTAAATTCTTGTCAAACCAGATTTTTTGTCATCATGCAATAACACTAAGATGCCATCGCAGTTGCATTGAACTGCATCTTTTTGATAAGTTGCACTTACAAGTTTTGTAATCATTTTAAGAATAATGTATAATTTAAATTTTAATGATTTAAACAAGTGTTTTTTCATTTTAAAAAAAATCATACCCCCTGCAGTAATCCAAAGTACTCCTTAGGGTACATGTAACCCCATTTGAGTAACACTTCACTAGAGCATTAAATTTGTATTAATGTGTCACTTAAAACCCCAAAACAGCACTATTTACATCAATTTGAGTAACTTTTCCCAAAAACTACAGTCCCCAACTATATAAGGAAATTGCTGAGTTGTTTTAAAAAATAAAATTATATATTTGGGGGATGTTTTTAAAGATTTAAATCCTCAGTATGAACCAAGCACCGACAAGCTAGAGGTTGCAACATATTTGAAAGATGGACTAAAAAATATAACATCTTCATCAACTATTTAATGTAATATTTTCATGGCAGTTGTATGAGCTTAAAATGTAGAGTAGCCCCAAATTCAACAAGTTTTGGACATTAATGTGAACTTTCTAAGCATCAATGTTGAAAATAAATTGTTCAGATACATTACATAGAAATTAAAAAGTTGCCTCCTCATAGCAGGGGTGTTTCAGCATTTAGAGGGGACACAAATTAAGGGGATGGTTGTCCACCTCAAGAAAGTTTGGGTGTCAAACTCTGCTCAGTTTTTTTTTTTTTACAAGATTTATGCCTGTTCTGCACCATTATAGTATGGTATTTCCTGCTTCAGCCGCTTATAGTTGCTTCATCAACTTTCCGTTTCAAAGCAGTTTGCAACCATTGCTGTTGTGGTTGCACACTGCCAGGACCTACTTCTCCGGAGGCATTGTTAAATCTATGATTTGCCTGCTAGCAGTTCATCCAAATAAAAGTAGGCTGCTGTAACTATGTTCATGTTTCTATGGGGACAGATGCACGTGTTCTTTATAAAGACATGGATGTGCCCCCTGCATCTCCCCCAGAATCTGCGCCCGTGCCTCCTAGTGTTTTGGGGCATTTTTCCATGTCTGAATTTTAATCTAAAAGACTATTTTCAAGCATGTCAGAAAATTGACAGCTTGACTGTCAGACTGATAAATAATATAGACAGAAAAAACATCCTTGGAGAGTGATTCAGGTGCCCATGGGGAGGTATGAGTCAGGTCAATTTCTATTCAGAAGCAAGAGGAAGGAACTGACGTTGTCAGGGCCAATGTAAAATGATCCCTGTAGACATCGAGCAGATTAAAAAACTCAATAACAACAGTATGATCATGTAAAAGATCTTTTGTCCAATAGAGTTGACAACATCAGATCACTGCCCCAACAGAAAGCACAGTGGATATCTTTCAGTCACCTGTCTTCTTGATGGTGTAATCACAGAGCTTCATCTTGCAGTTTTTCCTGTTTTAATCTGTCTGTCACCAGAGCATATGTCGGTGCCAGGTTCTCACACATGATACCATTATTTCTTAACACTTTTGAGTGTTAAGATTCTGCTCCTCGGTGGATTTTGTCCGTGTGCCACTGAGGCCCATGGGGTAGCATGTTTTCATATCAACAAAGTGCTACTGCACCTGAATTCACTAATAAGCAATTCTTTTATGACAGAAGGTGTGCAGTCCCCAGTTTGAAAGAAAACCTGCATACAGATGGCCCAGGGTGTAACACTGACTGATGTGATAAAGAATAAATATTCTCAATTTCTCATTCTGTGTTTCATTTCTCTATGTCTCTTCTGTTTAGGTGACTGCCTTAAGATAAGCTGGTATTGTTTTAGAGAAAACATGGCCAACTTAGATGGAGGATTTTTGGGCAGCAATTACTAATTTAAAAGTGAGTTGAAGTCATCATGAACTATTCATTTACACGTAGGGCTATAGACCACTGACAATGCACTTATTCACTCATTAAATGCCAAAACGTCTTTAACAGCGATGAACCCTACATGTATTTTACGCTTAAAGCAAATTAGTCTTTTGTGTAATGCTCGGGCATTGGGTTGCAGCATTATTCAGCATCTCCCTCCCATCAGTCAAAACTAATGTTTTGGTGTATGTACCTAAACTCCATAGCTGTAAGCCAGAAGCAGGGTAGGTCCACTTTTTATTCGTGCTTGAACTTTTAGCCTTTGCAATTATGCTGAGCAAGATGCTTACGTTTATTTAATCAAGACAAACCATTTTAAGTCTTTATCTGTCATAAACTCAGTGTACTCTACATTGTGCAGTGAAATGCTTTGTTATTCCTTTAGCTCTGTATATTAAAGTCCTTCAGACACATTTAAAGATTTCAAAATATTAATTCATTTATCAATATTTTGATTAATACGGTTGCCCATATGTAGTAAAAAATTAAAAAAAATAACCCTCTAAAAAGAGTCTGGGAGCACATCTAGCCTCGTCATTCTGTTCTCATTCTGAACCTGTCAAATATTGTCGCATGGACAATGGTCAGACACTGATGTCAAAAGCAACATATTGTGGCAATATGATACAGTATGTTGCTGGGTGGCATCAGAATACAATGTGGCCGGACAGAGCCTATCACAGCAGGATGATACACGACGTCAGTTTGAAACACCGCCAATAACAATATAATGAGCTCTAAAGCCGCTAAGGAGGATGGGAGGCACAGTTGATGGGTCAAACAAACCCCAGACTTCCACCCAGGGGTGAAAGGCAAATCATGATGTTTTTTTCTAAACCAAAGCCTCAGTCAGACACAGATTCAGACGTTTTAGGAAACATAAGCATAAGAGTGGATGGGACTCTAAATAAAAAACTGCATAAATAAAAATACAACGTAATCAACAAGACAATATATACAAGATAAGGTCACATGCAAATATGAAATATGAGATACAGTGCAGGTGAAATGCAGTTATTTATACTTTCAGTGATAAATACATTTAAACAACTAAACCTGCACCCCAAATGTGTCTAGTTATTCATTATCAGCTCTATTACTGAACTGAACTGAACTACAGCTACTTAGCTCCTTTGGTAAATTATCTTGTAGACATAAGATAAATTGGAGCCTTGCCTCTCAGTTTTTCAGGTGTTGTATTTTTGGGAACCCATATTTAGGAAATAAATCACATGAAATTAAAGTCAGTTGTCAACAGAGCCACTTTAATTCTTTAAAACGATTAATTTATTTGGCCTAGAAGTTATTAAGACCATCAAAGGTGAGACCAATATCCTTGTTCAAAGGGTTTTTATTGAATTCCTGTGATCCGAGGATTATTAGTAATGACCTCCGCCTCTTTGTCAAAGTATGAGCCACAGTCCTACACACTGTATATAGGCGACATACTTGTGGCACCTAATGGCCTACATCACCTGGTCTGCATGGAAATATCACCCACGCCAGCACTGAATAGAGCAATCACAATTAAACAATAATGTCCTCTAAATGTGTTGGATATAGAGTTATAAAATGCAAGATTTTCAATAGCCCATAATGGCTGACAATCATTTTGACCTGTGCTGGCGTGGTTGTGGCAGCAGTAACTACTCATTACATTTACTATGGGAGTGCCCAAAGGTGAGAGCTTTTTGGTCTGAGATCATTTCAATAATGGGTGTCATTTATCCTGTCTACTTCTGCTGTTGTGTGCGAGCTGGGTCAGAATCCTTAAGTAATGTGTTCATTCACTGTTAAGTGTCCTTTACCTTGGGCTGCCTCTCAGCCAAAAGAGTGACACTGATGAAACGAAAGAAGCTCAGAATCATCTTTCTTTGCAATAAATTGATGGTTGAAAGGTTACCTCGGTTTGAGAGCAGTTGGCCTTCTTCTTACAGACTTTAATAGAGGCTCGGGCAACCAGTGGTATAAAGTGCAAAAAACTTTGACAAACCATTCAATTTAGCTGTTCATACTAACAGCTTTATATAAATGTAAATGGCTCAGTATGCATCAAGTCGACAATACATGCTATCAGTCAATGTATGTTGATGTGATGTCGTAAAGTACTTTATAATCAAGAGGAAATGACTGAAGAGTGTAAAATTTGTTACTACAAGAACTTTGACATGAACAAAAGTAGTTCCTTGACTACAGATTGAAATTTGACATAATAAATTACATTTTTTAAAGCATCATATTTTTCTGTCTTAAAACAACAGTCAGGCACCTATTAAAACAGTGTTTCCTTGCTGTAATCATTCCTCCTGTTCATACAAGCACTTAAGAGATTCCTTATTTTGATTTGATTGTAATGTAAGTGGTGGGGAACTTAACTGTAGCATTTATCTGATAACAAAATGAGGATACATCCTTGAAAGGCCTAATCACTCCCACTGTGTTTACAGCTTTCATAAATGGAGCAGGCATGGCTGTGACCAAGTTTTAAAAATGCAGGGCTGCAAGTATCACTGCAAAAAAGGAGGTGCACATCTTCTCATGAGGTGTAAACATTGATGGTATTCTCCTCAGCTGAGATGTAATATTAGCTAGAATAGTGGTGCTAGGTGGGCTGGGAGTAGATGCACACTTCCTTCTGCTCAGTGATATGGTTGGCGGGTGAAGTAGTTTAGCAAAAACAAAAAAGTTCCTACATGAAACTGCTCACAACAAGGTCTGTTGATTATCTTGAGTAACTAGTTCATGATTTCTGAAAAGAGACATTGTTGTTGAGTTTTTAAAATACATTTTTTGGTACTTTGAGTACCACAAGCCGAGTGCCAACTAGTTCTGATATATTGGAGAAAAGGCAGGCATCTCTATGGGAGATATCTCCAACATTCAGTAACTCACAGGAAAACAATCAAGATTGATAAATAGCACTACAGGTAAGAGGAAAAATATGTATTTTTGATTTTGAATAATACTGCATTGAGTGATGAGGGAGTTACTCATGGGAGTCATGGGAGCCTCCTGACGTAAATCCCTTAAATGTTGCTATCAATGGTGCATGAAGACTGTTACTCCAGCTCGCCTAATAGAGGAGCACTAAAGGATCGAACACACGTTTGTTGTCAAAGGTCTATCATCGTTCTACAGGAGAAATAATAATAAAATCTTTAAGTGCATGGCAGTTAAGTTGTCAGTGGTCAAGATCCACTGTGATGTCATAACTCACCATGGTCAGTTCAGCTGTAGGCTGGCTAAACTCATTGCTCTCTTTTACACCTTAACATAAGATAAGAAAAACCTTGATTTGTCTCAAGGAAAATGTGCAGCAGTTACAATGTAAAGTGGTAGGAGTGCAAATATAAAGAGTGCAAATACAAATGTCTAAGATAAGAGAAAAAGGATAACATGATGTTCTCTTTTCGTATGAGTCTGGATTCCTTTTGAGTCTTTGTTCTTAAAGAAACACAGCTTATTATGTAATTTCCAGGTTTGACATAGGTACAGATAAAAAGACATTAAAAATAGCATGGTGTGCAATTCAATACCAGCCGCTGTTCAGAACCAATCAGCAAGTATAGCTGGATGATTACTCAAATCCACAGAAGTGTGGAATTGGACAAATTGGAGTGCCTTTTCACCCGGCTCAGTGCTTCTTATAGTGTCAGGCTAAAATTGAACTACTCCAAGGCTAATTGCATAACAACTTAGAGTGCCTGCACCCAAGAGTTATGCTGAGAATTGAATGTTATTATGGACAAAGACACATAATGACAATCAATTCCAGAGTGAAAAAGTAAAATTGAGCTTCTTTCAAATCAAAGTAAGCTCTTGAGGAGTCCGTGCAGCTGAGGACGACCATATGAGCCCTTTTAACTTTGTTCTATTACAAAGTTGCATTGGCAAATGAAAATCCTTCATCAAGATTTATTGTTTATAAAATGTGACCTTACATTTTCAAATGAATGCCACATTGTCACTATTTTCCTTAGGAGCAGAGAGAGAAAAGCACAGAGCAGAATCAATATAAACATTTCATATATTGCGTGAGATTACTCAACAGCTGGCGGTTTGTGTTAAAGAGAAAACTCAACTTTCAAGTGTAAAAAATGAAGAATATTTCACTTAAGGACCAGAGTAAAGAAAAGTACTGTCATTACAGGGGGAAAGAGTAAGTTAAGCAAATTAAATTAAATATAACTATGAATGTGCATCATCACAAAAGTTTTAACAGATTACAATATAATAAACTAAAAAAAAACAAAAAACAGTAGCCTTCTGAAGCCTGAGTTTTTGTTTGGTATGCATTTTTGCCTTCTCTTTCTTTGAACAGTAAGAAATATTTGGGAAAAAATGTATTCTCAAATGGGGACATCAGGCTTATTTTTAATGGTCACAAATGTGTATTAAAGTATAGAAGCTGTTTTAATGTTTTAAATTTATTTATCTATTATTATTTATTTTTTATTATTAATAATTAAAGTTTTAATGCGTGGACATTATTGTGCAAAACCAAACAGCAAACAAAGCAACATGTGTTGATGTTTTGTTACTCCAGGGGTTAGGGGACACTGTTAAAGTCTAAAACCATTCAAAACTGTTAATTTCAATGCCTTAACATGGCTGTGCAAGAACAACATTGCAAATAATGCAGCATAAGTAAAAGCTTTGCGATTTGTTGTTTTATAACTCTGTTTGGCCTTTTCTTGCTTCATGCTACAATCGAGGAATGTCCTATTAGTCTGTAGGAACAATCTGTCACACCTTTTTTACATCAATTGGCACATGTGAAATGCTGCGATAATCAAATAATTAACTCCCAAAGTCCTCAAAGGAGAGGGTAATAATGTCTCAATGTCCTAAAACCAGTACTTCCTATTAAACAGTGTTTTAGCTTGTTACTATTGCTAACATTGGTCAAATATGTAGCTAAAAACAATATTCAGCATAAATAAGCAACTTTTAAACATAAAATTTGATCAGGGTTTGTATCTTGTCCACTTTTGAGTCAGGGTCATCTGTAGACTGACTGACCAATGTATTGTGCTTTTTAGGAATCAACAGATTATCGGCCTGGCCAATTATTGGAGCTGATATTTGGCATTTTGCTGATTATCTGTGTCGCCATTTTATTTTAATGATCACCCTTAAATTAACTGATGAAAAAGTGTGCATATTACAAACCAATATCGGTCGACCCCTAGTGCTTTTGCCAGCACTAGATACCAGAACAGGTGTCCACAAACAAGCAAAACAGATCAAATTTAGCAGAATTAAGTATCGTTTCATTTGCTAATTACATCATTGTTGCACTTTGACTTCCAGCCCAGTTTCTCTGAGTTTTTTTAAGAAAGAAAATGGCAAGACACAAACACACATATAAAAAATTTTTTTTTTAAAACTCTCCTTTCTCCCCCTGCTGACTTTTGGCTCGCAATCCAAAGCTTGAACTAGATAAAGCTCAATATCCAAAAGCAAAAAATGTTAAACTAATTGCTAATGAAATGATTGCTGCAGAGGTTTCCTGAGTTGTTCCAGTGGACCACTGCAATCATCACTTTGGTACGCCGGTTTCTTCTATCTGACACCAAGTTTGTAGCTTGTCAAAGGGAACAACCTACCAGTAAGCAGCAAGGTGCCAAACCTAATTTTGCCATTTCCCACAGTGTGAATTTCAGTTTGGGAAGAATCAGCAATTTATATGCTGTTTTCTTGCAGTAGGGGCTCAACCAGACATTTAAGTGAAACAACAATGTTGTTTAGAAACTAAAAGATACCTTGAAACAGTCTATAAGCTGCAGCAGACCTTAAATGTAATGTCTTCATATGACAATACAGGAGGTCATGAGGCTGCACCAAGAAATGGTAATGTAATGTGTATGAAAAAATAATTATACATTGCATTTCAATAAACAAGACTGGAAGATATTTAAGTGTATTTTTTAAGTGTTTCATGTCTCTAATTTGATAAGAGAGCTACAAATATGTTTCAGTATTAATGTTAAAACATCATCCAGTTTTCTTTTTTAACTAAAATAAACTCTAATCTCTACAAAAATCAGATGTCATATCATATCACCACGGACAATATAACATGTCTCTATCTTTGCCCTTTTAAAATTTTCCATTTTATCCAGACTTTTCAGGGGTACAAAATTGTTTAAAAAAAAAGCACCAGTTGTAACAGAATATGAATAAACTGGTGTTGTCACTGCTCTTTTTGTGCTGCCATTTACTGAAAGAAGCCAACAGTCATACGTAGACTAGAGCAACTGTACACATTTTACTAAGAGCTGCAAACTCAGCTAATAGGAAAGCTGCCCGGTTAAAAAGTTCACTATTACTTGAAACATCTATCAGAACATGAAAGCATGAAGAGATGGTTCAGTACAATTTGACACTCACCTCTCCATTTGAAACAGCCTGAGAATCACTTTTTCTGAACTCTGCTGTTAAAGGGTTAAATGTGTGTGATAAATAATTCAGATTTAAAGAGAAGGTTTTACAGGGCTATGGTATTACAAAAAAGATACAAAATACACAAAATATAGGTCTGTTTCTGGTTGCCAAGCAATAGGAATATAATGTCCTGCAGCTGCACGCAGAGAAATAGTGACATGTTTCAAGGCATATTAATGAGAACAGGACTTTCATGCTATTCCAAACTCTAATTTCTAATTTTCATTCTTATTTCTGGGACAGATTGGTTTTACGACATATTTGCATCATCTTAAAGTTAATGTACTTCAGGTAATATGACTTTCACCTTCGGTTATTTGTCTTCAAAACCCCAGCGGTCAATTCATTTTTCACAGCATATGTGCCCTCATACATGCAGCCCCTCAAAAGGAACGCAGTCATATCTAATCATTGACTGGCATTTTTATAGAGTGATATTATATTTGCCTTCTCTGCTTGGCCGGTATATTATTAAAGCACGTCTCCCAGAGGACCACTTCGGCCACAAGGTTTCTATGGTAACCACCATTGTACCATTACCTTTTATGAGATCTGTGGACATCACCCCCTAATTACTTTCAGAGAACAAATCCTCATTTCTAATATTTCCAGCTTTATTTCTATTCATTATAGGGGAGTTAAAAAAAGGTGTGAGCAGTCAAAGGTGTAAGTATCACAAAACAGTGTGCCCTGTACTTGTACTCAAAAGTGAGATCAGGAGTGATGCAACTGGAAAGAAACTTCTCAGGATAACAAGTGCTGGGCTTTAAAGTACCCTTCAGATGGGCAATATTACATGAAGGATCATGGCAATGATGCAGCACAGATGATGTGTGTCCTGTGCGACAACCTTATGAAGGAGAGGCCAAAGTCTGCTCTAGTTCAGTTTATAGAGCTTCTCCCTCCTATAAAACTCAGCTGCACTCGGGGGGGAAATATTTCCTCATCCTAGTCACACCCAGCATGACCCAGAAAACCAAATGGATGGCCATGATTGATTCCACCTGCACCTGTTCCATATTCAAACATCAGCCCAATCACCAGATTGAATGTTGGCATCGTGCATTTCTACAAACCACAGATATGTAACATTTGTACATTATTATGTTGTGGATATGATACAACTTTACATTTCTTCATGATTCAACAATGCTATGGTTAATGTGTGCCTATCTTTCGGCAGAAAAAACACAATTATGGATAAGAAAAGATCACATTTTAACTTAAAACATCTGTTTTTGGTCTTCAGCTATTGTCTTACTTTTAAAATCCCTAATTTGGTGGCATAATGGATGAGGAAATGCCGCCAATGTCTCGCTAAAATACAGCTGATTTTGGTGGCATAAGCCATGTGGAAATACTGTCAGTCTTTTTAAAAAATACCAAATTTTGGTTGGACAGCTGCACTTGAAATGTAGCTAATGTCTCACAAAAAAAAGAAAAGATTTAGTTGCTTAGTGGCATGATTGATGTGGAAATGCTACAAAGGTCTTACTGGAAAACATCCGCTTTTGGAGGCAGTCAGGAGCAGAAATGAAGCTTATAAACATGATATCAGAACTATGTCACTTAAGAAACCTTGATATGACTCATATAAAACATACAAAGGTTACATATTCATGATTTGCAGAAACAACATTATCTTCTGGCGACTGGGCTCCAAACGTAACTGCTTACATACAAATCACATGATTTTGACACCTGATTCAGTAGTTGGGACATTGCATTTATATTTTCATTTTGTCACATTTATAACTACACATGCATTTTTATTTATTCAGAATCCTTGCAGCGATTTTACTCTGCATACTTTCCTTTTTGTCAATAAATCCTATGAAAATACAAAATGATACAGCTAGAATAAATAAATAATAGATCGTGCTGAGTAATGTGCTGTCTGGTTAAGCTACATCTTCAGTGCCATTGTATTTTTATTTTGAGTCAGTCTCACAAAACCATACTGGGGTTGTTAATAGCCCCCCAAAAATGCACTATTCACTCCTATTTCAGTAACAGTTGCTAAAAAAACCCCTACAATACCCAGCTGTTTTAGAAATTTATCTTTGCATTTGATGTTTTTTAGAATGACAGCTTGTGACCTGTTTTTAAAGCCTCAAATTTTCAGTAAGGATGAGATTTGCTGGGATTTGCTGACAGTTGCAAAACTATAAAATGTCATCAGCCTACTGCTAAAGATGCACACTGTATAACCTCAGTATCCCCTGTCTGATCTAGCTGGTTCACTTTTGTTGCATGTCTTGCCTCTCTCTCACTGTGAGTAATGCATCTATGTCTGCTGTATCTATCCAATAGCAGCACAAACAAAACCATGTAAACTGGTATTTATAGAACAAAAACACCAACATATAAAAACTATGGGTGTGGAAAAACAAAATAGCATATATAAACAAAATCCAACCTAAAGTCAGACAAAAGTGTTTCCTAAAGACTCTTAATCAGCTTCAGCTTCAGCTGTGACAGGACCAAACTGTAATTTCCCGTGTAAGATGTAGTATGTAATCTCCAGAACAGCAGAGGTCATAACTCTCCACATTTTCATGTTAGCAAGGGAAGCCAATGGTTAACCTCTGCTCAGTATCAAGTTGGCTGCCAACACGGAGCTACAAAGTTCTGCTGGAATCTGCTGACTGTGCTGAACTCTGTAATGACTATTTTGTAGAGCTTCCGAGTGTGAGGGTCGTACGCTGGCCTGTCTAACTGGATCCCAACTGTTCACAGAAATTACCTCATGGACCCACAGTCTGCTCTGCTGTAGTGCTGGTGTCACGACACATAAACGGAGCTGCCAATCTCACCATCAGAGCACATTTTCAATTAAGATGGTCTTGACGGCGTAGCAGTTGTTCCTCGTAGTGTTAAACCGTGCATTTGTCAATTCCTCCACAATGTGAGAAAATCAACAATCAGCATCTTTTAATTAACAGACTCCAAATTGGTCTGAACTGTTGACATTTGCAGGTGTGTTCATGTTTATTTACTGTGACACTCATTAAGTTTGGTTCGGAGCTGAGATCAAGCTGAGATCGAGCTTGACGAGTGATATATCCTGTACCTCCTCTGGCAGGTGTTGACGTGCGGCGCAGCTGTCTGTGCAGCTGGGGCCTGGTGGTTGTAATGAGCGAAGACAACACTCTCTCTGCGTCCTCCGATGTTCGCATCACGCAGAAAGTCAATCACAAGCCATCATTGCTACTTAGACTTTCAAAATACATTTACAGCATGTAGAACCCGACACGGGAGAATAAAGTGGGAGACGGAAATGTATATGGCTGCGAGCATATAGCATGAATATTCACAGCGTGTGCTGCCTTAGAAAAAGGAAGAAATAACTGTATTATTTTGCAGAAATTCTCAGATTTATTAAAGGATGTGCTTTCCTGCTCCTCTGTCAGCATTCAAGGCTGACTCTCACAGATACTGCATGCCCTTTTAACTTATATAATCTGCTGCTCATTTATATAAAAAAAAAAGCAGCTAATGGATAGGCGTGACACACTTTAATTATTATGTTTTCAATGCTGTGCTCATTGCATGTTCAGTACAAAACAACCTGACCTTTAAGTATAGTCCACTTGAAAATGCACATACGCATGTATTTTTATATGTACATTAGTACCTCCATTTGAAAACCTTCCCACAACATTGCAGCAGCGCCGTCCATAAATATCTATGGAGTTAATGTCACACATTACAACTGAGCATCATTGCCACTTTACACGAAGTGGGCAGTAATGAGCTACAAGAAAAATTTGAGGCAATCAGTCAGAGTTTTGAAGGCTAATTTACTTTGATCCTTTATTTATTTATTTATGTATTTATTCAAATGACCGGCTGTTTTTTTAATTGCATAAGATGGTGAACAATGTCCAAAGAAATGTTTGTGTACTGTGAATTTTGATCTGACATTACTCCCAATGCAAAGGCATAGGTTTTGTTTTAAAATTGGGGGATGGCACATATGAAATGGGGTAGCCCTGTCTTCTAGGAATTACATTTATATACAACTTATTTCAAACATACAAGTTGTATTCAGTTGTCTTCCTCCCAAAATGGCAAATTTAGCTATAGTAACTCCAGCTTTATTCTTCGTTTTTACATTTAAATAAAATCATGATGTTTCCTTAACCTTGTAACCAGAGTGCCTTTGTTGCCTAAACAGATGACAAGACTCTTTGTATTACTTTTTAAAACTGAAACGGAATTAAAATCATCTTTCTGGATTTAGTTGCCTAAGGGCTCATTTAGGATTCTGGGGCATTCTGTTCTTACTCTGCGTTAATTTTGTCCACAGTTCTGCACGTTGCCTAAAAGCTATATTTTGGACAAAACAGAGCAGTACCAGTGGACATTGTGGAGGCAGTGTAGCACAGTCCAAGCCAGATACAACAAAGTTAACAGAACAAATCAGTAACATAGTGGAAATAATTTTCTATCCACGTCGCAATGTATTTAACTGCCTCAAAGACCGCCACGATCTACAATGCTGCTGCCATTAAATGGTACATGTTTATTACTTCCTCCATAATTGCTGTGTTTATTATTTTTAGAAACTTTTGTGTAATGTGTTGGCTGTATAACTGCTATCACAAAGGTTGCATGGAAGTATGAGGACAGTGACTTGTAGAACATCTGAAATGGACAAATCTATTTTTGTATGTAAAAGGAGGATGAGCCCTGAGTAGTCTGATGCAAAGGTCCTGCACACTGTACCCCCTTCATCCTCTCCAACCACCTCCTTCTGAAACCCACACAGGACAATGAATGTATTGTTTTGTACCTTTAAATAAATTCCATAGCCCTGTTAGGCAACCTGTCTTCACTCACAATCCCAAAACATCTCCCAACAACTATCTTAATGGCAGTAATTGTGGCCTAGAAAATAATTTTACTCAATTGGGAAGACAAAACAAAATTATCCATCAGCCACTGGTACAATCTGCAAACAGAATGGCAACATGCCTAATATTCCCCAATATGACAACCCCCAACCCTTTTTGTTTTGCTTTGTTGTTCACTTGTACTGTAAGTCTGTATCCTTACTATTGTCACACTGTAATTTGTCCTGTAATACGTTGATCAATGCTCAATAAAGTAAAATAAATAAATGAATAATTTAAATTAAAATTGTGTTGCAACAAGTGTAAAAACATTGGAAAAACAGTTGACATTAATGTTTACACAGGGCGACTTGAACCCATGCACATCACATCACATCACATCACAATCCAGGCAGAGGTAAAGTTGCCACAGCGATGTAATAAGAAAGCAGTTTAGTAACAAACAAAGGTGACTTCTGGGAGATAGGGTTTAGGGGGATCTATGCACAAAAATGTTGAGCGTGGTTTACACTGCGATGCTAAACCAGTCTCATGAGTCCTCATTAGCTGAGGCTAGCAAACCCATAACTTTGTGCCTTCCCCTACATGTTGTATTTGATGTAAAAAATATATGTCCTGGACCACCCTGGCTGAGTCTGCCCTTCCCTGACTGATGTGTGAGTGCGTGCGTGCATGCTCACCACAAGGCCACCACTCTTGCTTCTCACAACGAGCTCGCTCTGACCAGGTGACTCCAATGGACACGAGTCGTTCAGCTTGCTCTTTGATGTGGCTGTTCAGAGTAAAAGGTGCATTAATAGTTTTTCATCAGTGTCTTTTGTCTTCAGAATGTCTTGCCTCCATTGTTTTCCTCATGATGTGGCCAGTCCAGCTCAAAGGCTGCCAAACTCTCCCACAGGTGCTGCTGATAATGACTAAAGAGTCAGTGGCACCACCCCCCAAGTGTGATGTCATTCCTGACCCAACCTGCTACCACCTGCATAGACCACACCCATGTCTAAAAAACATTCACTAAAATATCAACAAAGCTTCACAACAGAGTCAAATATTTAATTTCCCCCGTTCTGGTGATTTTTTATGCACCAACGTGCATTTTCTACAGCAATTTATCATGTAAATGTTTTTAATTTTGTCAAAGTATAAGTTCTCTGCTACCTCTGCTGCTACTTTTGTTAACTTTTGTAAACTGTTGAGTGTGCACTTTGTTTTTTTACCATTGCATCTTGTGTTTTCCTGTTCTTTTTTTTTACTGCTGCACCTTGGTTTTTTTTACTGTTTATATTTTTCTATTTGCTTGCATATCATGTACACACCTTGCTACCGTAACAACAGTAACAGCTTATCTTACTTTTATGTTTTTGTTGAGGCAGGAGGACGAATGCACATTTTCTAATTACATGTCCCCTGGTCCCCCACCCTCGAAATCTATGCGTACATTCTCGTGTTTATTTTGTGTTTTTCTCAATTGTCAATAATAGTCAGTTTAACAGTTAATAGACACTTTAGGCTGAATCCAGTAGCGAGTCAGTCCCCATAGACCTTCATGTTAAAAAGCCCAATTTTTCAGCAGAAATAACAATGTTTACAGCTTGGTAAAAACAATGGGATTTTTTGTTCTCTGAAGCTAATTTCAACATTCATGACAACTGGGTGTGAATTTCCACCGTTTTACATTTGATCAAGGATTAAAGTTATGCATATTTAAGGGTGGGGCCTCTTGAGTGACACTTTCTGCAAGGCATCGCTACAGCCTGTGAGTCAGATCCACCCCTCGCTCCTCCACAGCTCCACCCCTGATCCAAATTTGGTTGGTTTTGGTTCCAAAAAACCCAGATGGCAACAGCTGACCTGTCGCACTTAAGAATTCAGAATAAGACTCACAAAACAATGGGCGATGTCAGGATAGCTACATCCATTATTTTCTACAGCCAATGATTACTACTATAAAGACAAGGACAAAGGGTTTTTTTTCCAAAACTGGCAGAAACACATATGAAATGGGGGGTCTGGGCATTCTATGTCAGAAAATTTTGAGCATCAAACACATCATTTCCTCCATCCTGTGATTTTCTTATGCACCAATTTGTGCATTGCAGCAATTTATAGGGTTAAAGTCCTCTGCTACCATCATGTCTTTTTTTAATGGCGGGACAAATTCATGTTATAAATATTGAGGGGGATGTGTCCGCTGTGTCCCCCCCCGAGATCTAAGCCTACGTCCTCAAGTTCTGTGTTTTTTTTCCCCCAAATTTAAAACAACTTAGTAGAGAAAAGTCAAATAACAAGTGCCTGTTTGTGTCATTTTATGAACTGAATGTCAGTTGGTGAAATGTGTTTCTCTGAGTGTTTTGTAACAATTTGACTTTATCTTTTTATGTAAGGTTGTCAACATAAAAAAATAGCTATTGAAAAGAAATAGCAGGATTATTTAAGACAGAATCAACAGCACAGGAAGTCAAGGAAAATAAATTCAAAAATTGCCATTATTTACAATTTCCCTCTCTGTGGTGTGTGAGAGGCAGGGGGCAGGGGGAGCTGAGAACAAAAGTAATGAGAAATATTCGAAATTGTTATGATGATGTGAGGGCTCCCCCCTTAGGGAATGATAAATAGTCTGTGCAGATAGCTTCGACCTGCTACCTGGACTTTTTAAGGAGCCCAGCCCATCTGCATGCGCAAGTGGACACTTATAACTGGCATATAATTATGGACCAAGGATATGGCAACCTTGCCTGGGAGTGTGTGTATGCTTGGATGATGCGAGACTTGTGAAAGTCAAACAGCTACTTATGAGTTGAAGGTGCATGCCAGCTGACATGAAAAATCTGGTTTGTTGGCCTAAGGGCAGCGAAGAATGTTGATGGGGGAAGCTGGAGGCTTGTGATTACTCCCTGAAGCATGCAGCGCTCTGCATGACGAGCTACCTCCACATGACTCGGACATCCACAGTGACCTCTAGACAATGGTCATACATTAGCACGGGCTCTGTGATGCCGAGAGACGGAGAGGAGGGAGTAGGGAGACGTGCTATAACAAGGAGATCAGTCAGAATTGTTGACAGCTCTATGCTCAATCCACCTCTGTGCATCCAATCAATTACTGTAATTCGTTCCAGCTGTAGCCCCGGAGAGTAAACATTGAGCTAGGAGTATAGCTGCTAATGATGGTACCTCTAGGAATATGAATAATTTTTCCACTGCTCAATAGTTGTCTAAATTTTCATCATTATTTTGTTGGCCTGGGCATTTACACATGACCCGAGCCAAATTTATACGTTCCTTCAGAGTAAAACATGTCGGCTTGTGTAAAATGTTATCCGCTAAATTCAATTTTGCAAAGTAAATCTCCAGCCTGTTGAAATGTCAAACGCTTAATGAAGCTTATCTGCATGTACTGTATATTATTTTACTTACTCACCATGTATTTCCATTTTTTTAAACTAAAAAAAATCCCAGCACAGCGAACATATCATTAAATGGCAAAGTTGACTCCCAGCTCACACATACCAATACATTTTTTTTTTATTAAAGAAATGTATCAAAAAACACCCTCAAGACTCTTTGGTTTTGGGTCTGTGTGGGTGTTTCATCACTGTAAGAAGTTTTGTCTTCAGTATTGTCCAGCATGATGACTTACCTGTGCTCACAGAGGAAATAACTCAAACGAGGAGGTGCAGGGATACAGGTAGAAAATTGGGTCTCATGAGAGTATTTTAGATGTATTGTGGATCGGGAGTCGCTAGATAAGTCAGTCTCAATCCAAAGTTTCTGACAAGGTAATGGATGGAGGCGAAGTTGCTGGCTGTTGGTAGAAAACCATGAAGACATTGCGTGCCATTTGAGAGAAAGAACAGCTCTGTTAACACGGTGTCTTGGCTAAAGCTTTCTATACAGGAGATTGCATGTGTTTCACCTTCACTTTAAAGGGGAAAAGCTGCCATTAAAAAATGCTATTATTCAAGCTATATTGCATGATGGAAAAAAAATGAAAACCTGCTCATAAACAGGGATGGTGTCAGGACACAGCAGGAAACCAGTAGGTGGCAGCAACATCACGGTAAACAGAAGCTGTTGCCAGTGGCGATTTGAATGGAGTACAGAATTTAAATAATATTTGCATAATAAATAAACATTCTGTCACTTTCAGAATTAATTTTAGGTTAATATGAAACATTTATAAGACAGAGAAACTTTGTTCTACCTTTTTTCGTCTTCCAGTAGTTTATGCAAGTCCATGACAGCATGTTAGTGATCCATGACAGCATCTCAGTACATGTTGTGGTTGTTATCCATGCTCTACTTGGTCACCAAAGGTCAAACGTTAGTGCTTTATATATGAAATTTAGCTAAAACTAACGTTATTTTATTGTCTCACTAGCTAGTCATCAAAAACGTGTTATGTCCAGCGTGCCTGTTGCTGCTAGCTGCAGTTGTCCTGTGGGCGGGCTAGATGACAATCACAACACATCGCTGAAATCTTGTCAAGGGTTACTCTGTTCCAGTGTATTTCTTAATTCTAAAGGACAGGACTTGCATAAAGTACAACTAAAGGAAGACAAAATAAGTTAGAAACGCTCAACAATGTTTGCCCGTCTTATAAATCTTTAGTGTTAACATTAAATCAATTCTAAAAGAGAAGGCATATTTATTTGTATTGCAAATGATGTTCAGGTTCTGTACTCGGTTTAAATCGCCAGCTTCTGTATACTGTGATGCCACCTAGTGATTTCCTTGCACACTCTGATAATGTCTGCATAATGTCATAAGCAGGTTGCAGTACTTTTTCCATCTTGCTACATAACCTCCAGGAAAATTTCTTCCTTTTTTTTTGTTTTAATTGACATTTTTTCCCCTTTAATAATTCAGTTTTGGTCTGTTATAAGCAAACAAACACTCCAACTGACAGCTGTTCAGTACTGACAAGATAAGAGTAAGAAAACAGAGAACAGGTTGAGGTTTAATTGGCTTCGGCTGTGGTGTTTCAACACTTTGGCCATGCCACTGTTTGCCTTACACAAAAATCTCTAAAAATGCTGAAAAATAAGAGCTCCAATAAATATCACCAGTGTCGTGCTAATCATGGTCTAATTATATCACAAAGTAATTACACAGCAATTATAGCTGCTATTATTTCTGAATGAGCACATTTAAAAGAGAGAATACATATGAGTTGATTAAAATTATACATTAGGTGATTCAATGAGGAAATGTTATAAAGTAAATTACTTTGTCCTTTTGCATGAAATATAGTTTAATCAGTTTAGTTCCGTTTGATTAAATTCACAGATAAATCGCTGGCGTGTTCCCTGTCCCATGTTCCCACTCTGTCTTTGGAAGAAATTAACCTCTTTAACAGGAATGCACTACCTATAACTGCAGCAGGGTTTTCAAATGCCTGTATACATTTTCATTCAGTGCATACTAGCATAAACGCCTTGGCTTGAAATTGGCTTTTCAATGATTTCTGTGATGTTTATGGGTCCTATACAATCTGCTGCGGGCCTGCCGAGCACTCAGCTGGCTATCAGGGAAAGTCATAGCAACAACTACAATAAGACGGAAAGCAAGAAGAAACAAATTAACATCAGAGCTCCACATACAGCAATAAGAGACCTCGTTCAAAAACATACTCAACATCAGCATTAGTGGTTTTTTGTCAGAGTGCGTTTTATGGATGGAAGGTGCAGCAGCCTCGGGCCAGATCCTTCATCAAACTTGACCAACTGAGGAGGAGGAGGGCAAGACTAACAATGCACTTCCTGCCTCGAAGCAAAAATCAGCGTATTACAGCTTTGAGCCATTCAAAAGGCTTTTACTGCAGGGCTGTTGATTCCCTCATAACCCTTATTTTTTGGTTATACTGTGTTTGTTAAATAAATGCAGTGTGACACTTAAACCCCAATTATTCAGCATTCTTACAAAACAATTAATGAGAAGTCTGTTGCAACTAACAATTATTTCCACCATATATACATCTACAGACTTTTATATAGATTAAAGGGGCTCTACACGACATTCAGAGTATTAATATAGTGTTACGCCCCTAAAATAGGGGAAATAGTACTCACAAGAGTGAAAGTGATCTTTCCTTAGCAAAAATTTTTACTGTAATGAGCTTAATAAAAACGTAACAATTTTGACAACAACAGGAAATACATCTTTTGGAAGAGAGAACACATCTTTTTTTAAAAATTTACAATATGCAAAGGTTTTGCATGAGGTTCATTTTATGTTGGGTTTAAACTAACGACTGCTAGATAGCTGTGTTGTAATCTAGTCTCTCTTGTAATCTGGTGGTGAGTTTATTTTATGACCATAAATTAGATCTAAAAACATTGTTATGTATCACCTTACTTACAGTACCTCAATATATCGCAATATATATATTGAATCGTGACCCCTGAAAAGTAATACGTGTTGTATCATCAGATTTTTGCCAACACACAGCCATAATCTGAATCATAGTTACACACTGAATAATGTCAATCACTGTTCCCAGAGACACAGGTGATACCCTCAAATTCTTGTTATGTCCAACCAAAAAACTACAATTCAAAGATCTTCAGGTTACTATCATATCAAACTGAGAAAAGGAAAGAAGATGAAGCCAGGGAAATATTTGAAAGTTTTTGCTTAAAATGACAAATAAATAGCCTAATCAAAAATAGTTGCAGATTAATTTACTTTGTCTAATCAATTAATGGATGACATTTTTCAGTTCTAAAATTGTTTTTATATTATATATATATATTGTATATAGTATATATACTCACATTGCTCATGTTTATTGATATATTAATGTATTTGTCACGAAAAAATGAGAATAACTCAAATAATGACTGACAGACAATGTGAAATATGCTGTAATCATGTGACATTTGTTTATATGGATGTTAAATATTTATCTATTTATTTATTATTGACTGTATTTGTTTGTGCAGTAATTATATTTATTGTAGTATTCATTTGTAATTTAGTCATATACCTCTTCCTCACTCTTGATAAGAATGCTCAGTTCACTAATGAAGTCCATGAGATTTGTCCTCAAGCTCCTGAAGAAATCTAATAACTGGAATTTGAGTAAAAAGAATATTTGTCAAACTTCTATGTTTGATATCTAGAATGACTCTTCCCACTCAACATGTCTTTGTGATTTTTTAGCAGTTTTACAGTTTTAAACATGCCTGTGAATTATTTATGTATTGTGTATAAACTGTCAATAACTGTCATATATCACTAAATGTTATAAAGGCTTAAATGTCACTATATCTGCTCACAACCACAATATAAAGTCAGTGTTTATATGCTTGCTTTAACGTGGTCATTTGATGGTAGAGATTTGATAAAATGAGATAAAAACGCTGTTGATCCACCCTCTCTGTCTTGCTTTCAGTGGACATGCTGCAGCCAATTATCATTTATACTCTTATTCTATTACGATGATGTTTTTATATCAATGTGAGCAGCATTTTCCAGCTCGTTCTTTTCACTTGAGTGTTGCATCAGATGAGATATTGGAGAAATACAGAATTTTCTGTTGCTGTTTCATCACTAAAGTCTACTATTACTGCACCGCTGCCATTACAGACACTTCTGAACTTTATTACCTTCTTGTAATAGCTCTACGAAGGTCATTTTGATCAAATATTCATAACCAATGTCCATTAAAAGTTCAGGTAACACTTTGAGAGTCTGATACTGATACTGACAAAATGCCATGGCTGAGTATTACACACTATGTAACTCTCTTAAATTCTCCTTGCATCTTAAAACTTCTTGGTGACTAATTATTACTGCTTTTGTTAAAGAGTTTTAGGCGGATACAGTTTAAAATAAAGGAAATGTAATGAATGATATAGCAAGCATTAAATGAGGTTTCTTTTTTTACTCTTTCTGCTAGTGTCACCCTTGAGTGAATTCCCTAAAGCTGGGTAGTAGCTGAACATAGACCCAAGAAGAGCCGTTATTTAATTTTAAACCGTACGCGTAATTCAAAGTGATGAGGGGAATTATTCCTCTCCAGCAAATTAAAATATAGTTGTGTGCTGTCCGTGGCTCCCTCTGATGAAAGGAAGAGAAAAATGACTACATTAAAATAATTTAGAGCGCTTCTTTGAATTAGGGTTCTCAGAAAGTTAAGGTCCATATGAATAGTCCACGGCCTCCAAAAAAAACTCGTCTGTAGAGGCAAATCATGATAATTAATATGTGATGAATGGCCCTATTGTGTCCCACTGCTCATGAGCACAAAGATAATGAAGGTTTGTCGACTATTTGTCTTGTGTTGCATCCAATTTATTTCCACACGTTTTAAAAGAAGCATGGCCTACATTGAACTTATTCACATAACAACCTTATGAATGCCATTGTCCTGCTTTTCCATTTCCTAATATTTCAGATGAAATACGGTTACTCCTTTAAATAAAACTGAAAACATGGATTTATATTGGCAAGCCACACGCGGTAGATGGCCGGTGTTACAGTGAGGGGGTGCCAGGTAAAATCCTGTTCTGATCTAGGTGGAAACTGGCATCCACAGAGCAGTGCTTGGTGTGCAAGCTCTTTGCTGGACAAATCAGTTTCTGCAGATGCTTTCAATCACAGTTGCAGGGAATTTTTCAACAGATGCTCCCATAAACCGTCACAGGAAAACCAGAGTTTGCTGCCAAAAGCAGTGCCACAGTCATTCAGCACAAAATCCAGAAGTACAGAAAGTGCAGCGCTCTCATTACCGAGGCCAAACCTTAAAAAAGCAAAGTCATGTAGTATTTAATGTATGGTTCTATTTAATCAGTTCTAGTTTGAATATTTTGGTTTGTTATCTAAACTTTAGAAACTACCCTCTTAATAGAAAATCTGGGTCAAAATGTCATAATTAAGTCAAAGAAGAATGCAGTGAGGTATGTTTAGTTAACTTTATCTCTCCTCCACATTTCAAAACAAAAATGTTCTATTTTTTACTCCACTGCATGTATCTGACAGACATATTTTATGGCTTGGTTTATAAAATGTGACTGTAGATTGTTATTGTTACAGACTAGGCTTCTCAGTAAACAGTATATAAGGTAGGAAACATTTGTTCCCCCAAGACCTACAACAGTAAAATGCAGCTTACGGATATAAATGCAGGCAGGGACATATACATTATAAATAATTTAATTTTTAATACTTTAAAGGGACGGTTCACCCCCAAAACCAAAAATACATATTTTTCCTCTTACCCATAGCTCTATTTATCAATTGTTTTGATGTGAGTTGCAGAGTGTTGGAGGTATTGGCCGTAGAGATGGCTCGGGGTGCTTAAATTGCCAAAAAAAAGATGATAATAATAAGATAAAATAAAAAATACAGACTCTGAAAATCTCTAAAGCAATGTCTCCTTCCACAGAGCTTGTTGTGAGCACTTTCATGTAGGAAAAGCACAGAAGGAAGCAGTGCTTCACCTAGCACCACTGAGCTAACTAACGTTACAGCTCAGCCGATGAGGGCGGCATTAATGTTTACATCTCATGCCATCATGACCTCTCATCCTTTGGAAGATGCACACTATCTTCTGTGCAGCGATAAAGTTTTTGGGTGTTCCCATATGACACTGCTCACAACAAGGTCTGTGGATCATCTCAAGCAAAGGGGTCATGATTTCTGGAAAGACTGAGTTTTTCAAACATATTTTTCTTTGAGTACCATAAGCCGAGTGCCATCTAGTTCCAATATATTGGAGAGAAGTCAGACATCTAGTCAGCAGATATCTCCAACACTCAGCATGATAGATTTTGGGGTGAACTGTCCCTTTAAAAACATTTGGTAATATTTTTTACATTTTCAATGCAGGATTTTTCCTTGTATTCAAGTATTTCTGCAGTGTGTTCTTACATTTAGTTGAAGGTACCATGTGGAGTTTGTTTCTGTTTTTGCAAGCAAACAAAGATGTATTTACATTCACTGCTTCTCATCAAGGCGCTCTGTGTGTATCCTTGAGGCCTAACAAATATGTAAAACGCATTTCAGTAAATATTTAAAATCTGCAGAGATGATTTTTGAATTTGTTTCGTAGCTAACTGTCCGCTTCTTTTTCATCTTCTTCTCCTTCTTTGTTGGCACGTTCAATCGAATAGTGTGAAACCTTTGGCAAGACTGCATATCACATAACCAACCATGGGTACACGAGTGTACCAATTTGGCTGTTTCATGGACTGTTTCTATGTATACAAAGAAAAGTAAAGAATTTGTATAAAACCCATGTCACTGCAGAGACTGCTGTCATGTGATGAATACGCTGGTACAAAGGCAGGTTAGGGTGGTGGATGGGTCAAACAAACACAGGACTTTCCTTTGGGAGAATGGTGTTTGTGTCACGTGTTAACCCGAGTCAACTTTTTTAAGGTATGTTATCACAGGCTCTTTTCCTTAACCTAACCTGCTTAACTTTACATGAAGTAGTTATGTGACTTTATGTGAACTATACGCGACTTTACTTTGATAAGTATATATAGATTGATGATGCCCAACCCTGTCTCTTTTTCATTGATCTAACTAGTAGGGGTGCTAATTTGTTAGATATCATACAAATCATTACACGAGCATAAGTTGTTCATGCACATAAGATGCTGACGCAGTTTGAGGGCCTTGCGTTGTCCTTGCTTATGCTATAGATTTCAACAGACTTTTTCAGAGTCAGGTGGACAGAATTACTGGATTTTCTAAAGAAAATGGAAAATAATTTATTTTGCAATAAACACCATAAAACTTGACTAGGATCTACAGATTATTGAGTAAAATAAAGTGACAGTGCATGTCTCATAAATTCATAAAAGTGGATTTAAGTAAAGGATCTGAATACTTACTCAAACTCACATTACTAGCTTTGATTTGGTCTGCAACACAATAAAGATACTGGGTTCTCTCTTTTTACCCGCCACCAGCAGAGGTGGTGGGTGGATCAGATGGAAGGTCAAACAAGGTACGCTCTAAGTTTAGTTGTTTGTTCCCCTCGTGTGTTTACCCTTGAATTCTGCAGAAGCAGAAGACACCGCTTCATCAACAGAGCCAACATTGTTAATCCATCTCTGCCACTGTTGTTTACTGTTCTGCCTCGTCTCGCTTACGTCACTCCACCTCAAGAGGCCTGATTCAACTTTAACTTCTCTTGTTAAAGGCAGATCCATTATTTCTTACCACGGACTTCTCATTTGAAAGCTGCATTTTTAATATTTTAATCTATATATTTTTATTTCTGTCTGGAAACTGCCTGGTGTTTTGAGGTGCACGTAGGTACAGTAGCAATAGCATTGAGTCCACCCACATCATTCTAAATACTGTAATTCAGTCTGATTGCTTGTCAGTTTATACTTACTGTCGGTTTTTTTTGAGATGGAAGGCATTAATTCTTGTAATAGTCTTCAATAGGACCTCTGCAGCTCCCCACAGCGTATCAGCAATAGTTGCCTGGGAACCATCTCCCTCTTACTGTTGCGTCCTTCAAAGAAGCCGTCTGCACAGCCTCTACTTTTGTAAACCCTGCAGGCTTTAATGTTCCAAATGCCATTTACCTTGTTTTTTTAAACTTTTGCTCCCAAGATTATTATTAACAGTTGTTTACTTTCATTACTTTAGATCCAGATGTGTCCTCTGCAGGGGATTAAGATTACAGCTTGTGATAGCTTCATGTTATAATCCCATTAATGCATGTTCTAAGATCATTTGTGCACACCCTCTGCCTGTATTATCTCATGACAGAGCCTTTTGTTCAACAGATTGCTCACACTCGCTACGTTGTTCTCTGTTAAATCACATTATCCAGATATTACTGCACTGCCTGAGCACGAGATGTAAGATCACAGTTTGAGAGCTGCTGCACGCGCCTGCTGTCACAGCTCAACAGGTGTAATGGTGTTATCACAATGTTTTCACAGATCATTGAATCCTTGTTCACTATAGCTCAGTGTTCACTTTCGTACACTGCGCCAGCTGTAACACGTTGGTTTATGCTCCAACAGATCACTCTAACCAAATTTCACACATTGCAACGTGTGAGAATTTAAATGGATTAAAACTGCTACACTTCTGATGACGAGATGTGGCCCTTAAAGTTGATGACTTGTAGAATTATTTGCTTTTATAATAGCACATCTCATTTTTAAATTTGATTTTCTTTATAGTTCAATTTATTTGGTTTTAGCTACATTTGTACAGCATTGATATGATTGCGAAAATATCTGTCATCGTTGTTTATTAATGTGACATATTTAAAGCAGAAATGGGCAGATTATGAGACAATGGGCCCCTGGGCACACATATACAAAGGGCCCCACCACCCCTCCTACACAGGAGTAAGACACAGTCACATTGTGTTTGTTTTGCATCTCTTTGTAGTCATTCTGTGTCTCCTTATTGTCACTCTGCATCTCTTTGCAGTAATTTGGTGTCTTTATTGGTTATTTTGTGTTGATTTGTGATAATTTTTTGCTTCCTTTCGGCTGTTTTTGTCTTTCCCTTGCCTTTTCCTCCTTCCTTTGAGGTCATTATGTTTCTTCTTCTGTCTTCTACTTTAAACAGAGATCTAAAGACTATATGGTTATCAATAAAATTGAGCATGAATTAATATTCTACATGAGGTTCGAACTGGCCTGAAATGTGCAGATTTTTTACTGTATGTCTTGGTTAGACTGTTTTAACCATTTTTTAAATTCATTTATTTTTTATTTTTACTTTTTTTTTTTACAATTTTATAATTTTGTATTTCTTTTTACTTTTAGTGGTTTAATGGTTTATCTATTATTGGGGGGGCTGTGTGTTATAATCTTTTTCTGGTAAATTTATCCTATTTTATTTTATTTTTGTTATTTAATTCATATGTATTATCCTCTTTTTATGGTCTGAGTTTAGTATTTTTTTATTTTTTTAATTTTCTGACCCTCATGTCTGTGTGTCCTTCGTCTTTGGTTAATTCTTAATATTAATTATTTTTATGAGTTTATAGTTTTAGTTTTAATGGATTTGATTTGCTTTTATGGTCAGTTGACGGCTTTGTTTTGTGCCTGCATCTTGTAACTCGCACTTTGTCCAGCACATTGTGCTTCCACCTGAAATGAAATGTGCCATATAAAAAAAGTTTTGCCTGATTGCTTAAAATGACTTTACATTGTTCTCCTGGAGAAACTTGTCCTGTGTTTTGTGACTCATCCACTGCCCCAACCTGCCTTTTTACCGTGACCACTGGGGACCACTTCTTCCTTTACTCCCATCAGCACATTGGTCATATGATTGCAGCCTTCCAAAATATGTGGGTGAAGCATGAATTACTGGCACATAATTATGAGGGATATGTACAAATTTTGCTGCATTCATTTTCATAGAAAAGCACACAAACAGTGCATGAGAACAGCCTGGACTATTTGGGGTCTCCCTTCGTATCTGGTAATCACAGAGCAACATTATCATACATTTGAAGTGGTTTGCGTCCACTCTCATTTAATCTGTTTTTGGTCTCCACCAGCTCCTGAGGGACACATTTGTCTGTTGATCCGATAAATGCTTCACTATGTTCACCTAACTCTGTCCGTCTGCTGTGCTGTAAATAACCGGAAGATGCATTAAAGCTTCTTAAAGTTGTGAGTAACAAGAGATTCAGGTTTTATTTATATGTGGACTTGTTAACTATGGGTGACAGCTTTGGTCATGTGATCTAATTTTGTGAGCTTTTTTAAAATAAAAAATAAAAAAACGGATTCTACATGCTACACATATGAGCAATGCTGGAATCCACAAAAATAAAGCTAAGAACTTTAGATTGTTTCTTTATTTTTACCAGATGGATGCAGTTGAACCAGCATTATTCATAATTCATGGATCCATGCAGTGAATGAATAATTACACCCATATTGATAGTCATTAATTGTATTAATATTTAATGAGTGACAAGACGGCTTAAAGCAGGATGAAAATGGAATTTGCAAACAAGTTTTAGTTTAGAGGGTTCAACTTGTTATTCATGAAAAGTAGAACTCCATTAAACAAACGGGGTCAAATTTATAGCTGTTTTGAGTGATCACTTCTCTGTTTCCAATAACACATCAGGTGCAACAATTAACTACTAATTTATTAATGAATGTATAATCAATATCCCTAAAATAAATGAGTTACGGTGGTATTTCATTATGGCACTGATCATTTGTACATGATTTAATCATTTTTTGCAATTTTTCATGACCTGGCTGTAATTAGGCTGCTGTCTCTTAAGAGCAGTAAATTAGAGTGTTGGTTTTACAACAATAAATTCAGTTTATTCTTATTAAATGTAAATGTTAAATGATAAAAAGGTGTTTAAATGGGAGCGTATTTTCACATTTTCTACAAGAATTATTTAATTTTTGGAGAAATAACAGTGCAATGCTGTTTTTTGTTACCAGTTCAATTTAAGATTCTGTTTTGGGTATCTGCGTTGGCTGGGTGCTTTTTCTTTTCTTTTCTGTCCATTTTTTTTATTGTGTTATTTTCTATAAATACTAAAAAAGAGAATGGCCTCTGTGTTACTTTTGCAAATGAACTAATTATCTTCATATTGTATTTGTATGTTGTACAATAATTCCTTTATTCTGACATATTTGCCAATGATTTGTGCATACGGACTCCACTCTATTGACATGCTCAGTGCAGGTAAAACAAAAATCAGTGATTTCTTTGAAAGCACATTATGATTGTTAGAAAAAAATGTTGAAAACATAGGAAAATACAAGGGACTGCGTAGTGCTACATAGTAGAGTTAGACTGTTAAACTGTTTTTCACGATCTCTGAGTCCAATTTTTTTTGGGCATGCCTAAAAGCCTTCTCAATGACAAACTGGAGCCATCATCATCATTATCTTTCCACTGCTAAATGTAAACAATGAACGAGCCGATGGGAAGCGGCACTCTTTCACTAGCAGCTAACTCAGGAACACAAATGAACAAGAGTGTAGCTTTATGGCTACAGACTGTCGTTCAGCATCTAACAGTAGTGCAAAGTACACACCCAAAGCAGTTAGCAGTGTATTTATGTGATTATAGCAAAGCATAGCATAGATTTGTTTATTCATGTATTTATTAGACTGAACGAGTTAAGAGGGCATGTAGAGCATAGCAAACTCGCTGCTCACACACAGGGTGTGAAGAGAACGACACTAATATATGTCATGTGCAACTTTTAATTATTATTTTAATGTCCTGTGTCTTTGGTCTGACAGATGCAAATTGGTTCTAAACTATAATCTAGTCTAATCTGCAGTAAATGGTAACATTTATGTTTTAAACTGTTCATGGCCCCTTTTCAATAAATAAATAAATATGATAATATTCAAGGCTCTAATATTGGTAGTAACCATCATATAGTTTGAGCTTCTTCAGCGGACACACCCAAAGTGTCTTAGAGCACAGAATCTAATTTGCATTTTTTTCATAAGTCAAATTTAGCATAACACTTTCTTTTGTAATGTGACAAACTTATTACACATTTAGTTTTGCTTTACTAGGACCTTAAGAGAATTATTCAAGAAATTGCAGCTTTTTTACCTGAAGCACTAAATGCCATTTTGTTTATGTTGAAGATGAAGCAGAACAACATCATGTCACAAAATATCTTTAATCTCTTCTACATCAACAATACCTGTAACACTCATTAATTGTGAATGACTACTTAAATCACTTAAGACAAACTATGAGCCCAGAACATTAGATATTATGGAAACTATTTCAATACTAATCAATTAAAGGTGTTCTCAATCAATAAGAAATTATTGGGTAATTGGTCAGGATGCCACAACTGTAACAGAACAACAAAAAGAATTTGATATCTGGATGTACTAGACTGTGTGAGCACCGGCAGCCAACCGTGACAAGCAAAGTTTCCAGTACTGAGCAGAATTGTGCTCATAATAAGTCCACAGAATAGTAAAAGCGTAATAAGTGAAGCATATCTTCTGCCCTATATAGAGAATTCCCTCTCCCTCTGCACCAAACAAAGCTTCTGAGGCCTACGGCTAATCACTGCCCTTTACCTGTTGTCATTCATCTAGAGGAGTCAATTGGTCTGCTTCTGCAGGGTGCAGAGGTAATTACGATTTGGCTATGACTTGCGTTTGGCTCTATTGTCTGACTCTGTGGCGCACATGCTGGGATATTGGGAACTTGAAGCTCGAAGCTCATTCAGGAGAGTTCCACTTTGACTACACCACTCAATGTTCCCCCAGAGAGCTCCTCCACTAACTAAACAAAGCTCAGCCAAGATGAGTCAAGATCATCACAGTGAAAAATACCTGCCCCTATTTTTATCTTCCACTCAGAGGGTTTTATTTGTTGAAATGCCATTTTCAATGCAACCTGAGGCGCCGAATATTTTCTCTTTCACTGCTTCTGTTTCATTTATGGGTGATTGAAAAAGTTGCAAAGCAAGAAGAACAATTTCACAATATTGCTGTCGAGATGATTTTCACAGATCTGCCTCTCTTCAAACTCAGGATTGTATTAATATTTAATCGCATTATAAATTGGATGAGGAATACAATTATGTAAGTAAATACACCTGTCCCATCAAGCAAGAAATTGAGAAAATCCCCCAGCAAGTAGCTTTACTCTCAAGGTGAGATTTAGGAAATTAATGTATAAACTTGGAGAAGATTTGCAGTGCCGTAATCCACATTTCTATTCATCTACTTCCTCTGTAGTGTTCCTCCATAGAGATGATGCATAGCTCCCTCAAACTCCTGTTTATAGCCCTTTCCTTTAATGTCATGTAGCCTGAGTGGTTATAAATTCATACGAACAATGAAATTTTCTAATTAGATTTGATATTTTCTTCTCAGAGGCAAACATCTGGATTAAATGATAAATAAATTGTGTAAAATAAATAGTAAAATAAATAAACTGACAAATTGCTAGATTTCAAATGCTATTTTGTAGGGTCTTTTTTGTCGTCTTTCCAAATTTATAACTGTGTCCATAATTCCATACATTCTTTTGCAACACATTAAAATTCATACTCATCAAACATTGCTGTTTTGTCACCAACATTTCTAAATATGTCAGGTACCTTCCTGCATCTGTTGTGAATGTTCCTGGGCCACGTGTTAATTTAAATTTCTAATAAGTGTTGTGTCTTTTTAAATTACACTTCTATTTTCACAGTCAATGTTCAGTTTATTCTTGTTTCATTTATACAGTCTTTTTCAAAATACATAGGTAAAACAATTCATTTTAAGGTTTATGTCTTTAATTTCAGGCAATTAAAGCATGTGGTTAAATTGAGAAAAAAACACTGGTTTAAAATAGACACAGAAAATGAGTAGCAACCTTAAAGGTGTCTAGTGTTTGTGGGACCCATCCAAATCCTGCTTGTCCCCCATAAAGGGACTTTCCAGCTTTTTATATTACAATAGTTGCGAGCGACGTTACAAACTGCTGTCACCAGGTTCCTGTCATACGACTGTGAAAGGTTCCTGTTTGCGTCAGTGTCTGATGCTGATGTCCACTAATGAAGAGCTGGTATTTGACGAGCAGGAAGTGAGAACAGGCTGGCTATTTATTGGGCAAAAACCATATGATTTTTTTAGTATGTATGAAACCTTAGCATGAGTGTAAAATAATGTGAATTGTGTACTATTTCCGGCGAAATATTACAGTATGCAAACAGAAGATACTACACCGGCATAAATATCCCAACGCCGCAGAGGACTACATTCATAACGGATAGTGACATAACAGCTCTGTAACAGTAATAACACTTCAGTTGTAAGTGTAAGATTTCAATTTGCAGGGCATAATATAGTTTTAAAATAATTCTCAAATAATGAACTGAGTTTGGCACTGGTTACCATGGTTACATGTCTCCAACCATCAAGGAGGCTCTTGGGAAGTGACATGTTGATTACAGCTATATTCACCCAAAAAGATACATACCGGTTTATTTACAGAAGGAGTCAGGTAGTAGTGCATAAAATGCAATTTCAGACACAGTGTACGTGTCTTATCTACAGTAAATAAAAATTCGGCTTCCGCTTAAGAAAATGGTTTGAAATTTTTAAAAAGTACAGCACAAATGGCACAGATGCGGTCTAAATATCATATCTCTGTGGGGATGAGGAAACACTCTAACATTCATAACACTGCCCTGTAAAATCATTATTCAGTACTTGTGCTAACTTGGAAGCTTCACTTTTCAGCGCAAACAAAATGTGTCTATGCTGCTTAATACGCTACACAAATAAAAATACAAAACAACTCAGAGATCATCAAACTGCATACTACTTTACTCACAAGCTCCAGCAGCAGACATGGGACATTTCTTTCCATAGATATCTGCAATCCTACTCTCATCAATTACAAAAAAAATTAGAGTTTGATAAAATATGTCAGCATTCAACCAACAAGTTGCTATATTGTGCCAAATAATTGTTTAACAACCCAGGAATATACATTAATCTTCTCACTGTCTCCAACACCTACAACAGCCTTTGCTAAACAGTGCAGTACCTGTATTTTCACAGCGCACCTGGACCTCTGATCAAGCGTGCTGCTGGACAGAAGGTGAAACTACTCTCCCTGCTGGTCAAAGTGAACACCTACAGCAGGACAAATGGGGACATCACTGGCAAAGAGTTCGGTTGGTTTAGTTTGTTTGTTTGTCAGCAGAATTACAGAAGAGCTATCGGCCGATTTTCATGGAACTCATGGAAGAGTGAATCGTGGGCCAAAGATGAAGGACGAGTTAAATTTTGGAGTGGATCTGAATCACAGGGCGGATATTCAAGCTCGAGGGTGCTTAATTACGACTTTCAGAGCACGGTTTTGGTTTCCCAGCCTGCAGCTTTAGTGATTGAGGTTTTGTGTCTCAATTGGCATTCTCCCGTGCTTTAAGTACACTTGCCATCTAGAGTTCATAAGTACATTCAAACTGACAATTATCAAGCAAAATGCAGTGCACTATGAGCACCCAAATGGTGCACCCATAACAGCCAAAAAGTTGTTAGTGTGGAAGGCTGCATACCTCTCACCCTCAATGGTCCCCATCTTGGCTATTACACCAGAAGTCAGCAAACATGTGGATATGTTGCAGTTGCTCCAGTGAATAAGCAAACACGCAGCAGTTACTTTGGTGGGTGACAGTTGCAGTTTGCCTTGAAGAAGAAGAAAAAGAAGATTTCAAACAGTAATCATTTCTGGTATGTGCACAACAGCTGTGTTTGATTTAAGACAACTCTAATGTATTGAAACTCAGTCACCACACACTTAAGTACACAGTAGTCACAGTGTACCACAATGAAGTGTACTTATAGAGGTATCTGAATTAAGACACTGCAACTTTTCCTCTTCTCATAACATCATTTTCAGCTTTTCCATATCAAGTTATAAAGTGGTGTGTTTGGAGCTTGTTTCCACTGCCCCCTAGTGGCCAAAATATTAGACATCGCAAGCTTAAGAGGGACGTGTTTCATGGGCTATTTCTAAATTGGGATGTTAAAACCCAAAAAGAACTACACTTGAAGCCATTTTTTATAGCTTGTACTTGTTGTCAAAGAACAGGACTTTTTTTTTTTTTTAGAACAGTGACAAATTTAGTTGAAACATGGATTTGACATCATCTGCAGACTGACTTTTAATTAGTTAATGTTATTCGGAAATCTAAAATATTAAGAGGTGGAAGAGATCTGAGTGTATTGTGTCCTGAAAAACCAGACTGAAAGAGAGCAGAATTTGCTGCTTTGTAATAAAAAAACAACCCAATGGTGGGTGGAGATCAAAGATTGTATTTGGCAAAGAGTATTCAAAAAAGTTGGTTGTTTATATATTTATTTCTCTGTGTCCACCAGGAGTAAATGTGTGTTTTTTAAGAGTTTTAAAAAGATGATGAAAATGTTCTTTTGTAAAGTTTGTATCTATGGAGGTTCACAAGTCAAATGATTCATCAATTAACTGCAAATAAGGTAATCATACAAATAATCTCTGACACCCTGATGAAGGCAACAAAGCTGAAAACATTTGGTGAATAAATCGTGTTGCACAGGAGAAGAACTGTGTGAAGGGCTCCAGTGGTGGAATAAGTACATTTACACAAGCTCTGTACTTTAGTACACATTTGAGGTACTACTACTGACACCTTTGGTTACTTTACAAATGAAGATTTTTGCATAAACACATAACAGGAGTTTATAAAATCTGATGTTTTGTAATAAATTGAATTATTAAATAGTTCATACAAGTACAGCTGCAAACAATTAGTTGATTAATCAGTCAGCTGATTGACAGAAAATTAATTGCCAACTGTTTTATAAACATTTACTTTTTTATTTTTTAAGTTTTTGGATGTTTTGTCTATTTTCTTTAATAATTTTGATGTTTTTTGGGCGTTATTTAATAATTTCTATTGTTGAGTTTCATGTGGTTTTTTTAGGGTTGGGGTCTGTTTTTTAATATTTTTTTGAGCTTTTGGGTGGGGTTTTTTTTCAAATCTTTTTCTTTTTTTATAATCTTAGGGTCTGGGCGTGTTTTGTTTGTTTCAGATTTTTCTGTATTGGGTACTTTTACTTTTAATTCTATAAGTATATTTTCCTGATTATAATTACTTACTTTTACTTGTATTCTCACAGGGTAGTATTAGTACTTTTACCTAAGGATCTAGATATCACTGATGGGCTCACACTGGCAAGTTGACAATAAAAATTGCAAATGAACCTGAACAGAAATGTTTGACAAGCACTGAAAGCAGCTACTGCTACTTTACTGGGCCTCAATGGGTATTTTTCCACTTAGGATTTGCAGTAGTATATCAGCACAATGTGTCAGGCCTTCGCTACAGTCTGCTGAAGAGCCAAGTGACTCCTGGGAAACAGAGCACTGTGTAAACTTCCTGTGCAGAGGTACACTTCCTTCCTCCTGTAACTGAAGCACAGGAGGAGGATTCTGAAAGATGACGGATGGAGGCTCTCAGATCTTTCGCTCAGACCAAGTCAGGGTCCGTGACTGCCTCTTCATCATGAGCTTATTCTTGCCCCACCTCTCCTGTAATGGAAGACTGAGGTGTTGTTGCTGCGTCGAGCCAGGAGGCAGGATAATCAAATCACACAGGATTATGTGTCACATTTGACCTGTATGGGCCCAGTTTCTGTGCTCAGAAGTGTGATTCAATCCACAGAGGAGTTTATTTTTCTGTCACTGTCTGAGAAGTGAGCAAGAAAGAGACAAATAAATTCTCAGTCCTGCTCAATTTTTCCATTTTTTCTGTATGTCTATCTCCCGTACACATATTCCTTCCACATCTTTTTCTCTTTCTTTAGCTGTGACAGTCTCCCTTCATGTGGGAAGGGACTGTTAATGAATGTGGATGAGCACGTGGGAAATGTGTGGGTTTCCACCGCAGCTTTCTCTCTGAGTGACAGAAGCTCGACAAGGCTTTAGAGGCTGGCTTAAGAGTTAAGAAAAGCAAACAAGGAACAGCTTCTTTCCAGATGGCCACTGAAAAATAGAGCAGAATATACTCTGCAAGTTTGTGGAGGCAGCGCCTGCCTGAAGTACGACAAGTCATTTTGAGCAAAACTACTGTTGCCTGATGGAAAACGGGTCTATTTATATATAAAAAAAAAACCTCACAGGATCCAACTTGGTCTGTTGGATTTGTAATGGGCCTCGCTGTTGGTCACAGCGCTCCATCTATGTTTGCAAAAGTGACAAATACAAAAGTGAAAAATTCCTATCAAAGCTATCAGGCCTGAAGCATGAAGAGGATAGAGTAAATGTTTATTTTGTGATTCTTCCTGGTTTGCTAAGGCTGCTCCCATCAACCTCTGCTCTAATCTGTGAGTATCTGCTATGCACTCCAAACTAAATTGCTGTTTATTCTATTCTGCTGGTGTGAAAGCCCCAGACTGCCGCTGAATGCTATCGGGGGAATGAGGGTCCCAGGATGCTCAACTCTGCTGCTGACACAACACTATTGCTGAAAGACCCGCCGCTTGATTTACCCAAGCAAAATGTCACAGTAATTGTGAAGATTTATATCAATGGGAAAGAGCTGACGAGGTCTCACAGCTATCAGATCTGACAGACTTAATATGTGCTCAAATGTTGCCTGCCACACTAAAGGCTTGCAGGTTGACCAATTTTACCCAAAATGTTCCACTTCAGACGGTATTGACCAAGCTGTCGTTTTTCACTTCTGTAAATCGGGTGTGAAGTGGAACTTTTAGGATGTGAAATTGTGTTTTTAATAAACTGGGACCACGACGAAACATTTTTTATCAGCTTTTTGCTTTGTGTGCCATCTGAGACGGCCTGAAAAAAGGAAGACTGACAGGTGGTTTGTATAAACAGGCTGTTTGCAGGTGTGCTTTGATACCGTGTCCTTCACTCCCTGCCACATGATATGTTCAGATAAAATTAAACAGGCATTGTGTGTTTTTCTTGTCTTAAAACAAGTGAACAGGTGGCATGCTGTAAAGATACTGTCAGCTATACGATGCAGTATGTCAGAAAAGTGCTGTGGTTGATAATGATGGTGGTATGATAATAAAGTTTACATTAAGGTTCGCAGAATGCTGAGCAGGCTACAAGGAAGTTTAAACAGTAAACAGCTCCCTAACAACTCTGAATTTCAGACTGTATAGATTAACAATTAGTTACAGAAAAACAGACATAAACAAACTGTGAATGAAGCATTATGCAATGATCGGTTCATCAATATATGTGAATCAACAATTTACCACTTTGTTAACTCTGATGAGCAACAAAAATAAAAATTACTACTCATTATTTTTATTACATAAACTGTCATTTCAACCACATCACCAGAGTTAATGCAGAGTACATTTCTACAAATCACAGGTATGTGACTTTTGCATGTTTCCAATGTAGCAGATACGTTGAAACTTAATGTTAGTTTTTGTTTCAGTTTTACCATTTTAACTATATGTCATGCCTTTGAAAGTGATGGCATTAACGTGTGGATAGGTGTAGAAACACAAAGCACTTGGTTTGGAGTAGGAAAGCATCATGTTTTGGACATTTATGTTTTGGCATTAAATAACTGCTTTGGTTGCTACAAACATGGCTGGAAATGTCCCTGTCTTCAAAAAAATACCTGTTTCTGTCATTGCAAACAGGGCTGGAAATGTTCGACCCATTGTTAAAAAATACAGACTTGTCTTGCTCCAAACACAGTTGGAAATGTCCAAAACTACTGTTAAAAAAATTGTTTTTGTCTCTTTAAACACAGCTGCAAATATCCCAAACTCTCGTATATAAAAATGTTGCTATAGACATGGCTTTAAATGTCCTAAAAATCTCATTGCTACAAAAATTTGGAAATGTCCAAAACTCATTAAAAGTACTCACTTTTGTTGATACAAACTTGGCTGGAAATGTATCAACCTCTTAACAAAACACCCTCTTTTATTGCTACAAAGGCGACTGGAAATTTCCCACGCTTGATAAAAATACTTACTTTTGTTGCTACAAGCATGACTGGAAATTTGCCTAACAAACCTGCTTTTGTTGCTAGAAACATGGCTGTAAATGTTGCAAACTCTTGTTAACGTAATACTAGCTATTGTTGCTACAAACACAGTGGGAAATCTCCTGAACTCTAATCAAAAATACCCACTTTTGTTGCTACAAACCCAGCTGGAAATGAGCTGACCTGTCATTGAGAATACCCATTCTTGTCACATAAACATGGCTAGAAATGTCCTTACTCTCATTAAAAAATGCTTTCTTCTGTTACTACTAACACATCTGGAAATGAGCCCATTTCTGCTGGTCTCTTGATCTGCTGCTTGGCAGCCGTCTCACCCAGGTCCAACATTCATTTATGCAACCTTCATTTATGTAGAGTGGTTCAATGAGAGCAGTTCTCGGTACCATATTTTATATATATCCAGGACACTAGCTTTCAGAGTTTATCGATCATTTAAATTTAGTATTCATGACTGGTCTAAATCACTAGAGGAGAGGCATTCTTATTTTTGAATTGTTTTACTGAGTGTTTTCTCTCAACAGGCTTGAGTTTTCTGTGAACTTTGGCATGTTTGCTCCTTTAGTTTGATCCATGTGGGCGGGTTGGTGCATTTGAACTTCAGTGTCACCAAAAAAACCATACCCAACAGACCATCTGAAATTGCTGTTGTAGTCCCAGGAATGAGACCATAAAGGGTAAATAACACAAAACTCAAAGGTTTTATAAGGTTGTGGTTGTTGACATTAAATACCCAGCAGTAACTCACACAAAAACTCAGCAGAACAGAAAGAAAAATGGAAAAATGACATCCACATTTTAAAGTTTTCTGTATCTCATGATTTTGATCCGGTGCGTATGGTCAGTACTTATACACTGTGCACTGTGAGGCAGAACGTCATAAGGGAGACTTGAGTTTGAGTCTTGTGAAATACCTAAAATTATTTATCACTATTAATCATTCTCTAACTAGAACCAAGTGATTTAGTTGCCTAAACCTTATCATACTATAGCTGTAAATTATTTGTACCATAACTAGACTGCAAATCCCAAATTTCAAAAACATTGGCATTAGACTTAAGGCTTAGAGACACCAAACCAACATCACAGAACTAGAGCTGATCAGGGTCAACTGTTCGCCTCATGTCACCTGTGTAACGGCCAAAAAAATCCATCTGAAACACAGCTAACAGTCAGCAGCACGTACGTTCTGTGTCTGTGTGAAAGGACACAACTTCAGTCTTTTGTCTGAATTTGTCAAAGTAAAAGTGAAACCGGAAGACCAGCAGGACAGATTCAAAACGCTAGTTAGCCAGTTAGCACATTAACGACACACCCCGATGGTGAAGGAAGACATGATATTTACTGTGAGCTTGAGAACTATAACACCAACAATTATGAACCCTTTCTACTAAAGAGCTCAATGGATTAAAAAAAAAAGTCTTACCTAGAGGGTTCATACATTGCTTTTCAAAGAATATGAGGTAAATTTTCAAGACCATACATTCTCCCAAATGACCATCAAAACTTACCTGTTATTTTTCATGACTATATAATAGCCTTTTAAAATATGTATTAAAAAATAATGATAAGAACTGAATATTTAAATATAATTTAGGGACTGATTCTTATTTATGAGAGATGAGGGGGTGGTGCAAAAAAATAAGAGGCATGTCGTGAGGCATAATTTTTTAAGCACTGAGGGAGGGACCTCTGTTTTTATTTTGGCTTAGGGGAGGGGCATTCAACTTCAAATTGCCATGTTTTGTATTTATCTTACCGCCAGTTTTTTAAAGATAATACGAAAGGCATGTTTTCTTTAAAAGTCACCAGAAATTACACTATATATCACAGCCAGGAGCTGAAATAAACAGAAAGTATCACTGGATTTTCAAATTTCCGACAGTCCTTGAACACATCATGCGTCATTATAAAGGTTTCTGAAACAAATTTCCATGACTTTGCCCAAAACTTTAAGGGATATTTAGTTGTCAAAAACTTTTTCAGGCCTGGATATTGCCATTTACAAATTCCAGGACTATTCCAAGTTTTTTTTTTTTTACAACCGTACGAACCCTCAACTTGATATAATAAGTTTGTTTCAAATGAATGCCCTCTTGACTTAAGTTTGTTTACTCACTGAGCTAAGCAGTGGTCCAGTGTCTCCGTCGCCAATTCAACATGCTGAGTTGGACTAATAAAAGGGCCAATTAGTGCCAACAGCGGGACACACCACAAAAACTATGATTTTAGACACTTACCAATTTGACTGAGAGCCAGCTGTCGGCATGGTGTGTCAGGGCCCTAAAAAAAACACATTTCGGCATTGAACAAAATCCAGAATCATCCCATATTGACATTTTTGTCAGCGGTAAAAAAAAAAAAAAATACAACCCCAGCACTTTCTGTTCGAACACCTGAGAAAGTAATTTACAGAAAGCAACAGGGCATCATGATGCACCACATCCTGGGCCTGAATGCTGCCCATGACCTTCGTCATGTGTCATTATCATAATCTTGCTCTCTCAGTCCTCACTGTCTGACTTCACTTTACTTCCACTTCAGCTGAATCACAGCACAGAGCGCAGAGTTCATACCGTACTGCACGGGGTCTAAAACCTGACTTACAGAAAAACATGTTACTAAAAATCTAAAATCTTTGTAAGTCAACATTCATCTACAGATAAATAATAAAAAGTTAAAGAAACCAAACAGTACATGCAACAAGGTTAACGTTTCCACCGCCGTCGTGACCAAAGGAGAAAATAACTGCAGGTGCAGTCACACCTTCGCTGAGTCACACTGACATTTTCAAAGACTATAAATGGTAATATGTGCTGTATGGATGAGAGAAATGACTGGGTACCATCGGATGGCATTATTAAGCTTGCCAAGAGCTGTATAAAGTTCTGAGGGTGCCAATATTTGAGAAGCTTCAGTTACTGCTCGTGTTATTTAACCCTCCCTTGTGAGCCCCTAAAACTGGTTCAATACTAATTACATTTATTAAAAAAAGGCTTCCCACAATTAAGTCTCAGCTTGCACAACTCAAAACAAAGAAAAATATGTATCACCTGGTTTAAGCATTATATCTTATGTTTTTACTTTCTCCTTGAAAGTAACTTTTACTGTAGATACAACAGCATTATCATACAGTTTAATCAAAGTTTGCGACAGACAGCAGCGCCTCAGATGACCTCTAGATGCTTTTTAAAGCCTCCTTTCACTCCAAAATGTGTTTTGCTTATTGTTGCTTCACTTGGATGCTTAAGCTTCACTGTGCAGAATGATGTTTTTAGCACTTGAAGGCTGTTTTCACATTCATCTGCTCCCTGTGCTCAAATCTCAGTTCAATATGTGAATGTAGGATTATGATTTTTTGACATTACAACTGGTTTGGAAACCAGTAATGTGTCAGTATGATGTGTGATGTGGAAACTTGAAACCTCAAGTGCACAAACACAGAGTGGAAAGCAGGAAACATCTGTCATGCAGTAGTTGAAGGGACAGTTGACCCCAAAATCAAAAATACTTTTTTTTCTCCTCTTACCTGTAGTGCTATTTAATTATCTAGATTGTTTCGGTGTGAGTTGTAGAATGTTGGAGATATCGGCCGTACAGTTGTGTGCTGTTTCTCCAATATAATGGAACTAGACGGCACTCAGTTTGTGGTGCTCAAAAATAATAAAAAGTAATAACAATTGAAAAAAAAATGTCCCTTTTCAGAAATCATGACCTGGTTTCTCAAGATAATCCACAGATCTAGTTGTAAGCAGTTTCCCGTATTTTCTTCCCACAACTACACCTGCAAACTGTATCACCATGCAGACAATCCTTCCTCGTCATATTTTGCAGCTTGGGGGTTAATTATATGATACCAAAGGCAGTCTTTTATGTTTTTCTTGACACAAAAGGCAAGAAGGGTGGCGCAAAAAAAAAAAAAAATCACCACTTTGAGTGCCGCAAACACGGCAGTGAGAAGGGGGCAGTGGTTAGGGTTTAGCAAAAAAGCTACTTGGTTATGGTAAGGAAAAGATCACGAATGTCACTAAAAAGTGTCTGGTTTAAATGCCACAAATGCCATGACATAGAATATGGCACATCACAAATAAATAAATAACACACAGAAAGGCATCTGCTGCAGCACTGTGTGCGCTGGCCATGGCAAGGCGTGTGACGTGTAAACATTGATGGTGTCCTCCTCAGCTGAGCTGTAACTGCAGCTCAGTGGTGCTAGTTGAGCTAACAGTAGATGTATGTGCTTTCTTCTTTGTGATGATACAGTTGGTGGGTGTAGTTCGGTAGAAAAACTAGGTCTGACTTGAAACTGCTCACAACAAGGTCTGTGGATTATCTTGAGTAACAAGGTTGTGATTTCTGTAGAGAGACATTGCTGTTGAGTTTGGGTTTTTCTTTTTTTTGTGCTCTGGGCACCTTAACCTGAGTGCCATCTAGTTCCATTACATTAAAGAGAAACCAATATCTCCGACACTCTACAACTCACGCCAAAATAATCTAGAAAAACAGCTCTACAGGTGAGAGGACAAATATGCATTTTTGATTTGGGGCCAAGTGTCCCTTTAAGCCTTTAAAGTGATTGACATAGATTAGTTTTTTCCTTGTGGAAATTTGAAAACACCACAATCATTATATAAAGTTGAGTATTTTTATACGTCTGAAAACTTGCCTTTAGGGGATCTATAAAATTCAGTCCTCAGATTACAGTTTTTGCTTCATTCCTCTTTTACTTCTGTTTGTGCACAAGTGCAAATTATTTTCATTTTATAAGGTTGCATCTTTTCCTTATGCTGCTATTCAGTCACCTCAGTTTTTGTTTACTGTACTTGTTTGTTGCTGCGTGCGTACACTGCCTGACTGGGGAACAAAAGCAGAGAGCAGGTACTTGAACTGTTTTTGATACTTCAGAAAATGTAACTGAAAACATCAGCATCTGCACTATGGGGCTACGATTTAATTCTTTTTTTTCACATGAAAACTTTGTGTCCTCCAAGCAGGAATCTTTTGAAAGTAGTGAATCACTACAGTGTTTTCATCCAAGTATAGTATGTAATTTATTCAACAGAGGGTTTGTCTTTCAGTCTGAATCCATTCGTGGCTTTCCACCTTTGAAATGGGAGCAGGCAGGCGGGCGGGAGAGACATCTGCCTCGCTTTAATGGGTATCACAAATGTTTCAGTAATTCCACTCCACCTGAAACTTCCCTCCCCTTCAGCACACTCCCAAATTACAGCACTGGAATGAAGCTGGGACTCTTTGCCTTGCAGTGCGTTAGTATTTTCCCCAGCTAAGTGGATCGGAAAAAATTCCTCCTGTGGGCTTGCATCATGGAGGCAAACAGTCAATCCAGCAGTCAACAGATTCTGTGGAAAGATGTGAGTCCATTTTTTTCTCTTTATGGTTGATTTATTGCACTTATATCAATTGCAAAAAATAATTATTTTCAAAATTTAGTGTCTTTAAGAATACTTTGCAGAATGTTAGGTCACTACAGTGCCAAGTAAATGGGAGCACCCTTAAAATTTTACAGCTCAGTAAAGTGTTGATGACAGGTGGTAGTTTAAAAGCAGGGATCCTGTGATATTTGAATGTAAAGTAAAATATGTCAGAAGTCTGTTTTTTTTTTTTTAAAGGAGCTGCTGCTCCGTGATCTGTGTTTCCTCAGAATAATAATTTTTCCATCTAATTCCTTTTCACCTTGGCTTCCTTTCTTTATTTCCACTCTTATATTCACCTGAACCATCATATTTGCTTTATATCTACAATATCCTTGCGTCTCCCATGCAAGAAGCATTAAAATATACAGCTAGACTTGAGACTTTATTATTAAGGAAGAAGGGATTTTGGGCTCTGAAATCCGTCTTCCACCTCTCATATTTTACTTATTGCAAAACTTGCAAACAATAGAGCAACAAAGGTAAGTACCTACACAGCACAGTTATTATCTTTTTTTATAAGTGTATGAAAAAGCTCTTTACTGTCCATCAAAGCAAAGTGCTGCAGCAGATGTTCATCATAGCTCCACGGTAGGTGATGGATGGAGAATGATGATGATTAAGAAATCACCTGTGGCTTTATATATCAAATGCTTATATGAGCATACCTCGGAGTGATAAACCACTGCCTCTGCTTGTTGGTTATGTAGGCTACTTCTGTTTTTTTTCTCCTGTTGTTTTCTCGAGGAAGTGCTCCCTCCCTGCATGATAACAGCGGGGGGCTCCAGGCACTCTTCCTCACAAAGCTCAAGAGGAATTGCCTGGCTGATTCTGAACTCCTAAACCTTTAAACACTAGTTGGCGAGTGCTGCGCTCTCAGACTGCTCACTCTGTCTCCATCCTTGCCTTTATTTCTGTCTGTCTTTCTTTCTGTCTGTCCCTCAATCCCACCTCCTTCCTCTGAGTATTCGATATTCAAAGCACAGGCAGAGAGAGGTTTGTCCTCTAGTTAAGTTTCCATTGCTTATGCAACCTGCCACAGGAGAGCAGAGGATTTCAGCTACCTTTTTTTTTTGTTTTTTTTTCCCTTCACTCTGAAAAATTCACAATGAAAGGAATTTCTGGCTCTCTGATTGTAGCGCTCTGTTTTTCATCATGCCCTAGGAATGTACAATACTTTGATGTGCCTCACACTTTTGTGGCTACTGTCTCTAATATGTCCAATAAAAAATGGTAACAATGTGGAATTCATTAACGGCATAGGTTGCGTTTTTAGGCAGCTGCCTAGCGAAATGTGTCCTCTGTCCTTCCCCAAAGTCGTGATGGTAATGCATTTACCAATCGCAAATTCTATCCATATTCAACAAGGACACAGTGTAACTGCCAGTATTGCTGTATGCTATTTCCTCCTGTACGTCACGCCACCTATATACCTAAATCATAAAAAAGCTTTGTGAAATCCATTTTTCAAGACATTTCTGGATAGGAAAGGGACAGTATAAATTGCATCACATATTATAACAAACTGATTATTCTATGTATATATGCTCTCTTTAATTAATATTATAAGGGGCCATTACATTATTATTCATAGCTACGCTGATGACACTCCACTTTATATTTCGCACCAGCCTGATGATGATAATGCCCTGTGTTGCCTGACTACTGCAAAGGCAGCAATTAAAAATTGGATGAACAATAACTTCTTGAAACTAAAAGATATAACTGAGATTCTCTGAGCTGCCCCCAAGCTAAAACAGATCTACTCTTTTGCTAGCTTTGGCATCTGGCTCCTGTGATTAAATCAAAAGTAATGTGGCTGGCCATTGCTCTAGACATGGGTGGATTATGAGACAGAGGGCCCCTGGGCATAGACATGTAAAGGCCCCACCACCTCTCCTGCATAAAAGGAAGATGCAGACTGTGTGGTGGCTTTGTCTCTATTTTATTGTTGTTTTGTGTCTCTTCAAACTCATTTTAAGTCTTTTTGTATTATTTTGTGTGTCTTTGGGGTAATTTTGTATTTTTTTTGCTTGTTTTGTGTCTCTTTTAGGTAAAACTTTTGTGTTTTTTGTAGGTGATTTTGTTTATGTTTTAGGTAATTTTTATATAATTCATCTTATTTGGGTTTTGAGCCCCTCTAGTTATTTTGTGTCTCTTTGAGGTCATCGTGTATCATTTTTGGTCGTTTCTCTTTGAGGTAATTTCTAGGGCATTTTCAGATCATTTTGGGTTTTTTTTCAATATATATCTGTAGGCTGGTTCAATAATCCATTCATGGTTCTAGACAGAGCTAAAATTTTAATTTTTTTCTCAGAAACATTGCCAAGGTACAGCCATTCCTATCTTTTAAACATGCTTAAAAACTTTTCTGCTTTTATTTCAAACAGATTAGATTATTGAAATGCTCTTTTTATTGACCTTACGAAACAGTCAGTTTCAATTTCACAATTTCAGCTTATTTAGAATCGTGCTGCTGACAAAATAAGCAAAACAAAGAGAGCATGTTTACCAGGTTTAGCAACACTCTCAGGATCTTTAATAATACATTTTAAGGTTCTTTTACTAGTTTTTAAAACTCTGACTGGCATTCTATAAATGATTCCAGTATGTTTTTGTGCCATTTTAAAAGTTTAAAGTATATTAGATAATTATTGGGATAATATCACCATAATTTTGGCCAGGACAATCTTGACATGCTTAATTATGGATCATTATTTAAACAGCATACAAGTCCAAATGACAGAAAAGCCACACAAGTATTAACCAATAACTATTCCTGTGTATTATTTTAAGAAGTCAGCATGTTAAAGTGCTGCCCAATCTGCTGCAGCTTAACTACTGTAACAGCCTGAGTCACAATAGAAAACCAAAGCTGCTTTATCATCATTTTAAAAGACATGAAGATAAGCAACACCAATTTTCCTAATTGAAGTTGGTTCCTTTTTTTTTTATTTTACATATCTGCTTTTCTGTTGTCCTTTGAGACCTTCAAAAGTGGTCTGGTGTGAATGAGAAGCTTTCATTTTCTCCCTGCTGGGGCTCTGCTGGAACAAAAGCCTGTCTTTATTAATTTGTGGCCTTGAGCTTGGGGAATTGACGACAGCGGGCAGAGTTTTCATTTAAGGAAAAGTTTAATAAACGTAACCTTTCTGTAGCACTTGTAGCAGTCTGTTCTTCACAGCACTTGGCATTGGGATGGTTATATTTTTGTCATTAGTAGCCTCGCTGGTGGAAACATTTTTCAGAGGAGAGACCAAATCAAATGGCCTCTATTTGGAGTAAATGCAACACTGATAAAAAGGAAAACTCAAAGAGGGAAATATGCATTCAGACATGAAAATGATAAATTGTAGCAATAGCTGTACATTTCGGGGAATGTGCTTATAAGCGCTGCTAAGAGATTGATGAGAGGATTGATACCGCTCTCATATATTTCCGTTAAATAGAGTTCTGAAGTAGAAGGGAAAGATTTCAGGCGTCCAAATGTAAAAGCTCCACTCATTTTCCCATACACAATGATTCGTGACTCACAGTTGTAGCACTCCTACAGCTTGGATGGACACAAAACTCACTGAATCATCAGTGCAGAAGACAAACTGCTGCATTAGAAAACATCTTATTATTTGATATAAAATCGATAGTACACACCTGTGTATCTAAATGTATTTCTCAGTAACAGACCTACTATGTAATTGGGAGAGAAATCAAATTTTGCCACATAACATGTGCTGGAAGGCTGATTTGTTGTTTTGTTTTACCTTATGTGAGAGCCAGGGTAGCTGTTTCTCATCTTTATAATAAGCTAGCAGTTATGATAATGATAGGTGAATCATCTTGTCATCTCTTGACAACGGAGAAAAAAATGAAAATGTCAAACACATCAAAAGACTGAGATATTATGTTATGCTCATTTGGGGCATATACAATATATAAAACCTTAAACTTATATTGTTTGCAGGTTGAGGCGGGAAAAGAGAAGAAGGCAAAGTACCACACCTACCAGCGTGTGGCTCTGGTTCTGGCCCTGGTCTTCCTCGTCTTGGCTCTGTGTGTTTTCAGCCTGAGATATCTGTGGAGCCCGAGTCTGGGGAAGGTAAGACATAAATATCACCTCACTGTTTGCCAGTCATCAGCCTTATTGCCACCGTCTGTGGTTGAGTGTGGTCTTCACATGAAAGACGCATCAGCAAATCATACGTCAAAGACAAAAAATATCAGAGTAAGGAAAATGGACAGCCGCACAAAGAGCCGAAGGCAGTCTCTGTCGTGTGTATTGTATTCTGCTAGATTTAAAGATGTGTGGGCTATGGAAAAGACAGCTGTGTTTTGCTCTGCTCATGTTTTGGCTGTCAGATCTGTAATTTCATGAATTCTTGGACCAAACCACAAACCGCTTTTCTGCCGTTGCAGATGTCTGCCTGTTGCACGTATCTACTTTCTGCTCGCATTGTAAACATCTTCTCACAATGACGGATCCTGATAACTCAAAGCTGACCCTAATTGCTGTTGACCAGAGTGGCTGCAGCAGGACTGAAACCTCTTGGCAATGTAATTGGGATAAACTCTTGTCCTGGCAATTCATCTTGTAAAATCCAATTCAATCACACTTGATGGAGAACATTTTCACTCTGCTCCTTTTTGCCTGTTTTTCCCAAGGGGCCAAAAAAGCTAATTTACCTGAGCTGGGAGGAAAAATACATCAATAATTTCACATCCAGAAATTGGAAGCTCTATATGTTCTGAACACGATTGTGAATGAGAGAAAAATGATTACAATGAAATGATGATTAACACATATATTTCAAACCTGACTGCTGCTTTTTGTGGACTATAAATGGCATGGGATGAATGGAGGGAAATGTAACATGCGGGATGATTCTTGCTGTTATACCAACATCTTTTTTTATGCCCAATAAACATTAATTCAGAACACCCTCTGCCACCATTCTGCTCTTTCTGCTTCCATTAAGACACAAATTTTAAGTGCCAACAGTCTCTTCTAAGCTCAGGTTAACCAAGGTTCATCTGCACTTCCTGCATAGCCGGTATTGTCCACGTTCCCTCCTTTCAACACAGATATGAATCACCTTTTGAGCCATCTCCTTTGTCCTTGTTAAATATTTCATGCCGGAGGTAGAGCAGTCATTATTTCCACTTTAATAAGCTGTGATCATTCTCACGTGGCGCAAAATGTGTTGATGGTAGAGGTTGCCCAGGCGATGAATATCAAACCTGCGGACCCTGGGTTTCGCTTTAATGGGGTCTTGAGGGGGAGGCTCGCTCCTCTGGCCTCCCCATCAGTGAGTGAGACAGAGCCACTTCAAAGGAGAATCAGCTGTCTGTCAGATGGGGAGGACGCTCCCTCAGACACAGTAAAACTCAGGTATGTATGCTCTGTAAAACTATCTGGAGACGACTGACAGGAAAGAATGATATGGTTGAATAAGTTCTCCTGCATCGACGTGGCAGCCGGATGCTTTGTTAACGGGTATTGGGTGCAATGCAGCAGGACACTTGACTCACCAGCTAATCCTGAGCTGCGTCTGGCACCTACATGTATAGACTCTGGGCAGCGGAGCACAGCTTCCGAAGCCAAGGGGAGTATACATCATTTATTTTCGGAAACAGTTGAGTGGGGATTTGTTTTTATTTGAACACAAAGATGAGCATCCTGGTGACACATTCAAATGAAGTACAGTGCTTCCCTCTAACACATGGAATATATTAGCTCTGATACAACAAAGACAGAGACAGACATATGTAGCCATGGCTCTAATGGTTTTAATTATCTCTCCGGCTCCAGGCTGCCAGAAAAGAAGATTAACCGGAGAGTCCACGTATGCATGGTCCTTATATAGGAAGTCATACTGAATACTCTTTAAAGCTGCAGCAGTGAATAATCTATATTTACAATGAGTCAAAAGACTAATGTAAAAGACGTAATTTGTAGTGACACACCAGTGAAGAGCACTGATAAACTCACTGTACACTGTCTGCCGAGCAGTACGAGGCTGACAGATGAAGTTAGCTGGTGAACATAGTGGAACATGAAGCAGCTCAAGAGCCAGATATTTCCCCGAGGAGTTACTGAGGAATCAAAGAGTGTAAAGGAGAGTGAACATTGGACTTACATTCACAGGTAGACAGAAGCGTCCCTAAATTAATGTTTCCATAGCAACTTTAGAAAATGATAACACATTGCTGATGTTTTTGCAACCTGTTCTGCCAAAAATATCAAAAAAAGCAGGTTTAAATAGGAAACATAGTTGCTGATTTACCTTGCGTTGACATACCCGTCTGGCTGCGTCATGAGCGTTTTTGTATGTATACTTGCCTATACGCGAAGCGTGTTACTGCAGGATACCTCTAGAGGGCACACAAGATAGCTCAGACCGTATACAACTACCGGTGCGTGGGATTTAAACAACAGACATGGTGACACTCAAGGAGGTTACTATCAGCTTAATGCTGAGATCAAAGCAGAAAAGGCAACAGCAGCAACAACGTCGGTGATACGTCAGGCCTCTCAATCAAGTCCGGAGGGACAATGGGGAGTACTTGTCTCTCATGCTGCCGATGCACATGAGTGATGATGAAAAGCACCACCAGTGCTTTCCCTGCCACTACAACTGCCTAGCTCATAGCCGATACTAAGACAACAGAAATCACTGAAATGACCAAAGATTTCCATGTCTGGACAATTAACCAATCATCTGAAGTTTGGTGGGAATCTTATCCCTGGCCTAGTTTGTCTTCTGGTTGTCCTTGCAAATTGCTAGCACCATATCTCCTTGTTTTCAGACACCAACATTAACAGGTCCTACATCTTTTTGTCTTTTTTCTGCTTCCAAAATGCTATTTGATTGGCCGAAGTCAGGCGGCAACCACGAGCAGTTCAACATGTGAAACTCTGCAGGTCAGAGCAAAATCTGTGCATATTCAGGTGATGGGCAACAGCTTTATATTCATACCTATGGTCAAAACAACTTCCTCTCTGCTGAGCTTTCCCTTATTTAAATGAGAAAGCCCCATAACTAATGACACATAGGCCAAAAATGTAAAAATCAAACGCACTCTTGGACACACCTACCACACAGGAAAACTTTTAATTTATGCAACCTCACCACAAGATGCCACTAAATCCTAAATTCTGAACCTGTTAAGACACAAATGGAATATGTGCTTCCAGCACAAAAATAAAAATTGCATCAAACAACTGATGCATAGTGGCTTCAAAAACTGCCAGTGTATTGATGACCAAACTATAGAGTGAGCAAACAGCATACTACAGGAATAAAAGGAACTATTTGCAGCTTTTCCATGATCCTAAGAATACGTCTTTCAAAACAAACAACAAACACATAGCACCAACGACAGCAAGAGAGCAGACAGGGCTAACGGTGGGTGCTACACTTTCCAATTTAAAGAGCTATTTTACCAAAATAAAAGGGTCTTCACATAACCTGAGTAGAAATAAGCAAACACTTTTGAAATTAGTGCTACATGAACAGAAAAAAAGACAACTCCCAGAATGCAGCTCGCCCTGCTAAACCAATGAACTCTCATTCTGGTAGGCGACATAATATACACTCATCCATTTACCTCAGTGGTGGCTGGTCAGATCTCATATCAGGCCTACAGTTAAATAGTAAGCAAAATATGTTTCTGAAAATGTTTCACATGAGAAATATGCAACTCAGCAACAGAATCTTGGTTTATACCCGATCAGTGCTGTTTAGTTTTACCGTTTGATCTCCGTTCTTCTGGCCTCCGTTTTCTTTGTGCAGGAAGCAGTAAAGCAACCCCTCCCTGTTTATAATTTCTTGCTATTACAGCCACACAGGGCAATATATTTCTGAAAACATATTAGGCAAACATTTGGCAGCGCAGCAACATGATCTTGATTTTATCAGCACTGCCTAGATTTGATTAGATTTTGGTCTGAATTTGAGAGACGGAGAGAGAGGGGCGGGTCTGTGTGTTGATCCAGCTCTTTACTCTTCTGCAGTGGCATGTTTGGCAATACGAAAATGTGGAAGTAGAGTCTCGAGCAACAGCCCAAGACCAGTGAAACTCCATAGAATGACATATTAAACATCGCACAGTGGAGTTTCGCTGGAGGGAGGAGGGATATATACAGGCAATGTTTAGGTGGAGGGAAGTACACATGCTAGTTGAAAGCTGGTTGAAAATCAGATAAGTATCCCTTTAATTGGGGATATGCTAGCCAGTGGGACACACACACACACACACACACGCACTAACATGCACTTGCATCCAAAACATCTAGGAACAAGAAATTCAGATTACAGCACACACAAAGATAGTATTCTCTGCTTAGGACGCCATTACTCCATAATATCTTTACACAGCGAAAAGTTGTTTGCTGCTATATTAATGCTCTGAATATGATAGAGTTCCTTTAAAGTCATAATCATTGAAAAAGAAAAACTTTAAAGCATGCAGGAACAGATTCACAAGTGCAAAACAAGTTTGCAGAGAAAGTTCCTGATGTGATCCCCTCACAGCATGAAACTGGCTCTTTCTCCAGCTGTTTTTGACAGATTCTGAGACTGTGAGAGGTGCAAACTAGCTGCAAAAGTCACATCCCTTTCACAGTTAAAAAAATGAAAGCAGTGCCGGAGCAAACTGGGAGAACTACTCTAACGTCAGGTGGTGTTGAACAGTACAGCACTCTACTTCCAGGTTTGATATGAGGGACACTCTGCTCTCAGCTGGACTTTTTTCAAGTGAAGGATCAAAACTGACAAATCCGAGAATCCACAGCTTTGAAGATAACAAGCAAAGGAAACCCTAATGCTGCCTTAGATCTAATTACTAAAAACATTGATTAGAAAATGTGTTCTGCTCCTAGAGATCGGTTCTCACACGCATTTACAACGCTTCTTGCATATTGACGACTTTAAATTACTTTCATGCTCAGTCAATACTTTAAGTTATGCACTTGCACTAAAAACAATTACTTACAGCTATCACTTGAACAAAACAAGTCACATACTATATATAACATAAGACGTCAGCATTTCTAATTTTTATTATGACTGCAGCCACAAACACCTCTTGTCTATTCGCTGGCATGACCTCGTGCACCCGGCTCTGTATAAATAACCACAGAATGGTAATTTGCTTTTTTGTATTTCAATATGACATGATAGTCAATTGGGATCTTCTTTTAATTACCTGAAAACATATGTTGTTACACAGGCTTGGGGAAGATAGTTTGCCATCATTTTCTCTGTGTGTGTGTGTGTGTGTGTGTGCGTGTGTGTGTGTGAGTGTGTGTGAGGGCGTGGTAGTTGTGCACGTGATTGTGTATGCATCAGTGTGCATTGTGTGCTTTGGTGTGTATATTAGGTGCCTCTGCATTCTCTTTTGGCTTACGGCAAATTTCTGTTTACTATGTGCTCATTATTGTTCTGGGCCACAAGTCTCACTGGGGGATTTTGCCTCCTTGTAAATTAATCCTCCGTTATTACCAGTTTACATCAGCAACTCCATGGAAACGGAATCTGGCTGGTGAATTCAAGAGAAAAAAGAGAGTAATTTGCCTTGACAAAGTTAATTTTTTAAAAATTGTAAAGAGTAAAAATGTCGTGTGTGTATTTGGCACACAGCAGCCAAAATCTAAAATTAAACATCATTACATTTGATACATTTGGTGCTATTTTTAACTCATGAACCACTTTGAGCGAGATTATCTGCACACCAGCAGCCAGGCGCAGACTGATTGTGAACCAGTAGACATTGTAAACCATTTTTTTTCCAGTTGCACATTGAAGAGCTCACAGGTGTTGTTGGGGCTGTATGGCAAAACTGCCTGAGAAATACATGAATGTCAGACCTGAGGAAAGTGCTCCATTATTCAAGCTGAAATTGCATTGCTCACCTTGATGCCTTTCCCTCTGTGGTCCCAAGGTAGCTGCTGAGTTGTCGCTCCTGATGGCCTCTTAAATGCCTCACTGTCAGGACCGGCTTCTTTAATGAACACTGCTGCGCCTGCTGCTTTTCCACTGGTCACAGGTGTATGGCTTTTCAAGGCCGGGCCCCCCTTTGTTTATTTATTGCTCGTAGGCTGTGTATACCCAACAGTCCCCTCAGTGTCCAGATGTCAACATGCAACAGGGGAGGGAGACACAAGATTTGATCATGATATGATTTTTTTTAGTTTGTCTCCAGGAACAAAACAAGACAGCTTCTCCTTACTGTTTGTTTACTCTCACATGGAGGAATTATTATTCTGGGGAGGCATCAGGGCTTATCTAAACAGCTGGTTTGGCAGGACCTTTTGGGAGGCCTGTCCCTCAGTCTGTAATCTTTTCTGATTTTACACGTCAGGCTCATTCATTCATTAGCAGGCCAGTGTCCACTGGAGTTTCTCCCTGGCTGTTAAATTAGGCCGCTACGGGCTCCCTCCTAAGATGATGCATTATGCCTCGACTCTGAGAGCAGTCAGGAAGAGGGAGGGGATGCAGACCGGGAAGAACAAAAGAGAGTTGTTTCAAATTGTTGCCAGTGGAGTGCCTGAGGTAGGAAGGCTTCATGGTGGTTGTGGCACATTGCCTTCTTCTGGGACAGTGACTGCTACAGAGAGCGTGACAGCACTGCATAGCCCACTGGGAGTTATTTATCGTGCCATACAGCACTTTAGTGCGTCTGTGATTTTCTCTTTAGGAACTAGAATAGGACGAGCGTAGGAGAGATCAGCATCTTAATTGCCAGCACTTAATTTTGCAATCGGCAGCTCATGTGCAGCATGTTGTATGTACAGTGCGCTGGGTAAACAGACACAAACGCCTTTACTTTTTTTCCAGACTCTGCGTTTCTCTCTCCTCTCTGTCTCACCAGTGTGACTGCCAAGAAGACTCCTCTGCTCTGTTGTACAATTTAGAATGTGATTGAGCTTTCACATCCACTTTCACTCTCCCAGCAAGTCTGGGCCGCTTATAGCCTCGACGTGCGTTCACAGCCTCGACGCCGAGGCAGAGAAGTGAACAGCAAACTGGAAACACTCTGTTCATCTGTCCCTTCTCAACATATTTGAGGTTGCAGATCAGAAATCTGCTTTTATGTTGCCATAAACTCTTGTGATTTTAGAAGTGAGTAAATCTCTATTCTGAAAAATGGGTATGTCAGAGTGCTCGGCTATATATCTGTCAGCAATTAAAAGGTTGCATTGACTTTTTGTGAGTTTGCCCCATTAGTCACCTTGCTCAATATGTGAGGAGCGAAGCGGCATCTAAATCATCCCTTCAGGTCTCTGTCTGCTGCTCAGTCTAACACTTCATGTTAAATAACCTGAGCTGATTAGCTGTTTTTTAATGTGAGAAAATGAGAACTTGTAACAGCTCTAAAAGTTGGAATGTTAGCTAATTTTAATGACATGCATCTAGACCTGCCAGGCTTGTTAGGGCTTTTTTTTTAAGAGATTGGTGAAATAAACATGAAAAATCAGCAAAAATAACAGTTTTTAAAGGAGATCTTTCAACCAGGGAAACTTCAAGTGTTTACTCGGGAAATGAGCAAAGTAAGGCAGATAGTTCACTTTTTAGAGCTGAAATGAAGCTCATTAATGACGAGGTATTCATTCCAGACGTTTTGAATCTATAAATCACCGAAAAAATGATGCGCTAACATACTGCGGGCTGACCTACTGAGACATAATGCTGATATTACATTGACTTCACATGAGAGAGTTAAAAAACTACTAAAGGAGGGTAGACAAAATAGCTGCATGGCATTGGGCAGTATGTGTAAATGAACTCTGGGGCTGTTGCTCGACCGACAGATTGTACTTCCACATTTTCCTATGCTCGCCACCAATGGACACAAAGGGTCGATGCTCTCTTTCTCTCTCTTTCAAACTCAGACCAAATTCAGATCAAATGTCAAATCCAGGCAGATCAAATTAAACTAAGATTACATTACTGTATTGCCTGATTCTCACCTAAAATGTCTCAAGAAACATATCTTAGTGCACTGTTTGGCTGTAATATGAGAATTTGTGAAAGGCAAGGGGGTGCAATATTTCCTGTATTAGCCTAAAATACTGAGATTTCATGTTAAAACTAAGCAGTGCTGATAAAATATGAACCAATAATATGTTACTACATTGCCTATTTCTCACCTACAATGTTCATCATATGTACAATCATATGTTAGCTTCCAGTTTAGCTGCAATTCAAGATTGTTTGTTACCAGCTGGTCACCATATTGGTTCTGGTGGAAAACCAGCCAAGCTCACATTACATCACCCACCACTGAGAGTGTGAATTGGAGTAGTGTGGCTCAGTGCATTCTGGTAGTTGTAGGTTTTCTACCTCTTGAGCAAAAGCACCCTATTTTTCTGTTTTCTCTGGTCACGGAGCACCAATTTCAAAATAACTTGCATCTTTCTACTGCAGAGATGACCTAGTTTTATGAAAAGACCAGAAATTACATACGTCTTTAACAAACACAACTTCCTATGGTGTTTTCTCATAAAGAAAAGGTGTTTTCTCATAAAGAAAACACAGTTCACATGAATCTGTGTCACCACATGTGTCCATGTGTGCATGTATTCATGTATGTCAATGTGCCTCTGTTTGGAGGACAAAACAGGGACTCACTCACCAAAACACTGTTCAGTAGCACCACCAGTGGTCAATAACTCCACGGAGCACCTTTAAGCATCTAATTCACAATCCAAACACTATACAGTTTAGGGGAGCACAGTAACAAGTGGTGGAATAACCTTTTTTTTAAATGGCAAAAACTTTTTAAGTGTAAAAAATACAGATTTTTGAAAGTAATTAATAGAGCAAAAGCAATCACAGCTCATGATAGAAGAACTATTCTGCGCATATTCAGTTTCATACTTGTTCAGAACACAAAATACATGTTTACAAGCTCCATTTTAGTGTCTGCCTCTTTAAGCCCCCCTCCCAAAACAGCCAACTCTGCTCAGATTGGTCAGTGTTTCCAGATCTTCCACATCTCTGCGTCTTTGTACTATCATTACAGTGCTGCTATACTCTATACAAATGATTGTAAAGGAGTAAAGGAGAGCGACACTTTCTCCCATGAAAAATCACCAATAAAAGCTTCTAAAAACAATATCATCACAACCAGACATGTTCCAGTGCAAATGTGATTAGATATATGGGAGAAAATAACAACACCTGCAACCAAGATTACATGTGATGTTATAACTTGGAGCAGAAGATAAAGAGAAATCTGTCATGAACTGATGTCAGCTTGTCTCAAAAGCAAAAAAAATAAATAAATACCCTGAGATTTTGGCTCAAGGGGATTACTTTAACATCTATTAACCTCATTATTTGAAATATGAGTATTCAGCATTGTAGTATTATGACAGAAAATAAGGAAAAGCATAAGAGGTCCCTGCTAAGCAAACTTGAGTCAAATCCAAAGGACGAAGAAGCCTAACTTGCTCAGTCAGTATTGTTATATCCACCTCAAAGAGCCATGGCACATTAAGAGAGAGGCACCAAAAATGTGCTCCATTTAACTGATTTATTTATGACAACAAATGAAATTGCAAAAGTGATGAGACATGGATTGCAATAAAGTCAGTCGAGTGGACATGAAGAAAATGTTGGTGGGCAAAAAGCTAAAGGAACCAAACTGAGCACATGGAGAGAGTCTCCCTGAGAAGCTTTCATACTGACTTGGAGTATTGAGTCCAGGTGCTCCCAGTTAGCCCAGGTAGACAGCCACGACTACCAATTACATGTAAATAAAGAGCAAACAAGGAACAACCAAACAAGCCAGAGGGCCGTCGCAGTGGAGCAGGGTGGTCTTGTGTCTTTTGCATCTAAAAACTTTGATATGTATGTTTCATTTGTGCAAACACTAATGAGAAACATGCATTAAAAAAAAGAAGCATTTCATGATCTGATTTTAATTTCTCCTGCGCCTTTTGTTACTGGCTGATTAAAATTAAGTTGATTTTCATATCTGGGGGCGTAAAATCTCTTCAGCTTACAAAGCAGCGCACAACAGAAAATACTAACCTACCATGGCAATTAGCAGTGCTGGTCAACCTCCTTATATACAGATACAGTGTGTACATGTTGATAGTTCAACTGGTTCCTCTTTGCGTTTCTGTGTTTGACACGTGGTCGTGATTTTTCGATGGTCCACTTGCCCAAAGAGCCACTTAATACTGTATTTAAAGTGCATCACATTTTGAAGCGCCCGAAGGCGCTTAAGTATTGTATAGTGATGTTTTTTTTTTTCAGACTGTGTAGTGGATGTGTAGTTATCCAGCACTCATCACCAACAGTATGATGGATGACAGCTGCTGCTCGGCTGCTGTGTCTCATTTGTGCAGAAAATGTACTTCACTTTGTCAGCTGACGGTGATAAAGCTTGTCAAGATCTCTTTCATGGCATTCATGGTGGCAGCGGGGCTGACCCACTGACCTGCGTGAGCAGGAACAACGTGAATGGATGAAATGGAAAGGTCCAATTCATGTAGGAGGAGGAGGACAGTTGTTTTGATTTTTCCGCAGTTCGAGCGCAGAGGCGTCGTTTTGGAAGCATTGCTTTCTTCTCACCAGTTCCACGAGGGGTCTCAGCCTCCTTAAAGTACAGTGTGTCCTTTGGGCTTTTGTCTCTTGCTGAGATAATGTGGGGCTCATTAGCTGTCTGGCAGGAACAAATAATAGCCTGGGTGAAATGTTGCAGGGTTTAATTAACAACAATGCTGTCATACACCACATATTAATATCAAAATTCATTCCTGCTGAGAACTAGATTTTTAAACTGCCTATCAGGACTGGAGTTTGAACATCCTAACACATGCTGTGTGACTTTTCCAGTTAACATCTCCAGAACTGCATCACATTAATTACTGAATAATTAAACTGTATACTCATTTTAGTAAAGTAACTAACAAAAGAAAAATCTAATATTCTGATATACAGTAATAATCACATGTAACACGTTTCACACATGCTGCAGAAGCGCTGAAGGTGGTAATTGGAATTTCAGGTGTATTAGAAATTTGCAAAGAGCATTGGTTGATAATGAGGGAAACATCTTTTGTTTCTCATTTAGACCTGCCCATAGCTGTTGTCCCCTCCCCCACTGTATATTCACCTGTTTCATCTAATCTCACCTGACAATTAGTCTTTCAGTCTGTTGTCATTCTGAACACGTAAAGTAGCGTCTTGTCAGTGCTTTTGGCGTAAGTATGCAACGTCAAAAGGCACCTTTGTGTGCACGTGAATGCAGCCGGACAGAACTGGTTGCATTGTTATTATACACCAGCAGACGACCTCACGCGGGTGGACTCACTTTTGAACGCAACCGAATGGAACCTGCCACATGCACATGAAACGCAGCAGGACGGTGTCAGGTTAAAACGCTGCCAGTAACGACATAATATAAGGAGCGCAAGGGTGTCTATAGGGCGCCAGGAGAAGCATGGATGGGTCTAACAACAACAGACTTTCATGTGGGAGTTTTTTTCCTCCATCTCATCATGTTGCTCCTTCCCTTAAACCCAAACATCCTCGCCAGCATGTGCATTCATTGACGATTAAGCGTTGGTTGCCATGTGCTCCTGTTGTCTAAACATAACCACGTATGGCAGCATCCCACCATGTGCATTTGTTGACATCATAGCAGCAGATACACAGAGCCTAATAAATACAAGCAGAAGTCTACAGACAAAGCGGCAACAAGAAGTCGGAGACTTATTTTCCATTGCACCTGTACCATCTAATCTGTAGTGTTTAATTTCCTCACTGACGTTCAGTGTTTGGAGAACAGTTCTACGACTTCTTCGTCTTTCCATCATTTCCTTCTCTGCTGAAGAAACTCTTAAGCCTCTTAAAAGTCCTCCTCCCAACTCCTAACAGTTTTTCATCTTAGGAGCTCTCTTAAGGGCTAAGATGCTTTGTGATGACTTTTATCTATCAGGATCTAGTCTTAACTTTAAGGAAAATTCTTAAAGACATTCTGGGAATTTTCTTATAATTGTGTCACTTGGATCAACTCTTTGTACTAGGAAGCTTTTTATATACATCTCCTGTTCAGAGTTCAGACCTGACCTTGTGTTTTTGGAAAAAAGACAAGATATCTATGATAAAGGAAATGTAGATCTTATGCAGTCAAAGGTCCACCCTGCATCCACCTGATGAGAAAAATACAGATAAAAAACTATTCAATTAGCCTCTAAGTAAATTGTCAATAAGTGTCTTCACTCTCTAACACTTGACCTAAGATGGACACAAAGAGGCTGTTAATGGAAGTGACATTAGCTAACAGTTGATGAGGGACATTTAATGTTTATACTTCAACCAAAGCAGCCTTATGACCCCACCTGACACTGAGAGAAAACCTGCTCATTTACCTCATTCAGAGAAAAAGCTCCCACTCTTCATGTTCCACTGCCAACGAGTGGGAAAAAAAACACTGAAAAGCATTTATTTGCTCTCTCAAAGTGCTTAATTTGCATGTCTTTGATTAGTGTCTGACCGTGATCGACCACGCAGGTTTCATAATAACTAAACAACGGAGTCAAATAATGATGCTCCTGAGTTGTTGTTTTTTTTTTTCTAATAGCATGAGACAATGCTAAGCTGCAAAGACAGACCCAGACCATCGGGAGCATAATGTGTTGTGTTCTCCCATTGGGTCTTCAAAGTATTTTTCAGAGTTATTAAAAAGAAGGGCAGAGCAGCACTGACATGAAACCCACACAGGGGCCATGGCAACAGACCAAGAGCTTCTCATCAGTATCCATAGTCCCACTGTGATAGCCCAGTGTCCCTGCATAGGACTATCACTCCTTCTTTTATTGTGTCTTCAAGGCAGGCGCATGGTGTAAACAACGTTTGAACAATTATGAGCCTGTATATCTCGTAGAAGCTCTGTTAGAAATTGTTCTAATGGCTTACCTTGTTACAGGCAGCGCTGGCTTGTTCTATATGTTAGAAAGCACAGATGACATTGGGAATATCAGATGTTTGAAGATAAAAGAAGAGAGGTGGTCATGCTCATGTTGTAGTGATCCCCCACTTTGATCATGCCGACTGAACCGCGGATGTGTGCCGAAGTTGCTGTTATTGGTATTTGTAGCAGAAATAGTACCTTGGCATTTTTGCAATAAGCTGAACGTAGACCGGCTTTTATTGCTTTCCATGCACATATTTTTAATGCTTAAGTCGCAGATAAATGTACAACACACTGCTGATAAATAGCACTATCTATTGTCATCTGTTGGTAAATTGCCAGTGAATTTGAAAGTGTCACATCCCCAATATTGAGTGAACCTGTGCAAATGGAAAGTATTTTTTTTGCCCTTCTGAACCTGAAGAAGTTCAGCCTTCATTGACTTTTTACAAAATGCTACTTTTTCCCTTTCTTTAGTGGCTTTAGTGGCTTAAAAACTTTCCGGTTGCTGTTTAATGCCGTTCATCTGGCCAAATTATTGCCTCGCGTCTAAATGATCCAAATTGCAGCCTTACAGCTCTCACAAGCTGTTTCTTAAATGCCACTTAGCTGCTGGATCCCAGAGTGGGTTCTTGTTGATTTATTAGGAGGTGGAACGGCTGAAAACCAGCAGAGCAACAAGGAGACGTATCCATTATAGAGGTCGTTCACCTTGCGACTGTCTGCCTCATACTTCAGAGGCTTGCTTGCAGTCACTCCTTGCAGTCTTTTGTCTGTTGAAGTCTGTGTCAGATTGTGAGATAACAATAAGAAACAGGATTCATTCAGCGCTCCTGACAAAGCAGCAGCCTGTTCCTCAGCTCGACACACGGTGGTTACCAGGCAGGGAAAGGCACAAAGGGAAGATGCAACATGAAACAATACAATGACGGGGAGAAAAAAGAAATGGCACAACACAGCCGAAGCCGGGGCCTTTGTGTTGTGTTTAATTCATTTTTCTACTTTCTACCGCTTGTTGATACCATATCTAACTCATGTTGGCTTATGGAATTTAAGGGATGTTACATCATTTGTCATGTCCCAAAAAAGGTGGTTTAACACCATCTTTAAAGGCCTTGTGAAGTCCCTCTGTTCTCTCTTACAGTTGGCAGGTGAAGATAAAAAAAAGTATACTCTTGGCCATTTTTGAGGCATTTTTTTCTCCATGGTATTGAGGTGAAGAAAAAAGCCAATATTTCCCCTTTCTAGTTTATCTGGGGTTTGGCTAAAACTTAAAAAAAAAATGTTGAAAGCAGATCAAACATTGGTTAAATGTATGTTAGCAACATTTCATTTTCAGCCCAGGCCGGTGTCACATTTGCTTCAGCACACAACTTTGTGTCTCGAAAAAGAAAAAAAAAACCTCTATGCTGTATTTATAGTGCTAAGATTGTGTGTTATGGATTTTGTACAAGTTGTAGCTGCAAAAATAAAAAGATAAAAAGAAAGGAAAATATTTACTTTTTAAGCAAAAAGTCCTGGGAAACAGCATATTCCCCGAGCTGTTGTATAAAGGAAATACAACCCTTTGTTGTTTTCACTTTGATTTTTATTGAGATCATAGAAACAAACACATCGAAGAACAATATGTCCCAGTCCCTGAGTTTGTTTCACAATAGTGTGTTGACCAAAAGTACTGAATAGCTCCCAAAGTTGCCCCAGCACTTCTCCCTCCTGAACGCAGCTCTATTATGGGCACAGTAGCACGTATCAAGGTGATTTATTGCCACAGAGAGCTCAAGTTGTTTAAAATGACTGGTGTGATTAGTCATATATGCTTCAGAGCTGAAAAAGGGGTGCACAGTGCTCCTGTAAATTAACAGCAGCTGCAGACTGTAGTCGACCACAGCAAGGTGGTCAAACGTGGTAAGCGGCGGAGTCGCCGGGGGACAAGGAGAGAAATTGGGTCATTACACTCCTTTCAGGTATGAGTAGGTTGACAGAAGATAAAAGGTAGGCTACGTTAAAGATTCAGAGGCTCCAAGATGAATTGATTTCCGCAATGAAAATAAAAACAGGAGAGGTATGATAGTCTGTGAGTTCTGCCAAAATTCCACTTGAGTTACTGCACAAATATGCTCCATATATTCCCACAAGCCCTCAGATATCTCCACGCTCCATTATTCCTGACAAAAAAGAGCTCCTGGAAGAAGCATTTTATTTGGCAACTGTTTTTTTTTAAAGTATAATTTCCTCCTTCCTCCACTTTTAAGTCTTTAAAGGATCTACAGGAAATAGTTTTACTGAACCTTGAGCTGCCTGGCTTTCACACTGAAACAACAGAGAAGAGCCAAGCAACGATTTTAAGTACCACTATTTATATGAGGATCTTTCCAACAATAGTTTTGACTTTTTTTTTGTATCTCTGGCATTTTAAGAAGATGGAAAGATGGTATTCATAAAACTAGGCTGTCTATGCAGAAGATAGATACAAATACTTTTGAAACTGGTGCTACATTGCCAGAGAAAACAGAGCAAAAGGACTGTGATATTCACTTCTGCTTACGAGGTAGAGAACCGACGACTACTACTACTGCGCTGCATCAAACACATAAATGCCACTGCTATTGGGAGATATAATGTGAGCTGCTCATCCGAAAAAAGAAAAAAATGTCAACAGGCTGGAAAAAAACTTTCTGGTTCTACAGAAATTTTAAGCAAAAAATAGGCAATGTAATAACAGGATTATTAATGTTTTATTAGCGCTGTGTGGGAGTGCAGGAATGACAAGACGAAGAGACTGAGTCGAGCCTGTTTAATACATGGTTAGGACGAGCTCACAGTTAACCAACAGGAAACACTGCCCCTAAAACTCCATCTCCCAGAATTCCCTTCTCTCAACTCTGAAAAAATGTTTTGTTTTGCTTTTTTACGCTGCCTACTCCATCTGGAAATGACATCACACATATTTTTAAAAAATTCTAAACATTTTAATTTTTTTTCTTTGCACCTCTTGTATGTCCTTTCTTAAATGGTGATTTTTTGTTTTTTAATCATTTAGTAATTAATTTTAACTTTTATATCTTATCTCTTTATTCTTATTGTAAATCTGTATCCTTTATTATGTTTTTATATTTTATTGCTCTGAATAGTAAAAACTTTGAATTGCCGTGTTGTATGAAATGCGCTATACAAATATAGCTGCCTTGCCTCGCCTTAAAAATAGGCTAGCTACATATAGCCTCCTATATAATTATAACAGACATAGTAATACTGAGCTTAATTCAGAGTTCCCCACTGCTTCTAGTCTTAATGCTAAACCAATAGTGGCCTCGCGTCATATATAGCTTACTGACAAGAGAGTGGTATTGCTCTCCTATTTCAACTACCAAGAAGAAAGCAGAAAGCTATGTTTCCCAAAATTTCATGTTGTCCCTTTAAAATCTTTAGAGAACTGACTACATAACCTGCAGCATTTCTGTAAAGAATTCAGATGGAAGAGTTCATGTATCTTCTAGTAATTCTTCACATAGGCCCACAGATGGCCATCTGCGCAACCCGAAACCTAACTGATACTGATCTAATTTACAACAGAAGACTTAAACCCATTACCCTGTGAAGCTCAAGCATTTTCATGACCACTATGCCTATATAAACAGCTTGTTTTCTCCAATGGTTGTCGGTAGCCTTACAGTGAGATAAGTTTTCAGTCTGCTGCACACTGAAGCAAAAATTCCACCCTCAGAAACTCTCATGCTGTTAAGTGCCATCACTTTGTGATATTTAATGCACTTCAAGGGTGTTTCTCACTTTTTGGTAGTAAATGCACTTACCTTTTCTTCTTCTACAGTAGATTTGTGTGATTATTGAGCATCAGTGTAAAAATGGTAGGCTCTGAAATAAGCTTTTGCTCTTTGCTCCTGTAAGATTGACTCAAAAGTCTGACCTTTATCACTGATGTTTTAAGTGAATAAACTCCACTGCTGCTCTGCTAGAAATATCTCAGAGTAGCATTGGACTGTATGTACTAGCAAGTTTTCTGCTACTATGAGAAAAATACTGCCAAAATTGGCCCAGAAGTGAGGTACATACAAGGTGTATTGCTAGTAGCTGTTTGTTTTAACAGTATTAATGTGCTTTAGGAGGATGGCTCCATTAAGCTTTGCAACTTGACAAGTTGTAGCTTATTTTTTGAAAGGCTAACGACCTTAGCATTTTCCTTAACTGGCCTTTGGCATTGGCAGCTGTAAAACATTTTAACATAAAATTGATGCTTAAAGTAATTGCTTGGGTGAATTCCCAAAAGCACTTTAACCCTGACGCCCAACCTAGTTTTAGCTTTCCATTTAATGCTACATACACCGCATACTCAGATTGTGATTTTTGCATTGCTTCCAGAAATATTAAGATCCCTAAAAAGGCAGGAGTTGAAGCTCAAGTATGCACAACATAATAAAATGTGGCAAGATCAAATAAGTTTTCACTATTTTTTTGCCTCTGTAGTGAGTCGTAAATATGCAAGGTTGAGTTAAAACATTGGTATTTGTTGGCGCTATTGATAGAACTTCCTGCAGATAAAAAGAGGGCACAGTTTCTTAATTGCTTGCACGCAGCTATTTACCTCCACATATAACAAACCACAGAAAAGACTGGTGCTAATTACAATGCAGAAATGTTTCAGTGCCTTACAACTGTTTATATTTAGAGCCAGAGTCTGACTTTGCGTCCTCTCATTACACACTGAGTGGGCCCGTGCACACAGCTTCCAGACAAAAGTTGAGACTACATGTTTTGGCATTAAGTTTGGAAGATTCCTCTGAATTTGCTTCCAAGAAAGCTCAGCATGGCTGTTGATCTAAATGTTAGGCATATTTTAAGTGACCTAAAAATAAAAATGGATGCTGAATTACATGAAATAAACATTAGTCTAGTTTTCTAGTCTTAAAAACTCCCTGCAGAGCCCTCTCTGTGACATTCAGGTGTTGGACTGAACAGTAACTGTTGTGTTACCAGCAGATGGTTTCATTCGGACAATCTGTTGCTATTAGCAACCATGACTGATACTGTTTAACAGCAGCTGAAGTTTAACTGACTATTTTTGTCATTTTGTTAGTTCTTTGTCAAATATTTTGCCAGCCAGATTCATTTTCTTACACCTTTTGGGGATGTTGTTTCTATCCACATCTTCTTAATATATCCATGGTTTGTGTGGAATTTTGGCCGTTGCCATCTTGGTTTCTTAGTGTCAGATTTGGCTATGTTTGGGCGAGAGGATGGAGCTGAGGAGGAGTGAGGGGCGGATCTGACTCACAGACTGTTAAGCCTTAATAAAATATTATACAGTGAGTCATCAAAAAAACATACCCACTGTACAGTTGTCATAAATGTTGTAGTTAGCTGTAAAGACCAAAAAACGTTTCTTTGTTCCAGTATGTAAACATGTTTATTTCTGCTGTTAAGTTGGACGTTTTAACATGAAGGTCTGTGGGGATTTACTCTGTTTTAGAATCAGCCCCAAGTGGCCAGTCAGTGAACTGCAATTTTTGGCACCTCCGCACTGACATGTTTCCGCTCTGAAGGTTGCTGCTTGTTCGAACGCTGTGTAACACTTTTTCTCTCGGCGGCAGCATGCAGCTGCATTCACGCTCTCCTCATAGGAAACACTTGAAAAAGGAGCTGGCACTCATAAATTATGTGGACATAATATTCATGCTAATTGTCTATTACTGTATTTCTTTACATTAACATTTTACACACTTAAATACTTGCATATTATACATACTTTTATTAATATTTAGATATTTATACACTGTACAAGCTGGTTACTATTACTGTATTTCTATTTTTACATTTCTATTTTTATATACTTGTGGTACTGCCTTGTTTGTATGCTATAATTCCCTGTGCTGGCATCAGAGCGACTGTTAGGAACCACAATTTCCCCCCGGGATTAATAAAGTATTTCTGATTCTGACACACTTTGGTTAAGGCGTTAGTGAAAGACACAGGGTGAGTATCATTATATAAATCATGCTCAATAAATTCTTTTATTCAACTAAAGATTATGATGTAAGGTTTTTACATGATCGTATAGTTGAGGTACTGCCATGTATGAATAATAAAGGACCTAGTTTTAGTCAAAGGGGAGCATTAATCTGGTGTGTAACAGAGGTGAACTGAAAATATGCACACTTTGTAAGATTAGAAAATATCTTGAAATTTAAAAAAGTGCATTTATGTATTGTAGAAACTGTAGGCTTAATAAACTGCATTTTCAGCCAACAATTTTTCTTTTTTCATTACATTTCTTTCTATCCTGTTTTGATGGGAGTAAATTGCCTCTTTTGTTTTTGTTTATTTTCTCTGCAGATTCACCCAGACTTGTTTGTTTAATCATTTCCAGATGTTAATCATTTTCATGTATGTACATGTGCTGACAAAAGGATTTTAGGATTTCATCCTAAAAACGAGTGATGTGCAGCCATATAGCCTTCTGTATTTCCACTATTTGCAACATGTTGCATTGTGTTGTATTCAGCTCGCTGTCAGGTTATCTTCAGTGAGATTGATGTCGCGCACTGCCAGCGGGCTCATTTTACCCTGTACCAACTAAGTTGATGACGCATTAGTGACTGACCAGTATTTTCCAAATTGAATTTTCTGAGCTGGCGCCTGTCCAGAACCAACCGCCTGTATTCAAGAGGCATCACCAAACAGCAGCCTGCATGTGTTTGGCAGCCGGAGAGCATTCCTACTTCATTTATCCGCATTCTCCAGGCCTTGGGAGTTGACAGGCTTGGTAATCAGTGTCCACAAGCATAATCCCTATGGTCTCAAGACACCACACAATCAGATCTCTCCCCGTCTCTCTCTACCTCTCCCTCTCTTTCTCTCAGATTTCTATATAAAATCTGTTAAAATCACCTCGCAAGAGAAAACACATCCACAAATATGCACAGCACACAGTGTCTGACAGTGAATATAGAGAACATGTGTTCATGTGTGAAGGCCATCTGCACCACTGTTACCGGGTGAGAAATCTATAGCAGCTGTAATTATTTCCCTGACGGATCCTCATTTTCCAGTAATTTCTCCATAGGAACCTGCTCCTGCTCTTCCTTAGCTCTGTGTTACGTTTCCAAGAATTCGCACTGAATTCTCACTGCTGGTGTGTGTCTCTTTGATTGTCAATATTCTTGAGGAGGATTAATTATTCTGGCAGTGTGACCATGTTCACTTTTATTTGTAAAGGTTACACCTCTGACACTTCTGCAGTGGCAATTTCCAATGTGCCTAAAAGAGATGTTCCATTTTTACTCCTGAGAAAATGAGAAACTCTAATAAAAACGACCAGAGTGCAACCAGAGTACTTGGGAGACATTAGTTGTTCTCATTTGAGCGCCTATGTGAAGAGACTTGAGCTCTGAAAAATAAGTCTGGCACAGGCTGCTTGAGGACAAGGAGCCAACAGTAGAGACAAGGGAAACACACAGAGAAAGAAAGCTTCCTCTGCAACACTGGCAAGAGCGGTGAGCTGATCAACTGTTTTTCCGACCCTGTTGTTTTGAATTTGAGTGCTCCAGAAAAGAATAGAAAGTCAGATTCTGCAGACAAACCTCATTAGGATTCATTTATGCTCAGAGTTATCAACACGGACGGAGCCTCCGTACTTGTGCATGTTTTCTGAAAGTTTACGGAGCAGCACCACCTGAGATCAAGGGGCAGCGTAACATAGTTTAAGCAAGATACAACCGTTTGAGATGACAGACATTTAAAAAACAGAACAGAACAAATGAGAAATATATTGAAAAGAATTCTCAATCCACATGTCACAATTTCTAAAATGCTACCTCTGTTAAATGGTACAATATTAAAACGTCTTCTACTGTTGCTTCATTCGTTGTTGTCTGAAACTTTTGCCTTAGCCCTCTAGTGCCATCTACAGGCTTCATCTATGCAATCTATGCCAAGAAGGTGCCGAAATAAACTGTGTTCTGAGTTATGGATCAGTAGGATCTCAAATCACCACCAATTCTGAATGAAAATGGTGAAATCAAATTGCTATATCTGATTGTTTGCCTTCTTGACTTCTGTATTTATTTATTGTATTAATAATGAATGTGCTTTCACGACATGTTTCTATCTCTATGAACGTCCCTGGCGGATGCTGGCGGGCTCTGTTACCGGCTGATCTACCGAGTAAATGCTAGCTGCCACGTTTGGTGAATACTTACAACTTATCAAGCATCTGACCACAAATCTAGTACTGAAATCTTCTACAGTGACAACTATTTAACATGCATAAACACCAAACAGAACAATGTTTGGTAGTCTCGCCAAACAAATCAGTGATCTTTTTTTCTTCTCAGATTCTTTCATTTTGTAAAAAAATCCCAGTAACTCATTAGTAAAATTATTGATTAGAAAACCCCAGGAAAAATAATTGGATACAGCAGAATTATATTTCTGCAGACCCCATGACCACTCCAACCAGGACCATCCAGGTCCTCACAGTAGACTGCATTTTACCATCTCAGTGCGAATGCACAGAATAGCAATTTTGCAACACAGCATTGGACATAATGCTGGAGTTAGAGATCACTGCAAAACACTGACCAATAATAACTCTTCACAAATGTAACTCCTGGACAATAAGGCACAGATAAAAGCTGCATAAATGGTAATAAAACACACCTTTAACATCTGAAGTCCTCACTAGATTGACATCACACGGACAACAATGTAACTTTTTGGCACACTACAACAGAGAAAATCTAGAGACATCAAACTCTGTGTGACTCAGCACTCAGACAGCAGGACTATCTGCAGCTTCATCGTCAGTGCAACTCAGGAGTCTCCTCTAATAAAAAAATAAAAAACACTTTTGGAAATGTCAGCTTCTTCCAATCAAATATGTCTAAGTGTTCCATTCACTGCCTATTTAAATCAGCTCTGGAGCAGGCGAACCACACTGTCATTTTCAGCCAGTTGAAGGCACAATCTGTTATTCAAATGTGAACTAATGGCTCGGCCCATTACCAACATTTGAATCACAGGTTTAAAACGAGCTCTCACCCCAAATTGGCAGACGGGTCTTCTGATACACAGACGCACAAAATCACTAAACAACTAAATTTGAGTTATGAATGTTTCCTGCTGCTGATTAAGGTTTATTTCCAAACAAACACTGGCCTGTATTTTAAATTATGGTCAGTGTGAGAAACACAAAATACTTTTTTTTGGTCTATAAGTCAAACTTAGTCCCTCACAAATATATATGTTAATAGACCTGGAACTTTTTACGGTTTAAAGACTTTTAACTATAAGAGTATTTACAAAGGCTCTGCTCCATCCAGGTGTCATAGTAAACAGTGACAATGTGACAGACAGTCAGCATGAACAATGCAAGAACCCTAAAACTGAAGCATACACTGTAAGTTAACTTCACTGCCATTGTTTATGTTATTATTTAAACATGTGCTTTTGCTACTGTGGCATGCCAAAATGTATTTGGCCTTTAACCTACTTAAGCAGGCATGTTTAATTTGAAAATGCAATATCAAGTAAAGATCTCATTTTTTTAAAATTTAATTTCTATGTAAACCCGTCTGTAAAATTTCTGCAAAAATAAGAATGAAAAGAGAGCTGTCTATACACCTATAGACAGCTGTGGAGCTGCAGACCACTGTTTGAGACCCACGAACAACACGGGTTGACTTTTAGCAAGACAAAGCTGCATTTTCAGTGGTGACTGTGCAACCAAAAGCAGGTGTTTTTTAAGTGGCAACTTCCAAGGCAGAAAAATTAAGCCGGAAACTGCTCTTCATTGAACAGCCACTTGAGGCTGGCTCCAAAATTGAGTCAATCCCCACAGACCTCCATGTTAAAAAGCCCAACATTACAGCAGAAATAAATATGTTCACAGCCTGGTAACAAACAGTTTTGGTCTCTGTAACGAATTTCAGCATTAATGACAACTGAACAGGGGTGAATTTTTATATAACTTTACATCTTTTTTAGGGCCCAAAGTTTCGCATATTTAAGGGCGGAGCCACTTGGTTGAAAGTCTGCTGTGAGCTACAAGTCACTGCAGTCTGTCAGTCAAACCATGCTCACTCCTCCAACCTCTTGTAAAAGTTAGGTCACTTCTGTCTCCAAAAAACAATATTGTGATGGTCAAAGTAGCAAAATCAAGGCTTCAAAACAGCAGTACATCGACCAAAGGGTGTCATCACAGTAGCTACATCCATAAAGTCTATTGTGTTTCTTTAAGCGAGCCACTGTTGCATTTCTAGCTGTGACTGTGGCAACAAAACCAGGTATTTTAGACCAAAACACAACCTTTCCTAACTATAAGAAAGTATTTGTTTGTGCCTAATCAAAACACTTTAACGACAATGCTGTTAAAATGTAAAGTTTCAACACATCTGCTACATATTAAAAAACAAATGATAATTTTGTGGTTTGCAGAAACACACAATAAGTTTTAATCTGGTGGCTGAGTTGGACTTCATAAATGTTATTATTAAACATTTTGTCATTCTGCAGATAAAAAACAACCTGGGCACCATTATAATTCTTACAAAACATATTTTCTGTTGCATGCATATTATTTATTTAGTAACATATTTTATTATTATCATATTTATTTACATTTGTATATATTGGGCTCAGTTAGGGCACTGCCAAACAACCTGCTGTGCTGTTTTGGTCTGAGGATTGTTTTGTCTATAAAATGTGCTTGATGATAAATATGAAATAAAATGTATCATACTTAGGGGTGGGCAATATGGACCTAAAATAATATCATGATATTTCAGGGTATTTTTGTGATAAAAATGTTCTTGAAGATATTACAAAAACACTGAAAAATATTTATATTTATTTCAAAAGAATCAACTTCAGTAAAATAAGTGTTATATATATTATATTTCAACACAGATTTTTTTAAAAAAAGGTTGCCGACAAATATTCAGTAAAAATTAAACAAAAATGATCTCTCATTTCTTTGGTTTGTCAACAACAGCAGCTCAGACTCTGTATAAAATATAAATAGAACAAAATAATCACAGTCAGTCACAAATTATACACTTATACACCTGCCACATACCTTGAAGAGTACCTATAATGTACATTTTGAAGTGGCAACTTTGTTTTTAGTGGTGCTTGTTGCCACTCATAATGGTATGATGTCATTATGTCAATAAGTCAAAATATTGCCGTCATAATGATAATAATTTTTCAAATCCTATTAAAAATTATACCAGTATTGTCTTGAACGATATGATCTGGCACACCCCTAATCATACAGTACATGAATATGGTGTAAGATGTGCGTTTTTTGCTTGTCAGACAGAATTTGAAGCCACAAGTCTCTTTGTGTTTTAAAACCAGCGAGCACTTTAAAGAGACTAAAACCAAAAGGACACAATGTTCGCCAGTGTGACTGTCTAGGCTGCTGCCCACCTCGATCTATCACACGGCTGCCTATGGCTCCCAGGAGGCCCGTGCACTGTGCAGCCCCCACGCCACAATCCAACCCCCCACACCTTCCACCCTCCCACCCATCCGCCTCCACCGCCATCACCACCCCGCTGTGAGTGACAGGCATCCAGTTCCGCCTGACTGGAGCCTCTATCTCCTAACCCTCAAGGACAACTAAGAGGACGTATTGCCATCAAGTCATCTCTCTCATTCCCACGGCCGCTGCGCTCTCCATAGATGCACATACGCACACAGACACCCCTCACGCACACATGCACACAGCGCCGACTGTGACCCACTCACCTGTAACAACATCTACGTGACCTTTGCTTAATGTCCTTGGGTGCCATACCACAACCCGTTCGCACAAACAACCCTGGCTGCGCCTGCCGCTTCTCATTCACTCCCTTCTCTGCGAGTCTGTGTTTGAAACCGTCTAGGTGGAGGTTGTTAAGAACCACTTCAGACAGAAACCTTGAACAGAGGAAATAAATAAGGCATTGTCTGTGAAGGCTTCCGCACAGATCGCCTCACACTCCTGGGCTTGAATGTTTTTCTAGCTGTGGAGATCTGAATTCTTTATCTCTTACTGTACAACAGTCTGAGGCGCCGTGTGATGTGAGAAAGGACCAGCTGTTCCAGAGGGATATCGGACAAGGCAGTTTTTTAGATAAATAACAAGACTTGGTTCGCAGTAATGCGTCTTGGCAGTCAGTGTGCACTTCAGTACAATGCCAGGTTTTTTGCTGTGTAACCTTTATGTGTTCAAATACATTGTTCAGTTTTGTAAAATAACAATAACATCCAAAGACATCATTGTATTGTTGTTGCTGCTTTGCCGTCTCATAAACAGCAGTTATAAACAACTGCTCTTATTCCTGAGAGTTGTTTTTGCACTTCAGCGTGCTCTTAGAAGTTGCTGCGCTGGTGGGACAACAGGGAGAGGAGGCTGAACTTCAGATTAAAGTCTGTTGCTTATTGCCGCAGTAGGAAACTTCACATGCTGACAGGAAACCCTTTCGAATTTTGAGAATGTCAAATCCCAGAAATCATGAAATGTGATTTCAGAGAGCTGCACAGTCTTTCAAAGAATGGTCAGATTCATTAAGTAGGACAGTTTCTTCTAAAATTGTGTTTTTAGAAGACAAGCTAAAAGTAGAAATGTTATTCTTAAGGATGGTCTTTTAAAGAAAGTTGTGGAGTAAGTATAAAATTCATCCAGATCACTTAAAGGTCAAAGTTCATGTCTGAAGTCAAAGCCGCAACAATGAGTATTTTCATACCTGTAATGTAAAACAGACGAACCTCCAGATACTTATCAGCTGACTTTGCAGTTCCCCTCAGCTCTGTGGAGCATTTTAACATCTTTCAGCTTGATGTTTTGGTTTTTACAGCCTCCAACGTCTCTATTTTGGTTCACTCTGCTTCCATCAGCAAAATTTTTTAAAGCAGCAGGTAGTCTACCCGTGGGTCATTGATTCTTTTGTTGTTGAATCAGAAAAATGAGAGTTACAGTGATATTTTAAAACTGTAATTCCTATTTGAAAAAGTACCCCTCTATTGTTCATTTGATCTGCAAATCCTCAGCTCAGTGTTATCATGACTTGGGTATGGAAGTTTATACAGAAGTTAGCCCACTACAATGGTTGCAATGACAATGCAATGAAAATGGCCACCACTCAAAGCATCCTGCTATGTTGAGTTGAATGGAAATGTCGATTCTACTCATTTTATTTTTATGGACAGGCTATGGTGGAGTATGGTGGAGACAAAAAAAAGAAGATAAAAGGATTGTGAGTATTGTAATCACAATAATCAGCTGACTAAAAACCCAATTTTAAATGAATGTGTATCTATATCTGCCACATATGCCAAATCTCTGCTAGCAAATTTGCCATATCTTCAATGCAGAGATAATATGATGACGTGTTTATAATGTGTTGCAGAGCCTGAAAGAAGCAAAAAAAAAATGAATGTAATCAACAGTCCAAAATCTTGCTTACTGCAGCTTTAATATCACAGCAGTTCCCAAGATTTTCAAATTTATTTAAAGTCTTTGTGACCAAAGTCGTCATATAGTGGCCTTTGTTATAGAAAATGGAGGCTCTCATGTGTGCTGCCCTTTTATCTGCCTGTTCAGTGTCATATGGGAAGCTAATTAACTTTCAAACTTTTTTTCATAAAGGTTTTGCAGACAAGTAACAGTTTCTGTGAATTGCTATTTAGAGACAGAATAAGTAAATTGTGTGAAACAAGCTTTCTTTAAATCTCCCATTCCATATTTTCATCCAGAAACACCCGATGTACGTAAATAATGAAAGTCAGCACAAAAACAAATTATAACGATCATCGTCATTATAGCGGGGCAAAAATATTGTGATGTGTTCTAAAATCTTTCCCCTTATTGCTGCATAAATCACGCTGCAAGTTTCCCAATGTACTGAAGTACCTATAAGTATCAGAAGAGGCCATACAGAGGCTATTCATTTCTATTTTCAGAATGCCAATTATGGTGCACAGCAGCAGCTTTGGATATTGAACCAGTTGAAGTCAAACTGTTGTAATACATTATTATCTATTTCAACCCAGCGCAGTGGGGAGATTCTCACCGTTGGATTTTCATCAAAAGTGATAGCCTGCTGAAAATGTAATTCACTGTTTTAGTATAAATCAATAAGCCTCCAGAATCTATTCCCCCATTCCACCTTTATGTTAATATAAAAGAAATGCTCAAATAGAACTTTAATTCACCACACAGACTTTCAGACTGTTTAATAGCCCCAATTTTATCCATAACTGCTCAATTGACACTTAAATTTCAAGCCCATCTTAATTTGGCTTCTCCTGACGATTTTAAGTTCTACTTCTCTTTGGAGCCAAGGCTACTGTGACCCATGTTAATGGAGATTTATAGGCTAGTGCCATTCTAACAGTGATCCTCTATTAAGAATTATATGCCATTTGATCATTATTACTCTGTTCTCCCACCAGAGGAAAAAAAAAAAGTCATCGCCGCAGTGTATTCAAATGTGCTGGATACCGCGTGTAAGCAAGCAGACACATAACATGTTAAATACTGAACATGAGTGTACAGTGAAAGCTAATTTTGCGGCGGAGCGTCGGAGGACATTCTGATGTTTCTGATGAGGGATATAAATCCTGATGGACTCCCATCCGAGTGTATTCATTAATCATGCGTCTCATTGGCGAGGCTCTGATTTGCCACTGAGACAGATGAAGATGAACTCAGCAATATATTTCTCATCATAACACAACCCTCACATAAATATTAATAGCATATTTTCAGCTGGTGGGCATGAATCATTTTTCAGACAGGGAATTTTAAGAGCCATCCATGCATGTCCAAGAACAGTACATAAGCAAGCAGTTGTGATAAACAACACTGCTTCAAGGCAGCAGCGAAGAGACGGCTCTAACTGTACGAGGGATTCAAAAGGTCTTTATTGTACTTAGTTAAGAATCCTTCTATCAATACATTTTATTATTTAACTCAACAGTGTGTCAACACAGATATTTTAATTACACAAGTGTTTGGTATCACTGGTGTTGGTTTGTAAAAACAGATCTTAAGTTAAACGGTGAACATTATTTTTTAAAAATCCCAGATATACTGTAGCTGCTGTGATGTTTCAGATCCTGGATGTTGCTGGAGTAACTGCTGATAAAAGAAGTTGCAGGAAATATCCAGTCTTTGATACTTTAAAGCTGCTCTAATCAATATTTGAGATGACTATTTGTGCTGTTAAAGGGGTCCCTTGTAGTGACAAACCCAAAGATAATTCCAACAAGTCCTCCGACCAGTAATACGACCCACGAGAGCATTTCCTAAGTTAGTGCTCCTACTGATGGAGTACACAACAGCACCAACAGAAATTAATGTCTGTCTACTTCAAACAGACGCATGTAAGTGGCCTGTGGTGGCACAGGCAACCCCTGAAATCTGATTGGCCACCCAAGGTGCCACTCTGTTGTGATTGGTTATCTGTCCAGTCAGTTTGAACTGTTTGACAATTTGTGAATTTTCATTTATAGGTGCAGTTCAGTCTTTTAACCTGAGCGGCAGTAATGTTACAGAGTAGTGTCTAGCCTGCCAAAAAGCCACAGAAGAGGAAGAAGATCTGTTTTGATTTGGATTTTTTCAACAGTTTTGTGGTGTCACTCTGTTGAGTTGTGGTTGGTAGGTGTACTTAGCGTTAAACTAAACTATAATCAGGAATGCAAAACACTGCAACGTTAGTATTTCAAGTAGGTTCAGGTAGTGGAGAAAAAAATGGGGAATCAAAGCTATGTACAAAGCATTTGCCTGCAGCAGCGCTCGTACTTCACCCCTGCATACTTCAGTGCCCCACTGTTGCCACTTTAGGAAAAAAAAGTCTGGACACGCCACTGAAACATCAGTAAGCAGCACTCAAACATCAATCCAAATTATTTTGCACAGAGTTTGAAAGAGAGATTGAATAAGTGAGAAATATTTAAGCTTTCACTGGCCTTCATGATGCTTTCGACCATTTACCTGTTCTCCAGCCAGTCCGTGACATCCAATGTGACACACCAAAAAAAAAAAAAAAAAACCACCACACAGAAAAGCATACATGTCTGCTGCAGAGCCGTATACACAACTCTGGTCTACTGGCAATGGGAAAGCAGTCTACCACCTTTTTTTAAGCAAGGTTACTAGTTTTTCAGAAATCATGTGCACAGGTTCATTTTGATGGAAAAGACAAACCTAACTCAACATAAGACACGACTGTACCACAATGCACGCCCACCTCATTATGGGACATGCTCATTGCACATAACACCACACCCACTACACTGCAAGACATGAAGTCTTTACCACAGTAAACCTAATGTACACTACATACCTGGTACCAAACATCAACACACACAAGGTCACAAAAACCTGGTGAATACTGGATTAGTCAGGCAGCTAGTAACGCAACTTCATATCAATGAATCTTTGCTGCTGAATGAGTAAACAGGTAACTGTTTGCTAAAATGTTCTCTATAAAAAAAAAATCATAAAGTGATAGTATGTCAGTGTGTTTGCAACTTGTTGTGCTGACCTACTTTTTCTTTCATTATTCAGTCTGACATTGTGTTCATGTAAGTGGTTTTCCGTTTTATCAGAAGAAACTGACACATAAGTCCAGTGGTCCAGTTACTTTCAGTTTAGCTGCAGTAGTGTTTTTTTGGACCAATTTTTTTTAAAAAAAAAAAGGTCTGATTATAGGACTGTTATATCTGTAAATTGACTTGCATCAACCGGTAAAGATGCATAAATCTTGTGTACACTCTTTGCTATTTTTTCAGTCGATGGATGAAGCTATTTTTCCAAATCTAGCCAATGATGTCAAGAAAATGGCACCTCTTTTCAACAAAACTTTTATTGGCTTGTTCTGACAACTTGGGAAACAGCTGTCAATACCAAATTATCTGAATCACTGAAAATAATTCTGAGATATTGGCAACTATTTATAAGTCTGGAGAGGCTATTCTTAATGTTGACTGTCATTTTGGGTTGCCATTCTAAGAAATTGTCCTTCTCTTTTCTGCTTTTACTTTTCTTTAGTAGAAAATGATAGAGTCAATGATAGCCAATGTCACATTGATCTTATGGTCACAGCACAGCGGTGTAAGGTTTTTTTGTGCTTTTGCAGGTGTATGACCACCAGTTCAAAGCTGTGTTGGATGGCGTAGAGACAGACGGTTTGATGGAGATCGACCCGGGTCGCCGCATTGAAATCTTCAGAATGGGTAACGGAAGCGAGGAGGTACTTGAAGTGCACGACTTCAAAAATGTAAGTAGAAGGTTTGCCAAGGCCGTGTGAGCTATTCTTCTTTTGCTGAAAACTCGATGCTGTAATTGTGTCTACTCTTCAGCGGAGGGATTATGATTTTCACATCCTGCCCTTTTCAAAGAGGCGGTTGACAACATTTATCCTTTGTTGAAATCATATTTTCCTCTTCAGCAATATTTTCTCCTCTTTTGTCACTCTCCGTGAAAACAGGTGTGACAAACCTTTGAAACATCTGAGAAACTAAATAATGGAAATTATACTCAGTGAGGTGTACACAGGGATCAGGAGGACTACATTTTAAAAAAAAAACCTCCTTGAATCAGTAACTACCAGAGATTATGTGAGTGCGCGCACATTCTCACACACACACACACACACACACACACCGCAGCCCACAAACAAAAAGATTGTTTTCTTGCTAATTTATACAGTAACTTCTTCGCACTACACAGACAAACACCATTAAAAAGCCCATCTCTATTTGTTTCTCACACCTTTTTTTCAACTGCAATTTTGTCTCCAGCAGAACTCATTAACTTACATTTCATTCCTAAATCCTTCCTCGAGTGTGCAGGAGGTTATACATACTGTACCTCCGAGAAGGGAGCACGCTGTTTGACTGGTTAATGAATGCACTTATTCTCACGCCGTTATTTACTGTGATATGTTTCATTGCAAGGCTGAATGTTACAGGATGCAACTCATCACAAGTAAAAACCTACATTGAGTTGTTACTGTTTTTGTTACAATGGACTGTGTGAATTTCAAGTGGCTCTATATGATGGAAACCCAGCACAGTGCCGGAAAACTTTAACCTCTGCAATCAATCTCTATTTCTCTCTCTCTCTCCCTCACCAAGCACCAGTGTGTGTGTGTGTGTGTTTGTGTGTCCCACTTACACAAACATACGCATAAACACATGTGCCTGTTGCTTGTTCCACTTCCTGTTAGTGAAGCACAGCCCGAGAGGAGATTTGTGTGATTCAGTGCTCCACCAAGGAAGACTAAGAAACAAGCGAGTGAGCAGAGTAATTCAAACCTCATTGTGATTTTTTTTTAATGGGGGGAAGGAAATCCACAGAAAAACAATAGGTTATATTAAGTGGTAGCTTGTGTGGTGATGTTGAAATAGATTTTTTTAATACAAAAAAGGGGGATGCTGCGTGTTGTTACTCAGACCAAAGCCACCTCTAAAACAATCTCCGTCAAGCCTGAGGGCTGTGTGAGAGATGGAAAATGAGGGGATTATACCACCAGGACCATGGACCACCAAGCAAAATCTATTTGCTGTTGTTTCAGACCAAGACTACACTCATTTTCACAGGAAGGATGTAAAGAAATACTGGAGAAAGAGACATCCTGAGAGAGAGAATCACCGGGGTCATTTTTACGCTGAAATAAAATGATAATAAATATTCTTTGAAGAGTGAATTAAACAACGTGTAACTTACAGTAGCATTTTTAACAAGTAAATAACACCATGAAACAGCTGCCATTACTCTATGAAAACTAGCAGTAAGGTTTAGAAAAATATTATGGGTTTGGCTTTAAGAAGCACTTTTCTTACTAAGGTCACATCAAACAAGTTGGTGATGTCACACACATCACTAACTTGTGATTAGAAGAAGTCAGTGTTGATTTCCAGCCACAAACACCAGGCTCCTGGGTCAAATCCCACCAGCTCTCTTAAGTGCTTTCGTCTAATAAATAAACAAAATTAACTCATTTAAAAAGAAATATTCTTAAACCGATTTTCCTTGTTAAACTTTTCTCTCTTTCGCCAAACTACTACTAGCTAAAGTGTCTTGTTAACACATCATGAAAGCACTTCATTAAAACTTGACAGAAACAAAATTTAAAAAATCACCAAAATCATCTTGGTTACTCTTTCCATTATTCCTGTAATCACCAGCTCTGGTTTGATCGACATAAACCCTAATATCACCAAGTTAGATGTAGCTCTACCACTGTGGCCTCTGCCAGTGCTAGACAGCTGTTTACAGTCCTGTAACATTAACCTAACCACTAACTGTCACCATCCTTTTTTGGAACCCATTAACTCAATACAGCATCTCCATTCCGGTTTAATAGAAGGAGGAGCGTCTGTATTTTTGACGGTATTAAAAATCATACCCTCAGGAAATCTAAATACCCTGTTATACTTTAATACAGTGATAATTCCCAAGTCTAACTATAATACAGTCAGAAAACAGTAAGAGTTGAAGCTACAAAGACGCTGATACTTCAGATGAGGTTTGGTTTAGGTCATGGTTAGAAGAAACTGCTCTACCAAAAGTTTTATTTTTTCTACTGGAATAAGTTTATCACTGTAAGGTGCTGTATTTGTCATTGCTCTCAGTTTGCACACGAAGCGTGTTGTTTTCTGCTTAAGACTCAAGCACAAAATTCATGGAAGATGCCAAAGTTGCAAAGTTTCCTTCTCTACACATAGTGGCTTTAAACAAAAGAGTCCATGATTGTGTCTTTACAGAATAAAGAACTGGGCTTTGTTTACATGTAATTTTCTTTCTGATATTTTATGTATAATTTCCAACTTGTGAACTGTGTGTATGAGGAGTTCAGCCAGAGAACATAAGAACCCTCAACAACAGATGTCTTTGGTGCCCTCAAGCTAAATTCATAGCTAGACAGCCCTGAGCCCTCAGACTTTTTGTGAAAGAAGCACTGGCAGTTGTTTTTTTTTTACATTTCTATACTTGTACATATAGATTTATAGATTTAAATCCATGTTTATTCATACATGTTTGTGTTATATTATCAGGTGTTTCTAATATTATGTCCTTCATATGTGTAAACATCCATCCGATATCTGGATCAGTTTATCCTCAGCAGGATCACAGGTGTCTGGGGGCCTATTGTGTCTCACACTGGGCAAGAAGCAGGAACCATCACAGGGCTAATACTAATACAATAGACAAATAGGATAACACCGTCAATTACAACTACTGGCAGCTTTACAGTCGCAATTACCCTAATCTGTGTGTTCTTGGATTGTGGGAGGACACCGAAGGACCCAGAGCCTTCTCACTGTGCTGCACCACTGCTCCACCTTCAATGCAAATGGTGGACAAAACATTTTGCATCCAAGTGCTGCAAGTGTTTCAGGCAATTCCTCTTTTTTCTCTCCCACTTGCCACCAGGCCGACTAGATCAGTTGTTTGCTTCAACACAAACAAAACAGCCACCAGCCTCTCAGCACAGATATTGTCAGCGACACCAGACTGCTAGCTGCTTACCTTCAGATGAAGTCTTGCCTGAAGTTTGAACAACATCCTTAAATCACCACAGATGTTGAAAGAAACAGCTGGTGAAAGCAGCCAATCTGTAATAAGTAAAATTAATGTCAGACAGGCTCAGTGGATTTTGTTTACATTTTCATTCATTTCTGACTGTTTTCAAACTATGTTGCTCTCAAAATCTCTGCTGTGCAGCTGCTAACCGCACCTTGGTACCATACTGGCTGTACGCATATGACTTTTTAGCCATTTATTATTTCTATGTAATAAAAGAGAACCTGGCTGCACACATGATGGAGAACATCAGCCACAATGGTCATATATGACCATTGTAAGTGTATCAATAAATATATATACATACAAACACACACACATATATGCATATATATATACACACATATGTTATTAACAGAGTCAAATAACAGTTTACAAAGTTACACAGCGTAGAAGACTTTAACATTGGCAGACAAATAACAACAAATAAGTATGAAAACACAAGTGAAGGAAAACAACTATCTAAACAATCACAGTCAAAATGTAGTCACCCAGTTATCACACAGTACTGTATATGTGTTTCTTTAAATCCTCTCACTGTACATGAAATACTGTTTTGTAGGTGTGTGCTTCTGTCTCAGTGTTGTCTCCCTTTCAGATCTTCGTTAGCCATAAGGATGTGTTGGTCAGAGGCTGACCTTTTTCTTCAACTACACTGCATCCTTTTCTCAGAGAAAATAATACGGAAGCAACAAAAATCCCCTCCAGCATTTCATCCGGCCAAAAAAATAGTATTTTGGAAAATCCATGACTGCAGGAGAACTACTGATGTTGATGTTGAGGATAACCTGCTGTCATATTACATCCTGTTTACACGTTGTTGCTCCACTGTGATGTCCAGATACTTTGGGAAGCACTATTACCAACATGCAGTAATTAAATAATGATTTATGAATTTATAATAAGATTCATAATGGTAGAAACACACAAGCATGCTGATACTGCTCTACATTTGTTGTAGTTTTATGTTTTAATAATATATGTAGAAAGCACAAAGACTTTGTGAGATGGATATTTAAAGATCCCATGTTATGCTCATTTTCAGGTTCATACTTGTATTTTGGGTTTCTACTAGAGCATGTTTGCATGCTTTATTGTTTAAAAACACATTATTTTTTTCCAACTGTCTGCCTGAATATACCTTCATTCACCCTCTCTCTACCATCGTTGTGTTGAGCCCCCTCCAAAAAAAGTCCAGTCTGCTCTAATTGGTTGGCAGCTTGGATCCATGTTTGCTTTCTGTCAGCCAATGTTATTCACATACATTGCAAAATATTCAAAAAAGGAAATAGTGTGTCCCTGAGATGATGTATTTTTGTAGGCCGACGTGCCGTTGCCCCGGTTCCCTTGTAAAAAAGCCAATGGGATTTTCACATTAGATTTTGGATCAATGCAGAAAATAAGCTCTGTGGTTAACAATAGTTTATTATACTTGCACGTTTTGTTTAGCAAGACAATCAACACAAATGAAATATTCTTTCAGGAATTTTGAAGCCTAGATGTAATCGCCAGAAGTAACACACAAACATTAGGCTATAAATGAACGACAACATGTCACATGACATTGCAACCATAACAAGCTGTGTTCGGTGCGGTTAGTTGTCTCATCTAGCCACTTTTCAACAACCTCCTAAACATAAACATTATGCTTTTGTGCTCGTAGATAAAAAAATGTGAAGGTCTCTTAAGCTTGTGTTAACCACAAACCTTATTTAAGGCATTTTACCAAAAACTCATTCAAAACATCCCATTGACTATGAGATGAGGGAACTGTCAGTGCTGGAAATCCTAACTTATTTCCAGGTTTTAGGACTCATTCCTGAAGCTCTCTATTGAACAGAACCCATTTAAAATGTTTATGTTTCAAGTGTGAAACAGTCTATATAGTATAGTTGTGACATCACAACTTCATAGAAATCCTGACAGCTCATTCAAAGGCACAGTTTCTAAATAAAACTGTGTGCATTTCTCTGTTGAAGTGTTTTGATACTTTCATATAACATGTATACCTGCTTTATATTTAAAAAAAAAAAAAAAAGACATGGAAAGCTGGCTTTTTACAATATGGGACCTTTAAAGAGTAAGAAATGTCCCTTCAGTACATAAAATGATGTTGATAATATCAAGACATCAACCAACTAATACCTGCTGACATGGCTGTGCTTCTCTATTCACAGCAGCTAAATGATGCATGCAGTTACATGTTCTCTATGAATGAGCATCATACACAGGGAAGCTCTGAGTGGATATTTTATTATTGTGTGTTTAAATGACATCGCTTTTCCATCCCTCATCCCTGTGTTAATGTGTCTGTCATCATTTTCTGATTGACCAACCCCAGTAATCACCGTATCTCATCACGGCATTGCCCTGTCCTCTTCTGCCGCAGCTCGCCAATACACAAGACCCAAATTAAACAGAGACTCATCACAATAAAGCCTGGCATAAACATTATGCTTTTGTGCTTGGGACCATTATTGCCCCATCCTTTTTCCCGCATGGGCAAAATTACACGTGGTTCATTATGACAGCCATCACTTTGTATCATGTCATGTTTGGCTGGTATCTGGTTTTCAGAGTGACAGCGCCACAGAAAATGTGGGAAAAAAAGCCCCCGCATGGTCAAGTTAACCGATTCAAAGGAGATGTCATTGCAATCACCGTGTTACTGTAATTAAATTTAGATTGAATCAAGTCCATTTCCATGGTGCCGCTCATACAATTTTCAGTTGATACAATTCTAAAGCAGCCGTGGCAGATGTAGATCCTGCCGTCTGTTCTAATACAGTGTGCTGAATGAGCAGCTCGAGTCTGCAGAAAATAAATTGGATACAATCTGAGATACTGAGAGTCTTTCAGACTTATTCCGGCTGAATATCTTAGATTAACACAGAATGGCAGCAGGAGAGAATTAACAGATCTCTCTTGCCTATTGAGGCTCTGTGTGTCAGACTGAATAGAGCTACAGTCCACATGGTGGAGGATCATCAGTGGAGCTGAAGAGAGTGACTCCACACTTGACTGCGCAGATTAAGAGAGTGACAGGGACCTATGACTGCCTAATTCAATGGGGGCACTCTCTGTAGAAAACACTTCATTCTCAACAATGTCACTTTGCTCTCCTGTGCCATATATGCCGCTATCTGCTAAGTATTATACATCCGCGGAGGAACACCCCCGCTTTTTTACTTCCATTCAGCCTGAGAGCGAGAGCTGTGTTGCCAAGGCCAGGCAGTCATCAATTTTATACCATGCTAAAGGGAAAAAAAGATCAAAACACACCTCTTCTCACTCATTAGGTTTTAACGTCTTTGACTTTTTTAAGAGCTTTGATTATCAGCAAAAAGCTGAGCATTTTAAAACGATTTTAAAACGCCCCAATGCTTATGGGATATCCACATCACAGAAAGCGAATGAATGATACATATATCTGAATTCATGAGTACCCCTTCATTTCTTTTTTTTTCTTTCAAAGGGAATCACTGGGATCCGGTTTGCCGAACATCAGAGGTGCTACATCAGGAGCCAAACTAGGAAGCTACCCACAGTGGCAGAGGTGGAGGCTGAGGACACCGAGTTACTGGTACGCCTCCTCCCTCGTCGTCTGTCTGTGCCTCAGACTCTCTGTAGTCCTGCAGAGGCTGTCATGCATATTGTAGGGAGATAACCAGAGTAGAGCTCTGCGAGCACCACACAAATCCTCTGTGTGTCCATCTTATCCTCCCCCACCTCCCCACCCCTCTCACTGAAGAGTAAACTGTGGTTTGTGGTGCCTGTGAAACCGTCAGAGAGCTGCCCACAAACCCAGAGCATCTTTGTGGCTCACATCAAATGGTGTTTGCTGTCAATCTTGAGCCAATATTAATTTTTAATCATCTCCTCCAAAGGCTCTACCCAAATAGCCTAAAGGGGAAAGGGTGCAGAAGAGGGTCTGAGTGAGAGGTAAGCCATTAAAACGGTATTTTTTAAGAGATGATTTCTTTGTAAAATTCACAAGGCTCTCTCTCCTCTCCAAGTTTAGGGTGATACTCATAGTTGTATGTGAACTTCTGCAAAAAAAAAAAGCAATGGAGGAAATTCAATCAATCAAAATTCCCATTTTTTTCAGTGTCACAGTACAATTCACTGAGTGGGCCGTGTGTTCAAAGAGAAAATCCCTCTCTCAAATGTCTCTACCACTTGCATGCTCTCATTTACATTTCACATTGTAGCTGGGAAGAAATAGCTGGCAAATATCTGACGCTCCCTACTCACAGCTTCATTTTAAAAACAGAATAAGCCAATTGTCAGTCCGAGCAAAACCCAGTCCCAGTTTTAACTTTAAGAACATAAGCTGTTACACCCAAAAACCAAACACTGTTTTGTTTTTTTCCTCCTCTCATCTTCATAATGTCTGATCCACGTTTACAGATACTAATTGCCCAGGCAGCACCATATGTCCACGCCATTTCTGTCTTCTTTGGTGCACTGTGAAGCCTAATTGGCTTAATTCACAGCTCCAAAGTGAATCATCGAAGGCCAGGAAAGTGACTGGGGCTGATACCAGTGGTAACGGCAGTCCTTATCAGGAATGCCACGAGTAAAATAGATGATTCCACGCTGTGTTCAGTAAAATAAAAAAGGTGTTTTTATGATATATGGTTCGCATGAAGCTGCTTTAATCAATCACAGCTTTGCCTTATGAGATGACACTGAAGAACACTTAACAAGGAGCCTTGAATCAACAGCCAGGCTATGAAGTGATGACCAAGCGTCCAAGACAGCCAATTCTTACTCCCAATTCATCAAATACCACCGCTTTGTCAGTGATCTCAGTGTCAAGCATCAGTACAAAGAAGTACCCTTCAAGGCGGTATGAAACTAACCAGCCGGCAACTACCGAAGTATGAAAAGCGAGAAAGTCGGCATAAGGTAAGGAGAAGGGGAGGTGAAAGGGTCAAAGACTCTCAGGAAGTTAATTTCCCACATTTATTTTAATAACAATATCTTGTGCTTGTGTGTGTAGCATGCTACTGTAGTGACGAATTTCACATGAAGTATGTCACAGTGTTACGTTAGTAAGAACGTCACTTATTTAACCATGTTTTTTTTCTAAATCTAACCACATGCTTTCCATTTTCTCATTTCAAGTGAAAAAAGACGTGTACTTTGAAGAGACACAAAGTATGTAATAAGCGGAAATTGTGAAGCCGTCTCTGAACGCCCAAAACTGATTTAGGAGGATACCTAGTGCATTATATTTTGATGTGTTGGTCCACTGACAAATCTGCAGTATTTGACAAGCTGGGATGAGAATGTTTGGCCAAACGTGCAACCTGTGTGCTACGGACTTCATTTGCGTACTATTCTGGTGTTATACTGCAGCCTGTTCTCACTCTGAAGTTGTCAAATACCTTTGCAGTGATTTCGGCGTAACACTCTGACCTCAAAAGCCATCTTTCTCAACTGCATGATTCGCCGCTGCGTTTAAACGATGCTGGTAACAATAATATAAGGTCGACAATGGTCATTATAGGGCAGGCAAGAGAGGCGGTAAATGGGTCTGACAAACCCCAAACGTTTACCTGGGAGGATGGTGTTCACGTCACGTCCGAATTTTTTATTTATTTATTTTTTTAAATATTTTTTGAGCGTTATTGCCTTTAATCGATAGGACAGCACATGTGTGAAATGGGGAGAGAGAGAGAGAGAGGGAATGACATGCAGCAAAGGGCCGAGGCCGGAGTCGAACCCCGGGCCGTTGCAGCGAGGACACAGCCTCTATACATGGGGCGCTGCTCTATCCACTGAGCCACCAGACGCCCCTCTGAATTTTTTTTAACTTCAACATTCATGCCCTTTTAGGCCTAAACGTAATCATGCGCTTTTGTTGACTTGCTGGCGTTGGTTACTATGTTCTTTGGTTCGCAAAAAATAACCATGTGCTTTTGCAGCATAATCCAACCATGAGCTTTTGTTGACATCCTGGCATCAGGTCGGAACGTCAACACCAGACGCAGAAGGATACCTAGAGCGTAATATGTAGACACGGAAATCCACTGAGAAAGAGGCGATATGTGATGACTTTAGGTTGAGAACGTGTTGTATGCTGAATGAGGAAAACTTCAGTGCTGCCTGGATTTTATTCACAGGGAATGCTTATTTAAGTATCTCCATCCGTATGTTTTAAAATTGATATTTAATATTTAATTTCAAATAATAATATGATAAACTGTATAATAAATTAAGACGAGCTAGACATTTCTGACACTGGGGATCAATCAAAGAACCAAATAAACATATTCCCCAACATGTCAAACTAATTGTTCGATCCAAATAATGCCACACGTCATTCTCCCACCAATTTTTGTCTATGAAGAAACTAAGTTTTCTCTTGAATATATGTGTTGCTGCAGAGGATGTCTTCACCCCAAAAACACTGGATTGCAGAAGACAAACTTCAAATATCAGCCGAGGGTACATTCTGGTAATAAACAGTGACCTTGGCCTGACCTCACCATTGTCTCTTATCACATTAGAAAGCGGCCTCTGACCCGTCCTCTGTTAGAATCCACCCACGTGCGACCCCAGAGAAGATCAGCACAAGTTCCTCCTCAGGTGGTGAAACACACGATGCGCACAGGGGTTAAAGCCAAGCACTAATGGTTCCTAGCTAAACCCAGCCGCAGGCTTTCAGGAAACAGGGCTCAGAGCAGCCACGGCAGGCTTTAGAGCTGAGGTGAAAAACAATGGAAAAATTTGCGGAAAAACTGCAAGCAGCTGATAAGGAAATGCAGCCCCTGCGAGGGAAAACCAGGTGACAAACATGAATTGTTTGCCAGGATTTTTTCCTCCCTTTTCAATTTGCCTCCTCTATGAAACGTCTGAGGGAGTAATCCCTGAGCTTCATTCCAGTTCCCCCAGTCTGACATGGAAATCGCCATCCACCTCCCTCACAGCCCTTAACATTGTCAACTGATGCTGCTTGCTCCATTAAACAGCCACTTAATATGGATGACCAAAGCTCACCCAGCAACCCAAAACCTCCCACTCAGACAACAACTGCAAACAGAAAAACAGAGTGCACCGAGGAACAACACCACAGCAGAGGAAGCGAATACACCAAAGTCCTGCAAGCACACAGTACGGATTGTTTTGTCTCATGTTTGTCTGCATAAAGATATGAGCTCAATTCCTGACAGGGAGACCAGCGGGACTATCCTGCAACAAAAAAACAAAAAAATCAGTTCCTACAGTTGGTGGTGTATTCAGTCATGAGGCCAGAAAGTGGCACAGCAAAATTCATCTGTGTCTGTCTGAAGGAGAGGGCCTAACTACTCACAGGGCTCACAGCTGGTGAGCTAACTGCTAACATGCTTGTAAGACAGGGACACGTCTGCACTTTTTTCTATTTTTAAAAAACAAACCGTAATGAGTCCTAAAATCTGGAAATGAGTTAGTATTTCAGCATCTCATGCCCTCGACTCAAAGTCAGTGGGATGAGTTTTTGGTAAGAAGTCTTAAATAAGGTCTGTGGTTATCATAAGATGAAAAGACTTTGACATTTTGTTCTGCAGCATAAAATATGTCTGTAAATACCCAACTTGCAGACTTTGAAGATTTTAAGTGTCTTAAAAAAGGCGGTTGCTTAAAAGTGGCTAAATGCAGCTACAGAATGTCATCACATTTTGCCACGCCCAACATGCCTTTACAGCCTCTTTGTGGTAGCAAAGCGACTGTAGTGTAGTTCGTTTTAGCTTAAAATTAACTTTTTACTTCTGCCGATTACATTTAGGCTTCAAAAATCCTTAAAGCGGCGTTCATTTGTGAAGATCATCCTGCTGAACAAAACGTACAAGTGTCACAAATGTCTGTTTATCAGAGTTTATATTCTGCAATATTAAAAAAAATCCAACGGAAAAATCTCCATGGGCTTTTTGTTGAGGAAACCAGGGCGATGTTAGCGCTGAAAAAAAATGAGCCGTTAATTTACAAAAGTCTCTTTCCCAATGTAAGTCTATGAGGGAAAGTCTTTTGGGGCTAAATGGCCTCATGTGACCGTGGCCACGCCGAAAATCAGCTCCAACGCTCGGCACACTTCATGGGGGCCTGAATATTTACAATAGCTTCCTCTATTTTGTACCCTCTGTCTGTTCCCCCAAAGGTCAGCACTGTCAAGACAGCTTGATATTTGTCTGTGACGCAAATTTGCATGCCAAAGTTCACCAAAGCTGAACTTAAACAGAAAAAACACAGATTTACTTTGCCCCCACCAGCAAATCCACTTATCATTTCATTGAGATCTAATTATTTTTCCATCAAATTTAAGGTTTTTTTTTTAAATGCTGGAGTCGTCAGGCCTTTAGTGCCCATAAGCACTCTCACTGTCACACCACCTAAATTAAGAATTTCAATACGTTGTTTCCACAGTCAAGAGAAGTTCAATCGATATGTGTGAACATGAGCGACTTTCTGTCAAAGCTGGACACCAGACAGGTCTCAAACTCGTGATGTCATCAAGTTTAAGTCTGAAGACATGAATAGGAGCCTGATTTTGTGTAAAATGTTTGTTTTCTTTATTTATAGAGTTTTATTCTATAAACATAATCACAATTTTCATTTCCAGTAACATCTGGGTAGAAAATCCAGCATCATATACATTAAAAGAAATGACACTGAGCAAATTCTGCCTCAGTTGGTTATTTTAAAAAACCTGTATCAATTAAAGTATGTGTCCTTTTTGACAGGGAATGGAAGCTTTTATTTCAAAACCACCAGACTTTACTGACAAAAACACAAATTTTACTTTGCAGAACTCTGCAGTTGTTGATCTGTTGCTGCTGCTGAGGTAAAGCAGAGAAAATATTACAAATATATCGTTTAATTAAACTGATATTGATGTTTTTAGGTGGCTAAAATATGTTTTTCTACTGAACCCCATTCACAGCAGTACAATGTTTTACATCAGTGCTGGTAGATTTGGGTTATCAAAGACTCTAGCAAAGTACATAAAATGAGTAAAGCAGGAATGTCAAAGGTTGGACCACCATGTGTACCTTTAAACATTACAGTTGGCTGAACATGACAAGAGAAATAAACAAGTTTGCCAATTTTACATATCTTCATAATTCAAATCAGTTGCCAATTGATTGGTTGTTGTTAGTGTGATGTCACAGTGATATTCGGTCTATGTATCTATAAATGTGCCGAGCAGCTCACAAATTTGAGTTTAAGTTTAATTTGGGAGAGAGTTATTCTTGTTTACTAATATTTTTGGACTGTCTTTGACCATAGGAATAACATGTAGGGATTTTTAAAATGGGCGTAGTTCCCCTTTAATAAGGTCATCAACTAAAATCCCCCACCTGCTCCTCTGCCTGATGAAACCCCCGGCCTTTGCTATGTACGGTTAAGTGAAAGCTCTGTGGTATCATGACAAAATCTTTGTTGATCTCTGGCAAACATAGCAGCACTTTAAACAATTTGCCATGTAGACAGTGTTTCCCCCCTCGGGACACGGTGGCAGGAGAGGGTAAATTCATTAACTACAGCACAACTGGTGTATAATTAAGTTGTGCACTGTGGGCAGAAAGCATACATACACCAGGAGCAGGTCACACAAAACAAATTACCATCATTCCCAAGGTCCAATACTTGATAAAAACTTGTTTGTGTCCTAATAATATATCATTTGTCAATAGCACAATGGAAAAGCCTTTCAGAAGTGTGTGTAAACTGGAGGGCTGTAATCATGTTGTCTTTGTGCTTGTCAACTGGCATTTAGAAATCCCTGCCCCATGCTAAAATGCTGACCTTTACCACTTCCCCCCAGGCCCTCTCCTGCAAGTTATTGGAGTCGTTTCTCAACTGTGAAGTCAAAGTCATGTTGTAAGCCCCGTGTCATGACCTCCATTTACTTCCCAGAGAAGACTCACTTGGCTTCAGTAGTTAAGAGGTCCAATTAGAGAGTGCTGTTTGTGTTTCTCCAGTTTGATTTTAATTTCTGCGGCCACGGGAACGGCAAGCGCACCAGCTCATTGCCAGAGCACCCCCTACGATGTACCGACACAACCCCTGCTAGTCCTCCGAGTCATCATTAGTCAACTGGCCGCCGCTTAAAAGTCAGAAAAGTGTGTCAAAAAGCTTGAGCGAAACACAATCTTTAATGTGACAGAACGCACTTTTTTTCTTTCTCTGCAGGTCACAAACAAGAACAGATAGCGAAACTGTAATTCAAGCGAGAGTGACAGGGGTGAACGTGAGGGAGGGGGCACGACCCAATATAAATGATCCTCGCTCCGACTATAGCCCCAGGATTCTACGTCAAGCTTAACTAATGTGCAATTAAGCTTCAGACTGGGAGAAAATCACCTTGTAAAAACATTTGTCAAGTGAACTGTTTTTCTGTTCTGGGTTGCTAATTAACAAGGGAATGGGAAGAGGGGGTTTGTTTGTGTGTGTGTGTGTGTGTGTGTATTTACATATACATGAAGAAAATAAATATCTGCACTGTTAGGGGAGAGCATTACCAAATCCCCTTCATATGTCTCTATTAGACAACACTGACATGTAGTCCCTATCATTAAGCAATAATAGTTTACTTTACAGCTCATGAACTACAGTATCAACAAATTAAGCCCACTGATAGTGCTGGGTGCCAAGCGAAGCATTGTGGTGCAGGGAGGGAGGGAGGGAGGGATGGAGGGATGGAGGAGGAGGAGGAGGAGGAGGGGGAGGAGGAGAATGCAAGGCTTTATTGTGTCTGTCACATTAAACGATATTGCAGCCACACTCAGAGTAATGAAGACCACTTCTAAAGTCATTTAAAAGTCAAATCATCACTGTCTGTGAATTTCAATGATGTATAATAGAAATAGCATGCCGCAGGCTCGAGAGGAGGGTGAGGGGGAGAGAGAAGAGGGAGTCAGGGCAGAGGGAGTCAGGAGTCAGGAAGTTGCCGCCCTCTCGGCGGACAGAAAGGTGATAGATAAAAACGATGAGAGTGGAGCCGCTGTGCGGCTCAGGGGAGGAGAGTGCAAATGCAGGACTATAGTTTGTGTGTGGCCGGGAGTTTTTTCATGCTCTGACATTCTATATTATGTATGTGTGTGTGTGTGTGTGTGTGTGTGTGTGTGTGGTGTTTTCTCGCAGGTGGGTGAGACCGAGGCCATGGATATGAAGGTGGAGGACTCCCAAGTGTGGGTTCCTGCCGAGGAGCCCATCGTTAACCCAGCTTTCCTCTTCGACTCCAAGATCTGGGAGATTTGCCAGGAGCTGCCCATCCACTGGATCCACCCCTCCCCTCTGAGCGGTGAGAGCAGGGGGCATCTTTGCCTCTAAATGCAGACTATTAACACCCTCACTGGAGGGCATCCCCACAGGCCGTATGCGGGTCCGCCAGGACCGCATGTTTTCCCAACCACATAAGTATCCAGCCCGGGTTACTCTGTGTGTGTGTGAGTGAGTGTGTGTGTGTGTGTTTGGGAAGTTGAGAGAGTTGAGAGAGTTGTAGTCAGTGGTGGAGGAAGAATTTTGATCTTTTACTTAAAGCTCCAGTGTGTTGTGTATTTAGTGGCATCTAGTGGTGAGGCTGCAGATTGCAACCAACTGAAACTTCTCCTGAGTGCCGAGCATGTGGGAGAACTACGGTGGCCGACATGAAAAAATGCAAAGGGCCCTATCTAGAGCAAGTGTTCAGTTTGTCTGTTCTGGGCTACTGTAGAACAACACTTCAACACCTGGACATTACCTATTAGATCTATCTATCTATTATATTTTATTTTAAAAATGAGAAATGTCCAGAAAACTATATTTATAATTTTCTTAATTATGTATTAAATTCTGTAACAGAGAAAAGGAAAAAAATCTATACATGTTTTGAGCACTTTCTTAAGGTCATTTTTTGATTGTTTGTTTGTTTTTACTTTCTGGTTGTTTTTTTTATTTTCTCTTAACTTTTTACTAATTTCTTGCTTTTGGGGCCATTTTTTTGTGAAGTTGCTCACCTATTTCATCCCATGTTTTTGAAAGAAATCAAGACATTTTTTTCTGGTTTCAAAGGGTTAAAGCAGAGAGTCCAGAATAAGCAGCCAAGGTTAAATTCTGACCTGAAAGCATTTTCTCTTAAGGTCATAATTATAAAGTCGAGTCTGTAAAACTGTTCACCGGCCACCTCAAACTGCAAGGTCGATTATGAATGATTATGAATTTTTGAGCCATGGATTTTTATATTTGTAAAACATTTCTTGAGCCAAGAAAAGTGATTTAAAAATCTGTGATGTCATCACAGTGTAAAAGCTACGGGGCCAGTAGGAACTCACAGGCGCAGCCAGCGAGAGAAATACTACAGTACACATTCAGTGGGCCCCTTCTGCAAAAGTAAACCCGGAAGCTAGAAAACTTTTTCGGCGTACATGCCGGGCGAGCAACTCCACTGAAATGAACAGGCGCCATCTTTAGTCCAGCGTCTAAGTATTATCAAAGTCTAGGCATCTCTCACCCACCTTTTCCGTCAATCTCTGGGTGTATCAATAAAGGCATAATGGCGAAAAAAATAACCTTCGTAGAATAACATGGCAAACTCTGCTAGCTGCCAGCTCAGCCACCTCCATGTTAAGAGCCATGTGCAGACAACCTTTGAATCCTTATAACTGACACAAACACAAAACAACCACAAGAAGAGACAAAATGACAACAAAAACAGGCACAAAATTATCCCAAAGAGACACAACATGAGACAAAAAAATACTGCAAAGTGTGTGTTGCTCCTGTGTAGAAGAGGTGATGGTGCCCTCTGCATGTCTGTGCCCAGAGGCCCATTGTCTCATTATACGCCCATGATCACAGATGCATTAACATGTATTTTAATGTTGTTGCCGGCTGAGGTGGAGCTAATTTTTAACTGGTTTATTACTGATAATATCATGTTTTGTTTTACAAAAAGTATAAATTATGCAGATAAGAGTCGTTTTTAGAAAAAAAAAAAAGCCAGTCTTAATTATTTTAATCTGCCCTGATAGAAATCGTCATTTTAGAAGAAAGTACAGCAGCTGATTTATTTTTAAAAATTAATGTTATTTGAAAATCAAAAATAGTCACATTATCAAGAGATGGAATTAATATTGACAGGGTCTTGAAAATTAAATTTTTGGGTGCAATTATGGAATATAAGTTCCCTAGAAACCTGACATACCTTATTTATTGACAAATTAGTCCAAAAGTATTACAATTCTAAACAAAGCAAAGTATACGTTATATTATACAGCATATCAAATACTGTACACCTCACTTTTTTTAAAACTATACTTCAGTATTTCAGTCACTGTGCAGAGGTGTGAGGCAACACACATATAGTACACCTATTATAGATCTGATGGTGCCCTCTGCATGTCTGTGCCCAGAGGCCCATTGTCTCATTATACGCCCATGATCACAGATGCATTAACATGTATTTTAATGTTGTTGCCGGCTGAGGTGGAGCTAATTTTTAACTGGTTTATTACTGATAATATCATGTTTTGTTTTACAAAAAGTATAAATTATGCAGATAAGAGTCGTTTTTAGAAAAAAAAAAAAAAAAAAGCCAGTCTTAATTATTTTAATCTGCCCTGATAGAAATCGTCATTTTAGAAGAAAGTACAGCAGCTGATTTATTTTTAAAAATTAATGTTATTTGAAAATCAAAAATAGTCACATTATCAAGAGATGGAATTAATATTGACAGGGTCTTGAAAATTAAATTTTTGGGTGCAATTATGGAATATAAGTTCCCTAGAAACCTGACATACCTTATTTATTGACAAATTAGTCCAAAAGTATTACAATTCTAAACAAAGCAAAGTATACATTATATTATACAGCATATCAAATACTGTACACCTCACTTAAAACTATACTTCAGTATTTCAGTCACTGTGCAGAGGTGTGAGGCAACACACATATAGTACACCTATTATAGATCTGATATATATATATATATATATATATATATATATATATATATATATATATATATATAGTGTAGGTCGGCTGACCACACTTAGAAAGACACTGAGCACACATCCAACTGCACACACACACACACACACACACTACAGAGGGGGCGCAATACAAATTATAAATGAGGAGGATTCAAGGGAACTGACTGTTTATCAAGTCAAGGGTAATAAAACTTTAAAATATTGTCAAATGTTGTTGATCTATTATTCAACTCCAGAAAATGAACAGATACCAAATAATTGATCTATATGACGTATAATGTCATCGATTGTGTGTGTGTGTGTGTGTGCAGTTGGATGTGTGCTCAGTGTCTTTCTAAGTATTGTCAGACCATCTACACTAGAGCATTACCTCAGAGAAAGGAAGCAATATAAGATTTTACTTTTGCCTGCTACTTCTTGATCAATGAACGTCCATTATTTTATAGCTTATATTTTATGTGGAAAAAAATAACGAATGAATGAATCTCAAAAGGAGGCAAAGTAAAAGATGCTTTAAAAAGGAAAAATTCATCTTATTCCACAAAGCTTGTGAAAAACAGTTGAATTCTGTTATGTTGTGTTTTTCACATCCTTTAAGAAAGTAACTTTTAGGACTCAATAAAAGATGAAAAAAAAACTTGCTCAGAAGATTTTCGCAGTGTGTGCAGTATATAGTGAATCTAAAAAGTAACTCCAGCATTCGGAGAAAATGTAGTGAAAAAATGTATTGACCTGCACTCATCTACTGTATTAAGACATCTGAAATTCACTAACTTTTAAGTAAAAAAAAAGATCTGCGGACTAAAAGCATCATAAAACTATGTTAGATAGAGATATTGGAAATGTGTTTTTTTCCAGTTAATAGACAGGAATCAGTTACAATTTGATTTCGAAAGTGTGTGACGAGCGTTGGAAGATAGCGGACATCATCGCATCACAAAGTTGAACCAAATGTGCTAACCCATCGACCCTTCCCTAAGCCCCGCCCCTTTGTGACGGTCCAACAAACTGTCAGCGCAAGCATTAAGCCCATACTGTAACTAACTGCACTCTCTGGTGAAATATTAATTTAATCAAAAAACTGAACAAGCAGTTTTAGAGAAACGCAGACAAAAGGGTCTAAAATATGAGTCTGAAAGATATAACCACAATGTCAAACTGACTAAGCATATAAAAGAAACTTTGCCTATTTTAAACCGTCTGTGTCATCTCAGTGTGCATTGAATGTTTGGCACCAGAAGCCAAACACCGCTCATCTGCACACAGAGTGATTACTCACAGCTGGTTGAGTATCAGTAAAGTTTTCCTGTTCCCCCTAACTGTTCCTGTAAAGCACGGTACGTTTTTATTCACTGTTAAAAATCATTAAAAATCAAAAGTAGCATGTGTTTACATTCAGTAGGCAACACTTTGAGGAGCTAGGTGGCTAAGCCGACACTTGGAAACAGGGAGAAAACATTTTTGTCTTTCCAACTTCTTCAGGTAATAAGTATCATAACTGAGCTTGAAATCCACAAAACCTGAAGTGATAGCATTAAAGTCTATCAGTTGTGTGGCTGTCGAACCCTTATCAGAGCTGTCCGATGCTACGCTTTGATTGGACAATCTCCATTCAAGTGATGGGATTTACTGAAGGGTCGATAGTAACAGTAACAGTTATAACCGTAAATGTATTTTTAGAGATTTAAACTATAGTAGTGTCTAGTAGTAGTATTTGTTAAGTTATTTAAAGAGTAAATAAACCCCAAAACCACTTTTTTTTTCAGTTGAAAAGCTATATATATATAATATATATATATATATATATATATATGTATTTGTGTGTATTTAGTATTGTTGATTGATTCAGGTCCAACTCTTGACATTTGAATACAAACTACTAAAATTCTACATATTGTTTATAAATATGCATATTGATTGCCCTATAAGGTTAGAAATCTGGTTTTTGCAATTGAATTTTGCTACTGGCTGATCCTGGTATCAGGAGCCTGTTTTCATCACCAACCAAGCTCACCGTTGCCACCCTGTCGCCGCCCTCTCACCAACTGACGGGCAGGGAGGTGCTGTGGATCAAAAGGCGGCATGACTGGATGACCGGTCATGTCTTAGTCCCCTTTCCAGCCCTGTCCATTTTTTGACATTTTTTTCACATTCCAGGGAGGCACTCAAGCCAAAAGTTACTCTTTAATTATTATAATACTCACCTGTTGGGCTGAGTCCTTTGCAGCAGCCGGGGTTCGAGTTCATCCTCAAGCCCTTTGCTGCATGTTAATCCCGTCTCCCTTCCACCTGTCCTATCAATAAAAACAAAAATTCCCCCCCAAAATAAATTATTATTATAGTAATCAGACATCCCTACTTAAAAAAACATTTAAAATGTTTTTAAAAATGGGCAGTAATTCTATTAAATGTTCATGTTTCACGGTACTTGTTTGAAATAATGTTTCTATTGTTTGCCTCATTTTTTTTGCTGCTGCCTAGACTATTCCAACATAAATTATGCCAGAGAAATATGTAACAGAGTGAAAAGTGTGCCAACCAAGCCCAGTCTCCCCTACAAGTACCTAAAGTAAATGTACTTACATTTCATCACTGTCGATGGTCATCTGGAGATTTGCTTTCTGGGGATTTTCTTCGAAGGATGTGTAGGATTTACTAATTAGGATCTGTGGAGAGTGATTTGTGTGTTAGTATCACAACACTGCTATTGTTTGACAGAAGCATGAAAAAGCTTTGGAATGAATTCCAGCGTATTTCTCCTGAATGTTAGTAATTAACATCAAGCCACCGGGAAAACAGAGTGTGCGAGCCAAAATTTAATCTAAGAGCTTTTCTTCAAACAATAGAAAAACTGTTGCAAGCGCATAATCATCTCCTCTCTTTTCCGCTCTCTCAGATACCGAGATGGGGAATGAGGACACACCCGACGTAGAGGCCGCAGGTCAGCGTTTCACCCGAGACGTCTTGGACCACCAGCCCGTAAACGACTATGTAAGTGGGCCCCTCTGGGCCGCGTCAGCCAGGGACCACACATGAGATACAGTGGAGCCACTTCAATCAGCTCCGGCTCTGCCTCGACTCTTTCTGCATATAAATCGCTCACTAATTGATGTTAAAACTGACTTTGTGCACCAGAGGGCATAGCAATTGCTCTATATATCTGTTTAAGTAAGGCCAGTTCATTGAAGACTCCCTTAATGTCTCTCCATTAATTGAGAGGAATATCCAGGCTTTCAAAGGCAGAAACTTGTGCCTTACAGCGCCCGTTAGTTCCTCCCCTCACTTCCTTTTTTCTGAGGCACTACAAAGGAGCACTCTCAAGGTCACTCATTGCTGCACAGATAAGTTACATTTATTAATAACGCTTTAATTATCAAAGCGTATAAAATTACTGCAAAGGCCAAGTGGCATATTTTGCAATACTGCATGCAAACTGCTCAATACTGTACGCTTAATCATCCCTGACTCTGAGGGGAAATCATATGAAGCAGCATATTACAAAGGAATTACGCACCCTCACTGACACAAAAAAACAACCGCTGCACACTAAGGCAGGGATACTCAACTGTCTTTGCTTGGGGGCCACTTTTGGGGGGCCAGTCGCAGCAGCCCCATACGTGTTTTTAGTATTTTAGGACGTTTCTGGGATTTTGGGATATATTAGGCTATTCAGTCATTTAGTTTTTCATTTTTTTCATTTAGTTTTTTATTAACGAAATTGAATTGAATTGAATTTCTAGGATTTTAGGACGCTTTTCAGACTTTAGGATGTTTCTATGATTTAAGGACATTTCTCAGATATTCAGTCATTCATTTTTTCGCTGTGAGGGATGTTGTATGCTGTAAAGTTCTCTGAGGCAAATTGTGATAGGTGATAAATGGGCTTCATACACAAAACTGAATTCAGGTTTTTGGATGTTTCCAGTATTTTAGTTTCTAAGATTTTAGGACATTAGGGGCTCAGTTAAGACCTTTGTCAGGGGAGCAGGAGATCCTCCACTGGCACTTTTTCATAAAAAAGATCTGGTTTGAACCTGTTTTCTGCACTCTGGCACAATGACAACAACAATGACAACAATTCCCAGTGTGAATGCCTTTACTTTTATTGTGAATTAGAAAATGGTTGTGGGGCTACCTGGTACCCTATTGGGGGCCAGATCTGGCCCACACGCCGTATGCTGAGTATCACTGCAGTGAAGGTATCAGGAACATAGACAGGTACAGAGACATCTACACACACATTCAGCACTCACTCACTCACAGGTGAATAGCCACTAAAGTTAAATTCAAGGATAATGAGCCCGGCTTAGAGCTGTGAGAAACGGTGAGAGACATGCAGAGAAACGAGACGTCCTATAATGTTGACATTTATCAGGCCTGTCCCAGAAACACCTCGTGCTCAACTCCTCAATTTCCCCCCCAGCCTGCTCTGTCTTCTCCCTCATCGTCTGCGGCAGGAGATGCACTGCTATGCAATTAAAACATACCAGGGGATGAAAAACTCGGCTCTCCTTTTGAAACGTTCTGGCACTATCAGCTGAGTAATGCATACCACTGCAATCCATTCCAGCGGCAGCACGTCCAGGCTCTGTTTGTGGCTCTGCCGATAACAAAGGCCTTTGTGGCCGAGCAGAGGGCAGCAGCAGTCTGTAATTGGGAGTCTGAACTCTCGCTCATTCCAGCAGGACGCCACATGTGTTAGTCAAACCTCATCTTTTTTGTTTTTTTATGCTCCGTCCATGTAAATGCACTCACAGGCAAAAAACACACACACACACACACACTCTTAAAAATAAAGGTTCCAACAGGGTTCATCCTGTAAGGCTGAGGTTCTATCAAGAACCGTTTGCTTCCAAAGAACCATTTTGAAGGAAAGACAAAGAGATCCTTTACGAAATAAAACCATTAGTTGGTGGAAGAGTGATCTATGGGGAATGTGGTCAGTTACTATTTTTAGACCCTGGTGGGTTCTAGATTAAACCCTTGGAACATGAAAGGGTTCTGGCAAGAATCCCCTGATCGGGTTCTGGAATAAATCCTTGGAATATGAAAGAGTTCACAATAGAACCCATCCAGGGGAGTTCTAGATGAAACCCTCGGATTATAGAAGGGTTCTCCATAGAAACCCCTGGGTGGGCTCCAGATAAAACCCTCTGAATGTAAATGGATTCTCTACAGAATCCCCTGGGTGGGTTCTAGATAAAACTCTTAGAAGGTGAAAAGGTTCTGAATAGAGCCTCTGCAGAGTTGTTGGGTTCTGGGTAGATCCCTCGGACCCAGTTGGAACTTAAATAAAAGGCTCTACAAGGAACCAAAAAGGGTTCTCCTATGGGAACAAGCCCAATGGTTCTAGTTAGCACCTGTATTTCTAAGAGTGCACACAGTGTGCGTCCTCTCATCTATCATGTTTAAACAGACACATAATAACACGCGTTCTCTTCATCTGCGTTCCACAGGTCTGAATCTCGGCGTCTCCCCACAGTTCGCGTCTGTGGAGCAGAATAATGGCCTGAGTCCTTGTGACAGCGGCTGACAGATATATGAAAGTGACCTTTGCCACAGCTGCCATGTCAGAGAGCAGCGTGTATCAGAGGTGGCCCTGGAAATTTCAAACTGAATAACCGCCATCTGACAAGGCTGAGGAGATGGTACCACTGTCCTTGACCCGTGAAGCAAGGAGGGGCTTCCAATATAAAGTGACCTCACGCGCATGTAAACATGTTTTGTGGGCCCGCATCGAGGTGTTTGGACCACACTCAGGGTCAGGCTGCATGGCTGTTCATGCACGGCAGATATGTAAAAAAGGAGCTGTAATTCAAAGCTGTGAATGCAGCAGCTGTTTGTGCCTCAGGAGAAATCTTTACACTGAGGCTAAAGCCCCTTATCACTCTGGTAAACCTGCAGTGTTTACTGAAATACATGATATCTCCTTATTCAATTACATCCAATTGCATTGTCATTCCCGCTCACTGTAGAGCACAGTGAGATAAAAATCGGAGATCAGGGACAAGCGGTGAGGCATTTTTATATGTTGCACTGTCCTGTGCGTCTGCATAAAAAACCCCTCTTGGAATACAAAGCAGGGTATGAAACAGAAATGTTATCTCTGCCGTTTTGATCCCAGAATGAATGTGATGAGCTCGGCTATGAGATTTAATACCACATCCCTGCACGTGCTTGAAGCTCATGAAGAGCGGTGATCAGCGTGTGTGAAATAACACCAACAAGTGTGGAGATTAGAGGAGTCGTGCTTTGATTCATTACATCTTATTGAATGACTGACGCAGTTTTCTACTCTGCAGACTCATTCATATCCAGCACCTCATATTATGCACAGAGGTGCCTGTGTGTATGCAAGTGTGTGTTTGCATGTGTATACGTGAGCCGGGGTGTGTGATGAAATCAGATGCAGCAAGGGGGTAATGGCTTTTACTCTTCATTAATGCTGCTTGTTTTTGAGTGACTGCCTCAGATTTCCCAAGGTGAACCATTCTTATCACTGCAGCATCCCACTAGAGACGGCAACTCAAAGCCGGAGTGATTAATATGTACCCTCCGTTTTAAAAGGATAGCTCTGATTAATTGTCTTTAAGGTACAATGCTGCCTATTGGCTGTTTGTTTTGATAAACGCGGCGTCATTTGAATAAAATATTTTCTTCATTTTCCAAGCCGGAGCTCCAGATTTCGTAACATCCCAGTTTGCTGTGAGGAGCTGATAAGATTATCGCTGGTCCATTGACAGCTTTCGTGTTGTTTCCATAACAGATTGTTGCCTGGAAGCTGATGACCTGAAACTTGACTGAAACAATAAATCATTAAAAGCCTACCTGCGCTTGTCATCGCAATAAATCAAACCCGGCTATTCCAGATATCATCTGTCGCACCCTGTCCATGTGTTTTAAGTATGTCTCACGAGTGTTTAATTTCACTCAATTTATCATCTCTCACACCAAATACATGGTGTACTTTTTTTGGTCATGCTTTCAACGGCAGATCTTCCTAAAGACAACATGGGCAGCCACATAGGCCCTGTTTACACCCAATATTAACATGTTTCAGGTGACACAATCATAAGGAAACAGCGCTAAATACAAGTGGATTTTCAAAAATGATTCAACAGTGATTTAACAGTCTGTCTGTAGTACGGGTGCAACCACTAATACTGGCAATGCAGATTATCTTAATATGTGTCAGAGGATCCCAAATGCATCAGGGCAAGGACACATGAGCAAATGCAGGCGATTGACCTGTCCAGGCGATAATGTGGGCACAGCTTGTGATGCACATGGAAAGCTATTTTGCTAGACAATGTCAGCTAGCTTGATAATAAATACAGCAAAATATAATCTTATTAGGCAGGTTTTCATTAATCCTTAAATTCTGCAAATTAAAATAGTGAATATACAATAAGCCTAATGGAAACACGTCAATTTCGAAAAAATTCCTTTTTATTGCAAAAACATTTTTACGCTTGCATTAGGTGGGCAAAAATACCATATTTCACAAAACTGAAAAGGAAACACTTTTCATGTTTTTATAGAGCACATGATGTACAACAAAGAGTCACACTCTGAAAAACATGGCGCAGTATGTGAGGACAGAGGAAGAGACCGAGAACGTCTTGAGTGGTATGCAAGACTGAGAAATTACGGCTTGCCTTTCAATTATCACTTGCATATGGGAATAATGACGGAATAATGACGGCTGGTGCGGTGGCTACGATAGAAATACACTCGCGAATGTTTTAAACATCCGTCTGCATGCTTCTTGGAATGTTATCGAGAGGAAAAAGTCAAAGTCCAAGAGAAGCTGCATAACATTACTAAAATAGAAACTCAGTTATCTTTCAGTTTAGAAAATATTGCATAAGTTGCATAAATCTGTCATGGAAACCCGTCTATTGTCTCCCCCAGACCTACTTCTTTGTTATTGTTTAAGGGTGCAACTTCACCAAAGTTGAATTCTGCTCAATGCTAGGATGCAAATTTGCTTTGCCACCAGAAGTGAAATGTTTTATTTGTTCCTTCGCTGTCGCTGAATCGAAGTGAACAATGTTACAATGTCACCAATTTGAATTTCACATAACTACGTGTGACCGCGCTGTAGCACCAAGCAAGCAGGTTCAAAGATAATACAGCTGATACCAAAAGAGACAAACAAGTAGGCAGCAAAACTGAGGGAGCAGGCTGACGTAAAACAACTAAAGGGAACAAACCAGTAATCGAGAAACACCAAGGGAAGCCAGCAAGGATCACAAAAGACCAAAGCAGACAACAAAAGATGAGCGGAGCAGGAAGACTAAAGGAGAGCAGGGAGATAATGAGGGACAGGTGACAGCAGGATGATGACGAACAGGTGAAACAAATCAGGGCGGGACAGACAATCACAGAGGCGGGAAAATACACAAAGGCAGACAGAAAAAAACAGATAGACAAGGTACACAAGGAGTGAAACTACAAAATAAAACAGGAAACAGCCTAAACATGAATGACTTGCGTGAATCAAGGAAAAACAAAAAAAAAAAAAAAACCAAACACAGAAAACAAAGTCATCAAGATAGCAAACAAAAACCCAGGATCACGACGCGTACATCGTCAGTGCTCAGTACTGATGGGTGTGATGACGTGGAGTGTATACGGACGGTGTTAGAGAAAGAGAAAAGGAAAAAACATAAGAAATAAAGTAGATGAAGACAAAAAGAGCTAATTTGCAAAGTATTCTTTTGTTTGTATTGTTTGTTTCCTAAGATGTTTATTTGCTCTTGTTCTTTTTTGTGACAAGGTGAAGCTGATTTCATTTTTAAAAGTTATCACAAAAGTAGTAGAATCATGTCAAACTAGACAGCCAACAGCATCCACAGGTACAAACCATGTCGCCATCGCTTTTTGGAAAACAGGGCTATGAGAAAACTATTCGCACGGCCATTTCTAAACTCTCACTTCAAGATAACTGAATGAAAATGCTTTCTAACCAGGAGCCACCCCTAAACTTGAAGCTTGTTCCAGGTATGTGCTTCATTCCCTACAATCAATGAACTCCCTCAAATTAAAGCTGTATATTTGTCTTTTTAAGGAGAAGGACAACCAGCCTATATGAAGAACAATAAATCACCTAACACATGTACAAACACATTTAAACAGCATTTCTGTGGAACTCAAACTATTACCTGTTCCAGTATTAGTCTATGTATATTAATGAATAATCATATTTACTGCAAACTAAGAAACCAAAGTCTATCAGTATGTGATTATTTAACTCAAAATAATCATTTTCAACTAACCTATATACTTTATAAACCAATGTATCCTCATGTAATGGTTTGTATAATTCCTAAGAATTAGCGCCTTACAAATGCTGTTGCATACTTAACGTGAAGTTAGGCAATAAGCAACATGATAAGAAATTATCCAAAATTAGCAAGGAATACAAGAAGATTCCCTGGAAATTAGCACACAAAAATGAAAAGAAAATGGTACTAAAAAAAGAAAAGAAAAACTTTATAGATATAATTAGAACTAAATAATGTTTTTATAAAATAATTTTCTTTTTTAGTCTTTCTTTAGCTACTTTTAATTTCATTTTCTCGCCTGCATTTCCTAATTTCTTGCACTTTGCAGGCCAAGTTATTTGTTGCCTTCTTAGCCAAGTTTTCAAAAGAAATCAAACCAATTTGATCGTGTTTCAAAGGTTTAACTGTTTGTGAAAGGCATCTGAAAGTAACACAAGAAACTGATGTCAATCCAGGTTTCAAAGGGTTAATAGGACGACCTCAGGGCCGCTTCCCTTTACTCCCGTAAGCACGTTGCTCACATGATCGCAGCCTTTCAAAATATGTGGATTATGCACAAGTTACTGACTCTGAATATGTGGGATATGTACGAATTTTGGTGCATTACTTTTCATAAATGTCCAAACAGTACTGAATTCAGTTATAGATTTTGGATTTTGGTGTGCCACCCCAAGATACAGCACCAAACGTGCTAGATCCGACACTGATGCTTTTGGTGAATTTACTGTGATGTGTTTACAGCTGCGACAAAATTTAAAAATAAAACCCACTCTGACTGACTTCCCACTGACTCGTACAGTAGATGCAAGAAAACCCCTAATTCCCACCCATAATGCAGCAGGGGACTGAAGGGACTCAGCCGTGTGCTCCTGCGGGTCCTGTCCTCTTAAACAATTCCCTCACAGTCTCTATTCCCAACTGTGGATGTGTTTGGTTCTGCACTGTTGCGTGTAGCTGAGTCACTGTTGGCGCTCTGCAAAGAATTGTTCTGCATGTGAAGCCATCGACTCCTGGATCCGTGCCGTTTAACGAGACAGCGGCGGATTGTCTCAGAGGATTCATTTACTAAAAGAGATTGAAATGTGGTCAAATGCGCACTGAGGGCAGTCGCTGCCTCAACTTGCGCGGTGAGTTAAGTGGCACTTCTCCGAACCCCATTTGGAGTTGCTCTTGATCAAAGGCATGGCACTCAGCCCCCATGAGTCTACGGGGGCATGAACCAACCAGCACAATGGAAAAATCCAAGGGCCATTAATTCTACCCAATTTACCTTTCGTTTGGGTTTCATTTGGCCCCACTATAAATTCAGAGGCAGCCAGCAAGAGCAAATGAAAGAATCCTTGTTAGGCGATCATTACTCTGCTAATTGCTTTAGAAATGTGCCACGCACTTAAAGTCAAGGTCAGGGGAAGGGCGCCAAGATGTGGGGAGCTCTAATTTGAATGCTCTATTGGAGGAGGGGTTGCCATTTTGGTGCAGAGTGTGGGCTTCGGTCGAGGGAGTTAAGAGGTCAGAGATGAAAGAAATAGTGTAATTATGCTGGTAACTACCAACGTTAGAGTCCCTTTGATTGAGGATAGCGCTGGTAGAGAGGATGTGAACGCTGGATCCAGAGACGGGGGCATTGTGCAGCCGTGCTACCGCTGGTATAATAGAAAGGTCAAGGGTGTTATATCATGTTTTATGCTTCTGCAGCTTAAATCAAGCTCCCTCACTCTGCCTCGCTATCTTGATCTCTTTGTCACAGTCATCAAGCACGGCACAACTTTGCATTTTCACAGACATCAATTCTGATCTTTTCACTCTTGTTTGGTTTTTACATATATTCTGCTGACCTACAACCAAAGCAGGCTCATCAATTCACGCCATCCTCCTCCTCTCCTTCTTCCCCGCCTGCCCTTGCCTCAGGAGGACTGGCATTTGTCATGTGTGTGATTGTAACCCTGCTCGCTGTTGTGTCCTCTGCAGAGGGACGTTGGAATCGAGCTGGATAACCGTCTGGACGACAACGGCTACTGCTGCCAATACTGTCGCCGTGGTTACCGCTACTGCCGCCGCTACCATGAGCCCCTGGGTGGCTTCAACCCGTGGCCGTACTACTACCAAGGAGGCCGGGTCATCTGTCAGGTTGTCATGCCGTGCAACTGGTGGATCGCCCGCATGCTGGGGAGGATCTGAGGAGGCGCCGTCTGGGATTTAAACTGTTTGTGTCGACGCAGGTGCAACTTCTCCTTTTGATAAATATTCCAGACCACGTCGTGAGACCAAAGCAGTCCATTGCACACAATTATTATCCAATCTGAAAGTTGGCCCACCGAGTATTAGCCAGTTTAAACAGTCTAAATGGCATTTGAGGCGTTTTGATTCTTTCTTAAAAGGCATTGCTCGTTTACAGCTGTCTAATTTTCTCTGCTTATCTACCCATTAAGTGTCTTTGCTGTTTGATCCTGTTGAATGGGTGCAATTTAGTTTGGAAGATGTCACCAGAAACTAATCTGCTCTAAAAAATGATCCAGCTCTGTCTGTCTGTTCATTTATTTTACTTCATATGTGAAAAAGGCTTGGGTTTTTTGGGGTTTTCTTTTTTTTTTACATCTGCTCTATTAACACTATGAAAATGTACATGCAGTTTGCCGATATATGCAACGATCGGAGTGGTGCTATCCTATTAGTCATTTTACTAAATATGTTTGTCTCAGTTGTTTGTGATCAGTGTTTTTTATTATTGATTAAAGATGGGGAAGGCAGAAATCTGAAAAGTCAAAAAATCCCAACAGAATCTGAAAATAAACCCTTGACCTGCAGTCCTCGCCTCTCTGTCCTAATCCCAGAAGACAATCACGGACATATGCACGCGCTTCATAAAGTAACAGTGTTTCCTATACATTATTTGATCTTAATTCATCATATAGTTGCTCATTCACTCAGCACCTCTCTTTTTCTCTGAGACAAGAATTAGCAAGTGAACATTAGCCACTCCACCTTCCCTTCCCTCCACCTGGCTCCCCGCCACTGTCGATTGCATCCCCAGGAAGAGAAAAAGCAGCAGCACTGCGGCTATAGCAGCTCGAATTTGACCAACACACACCAACCAGCGCAGGGTCAAACCTGTTAGTGTCACAATTTGGGAATAGCAGCCCAAACGAAGGATGAACAGATAAGGCATCAGGATGATCTGAGTGATTCTTTGCTGATTTCTAACCAGGTTTGTATCATAATAATATGGGCAGTATAGATGAAAGATGGTAAACTTCACTATATCGAAACAGATGACGCAAATTGATGCAAAACACATCATGCCGCAGGTGCTGGCTTTAAGGGCTGTTGCTCAAACTACGGGCTGTGCTTCTGCATTTTCATATTATCGCCAGACACAAAGAGTACCTCTTCCATCGCTCAGGCTCAGACCAAAATCTGATCAAACGATAAACTAAACAGTGCTGATTGAATACTAATCACAATTATTTTACTGCACTGCACATCTATTGGCTTAAAAAATGTTTCCAGGAACACATTTCAGTGCCATATTTAGCTTTAATAGCCACGAAAGCCAAAAAAACTGAATCAAACAGTAAAATTTAGCAGCAATGATCAAATATAAACCAAGATTCTGTTAATACGTTACATATTTCTCATGTAAAATGTTTTCATAAACACGTTTTAGCTTACCGTCTCACTGTAACACAAGATCGTTTCTTAACAGCCAGCCGCAATTGTTTCACACATACAAGTATTAGTACAAGTACTATCACGTCACTCACCAGTAAGCGCATTTATTGATGTGCGGCGCAAAGCATTCTGCTAGTTGTAGGTTTTTTAACTCTTGAGCAAAAGTGTCCTTTTTCTCTGTTTTCTCTGGTCATGTAGCAGCAGTTTAAAAGTATTTGCATCTTTTGACTGCATAGTCATCCTAGATTTATTAAAAGCATATCTCCAGTGCTAAAATACTTCAGTGTTAAATAATAAACTTACAGAAAGCAGTCCGAAAATGAGGTGAGTGAAGCCAAATCAAACAAGTTCTAAACACTAACTGAATGCAACAAGGTAAAACTAGAAAAGGCCAAACCTAGAAAATAAAATCCTCATAGTAATGTGTTGACAAAGGCAGGTTACTCATATAACTTTACTAATATATATGCCAGATACTCTTAACCCTTTGAAACCTGAGCAAATTGGCTTTATTCCTTTTGAAAACATGGGAAGAAGGCAATGAGCAACTTAAGAAGAAATTACCCAGACATTGACAACAAATTACCTGAAAATTAGTAATACAACAAAAAACAAACAAAACAAAGTCATAAAAAAAAGCTTAAAAACTATAATAATTCTTTAGAAATAATTTTGAATTTGTAATTATGATCATTTTAAATACAGAAGTCTGGAAAATTTTCACTATCTTTTAAAAAACTTTTTTTTTAATCTATTGATTTCTTGTAATTTGCAAGATAATTCTTTTCAAGTTGGTTGTTGCCTTTTTTCTGAGGTTTATGAAAGAAACTACACTAATTTCGCAGGGGTCAAAGGTTTTGATACTTGTAAACTGCGTATGAACACAGCACACAAAAAGTGATGACGATCCTGGTTTCAGAGGGTTTAACAACAAGTTTTAGGGCCTCTGGACACAGATCAGGACCGGGACAGTTAGATGATCTGGTGGGGAGTCAGGCTGTCAGGTCCCCCTGAGCTGGGGTTTGTTTGGGCTGGATTCGGGTTGATTCAGGGTCTGTCTCACTGCTGTCTGCTTTCCTCCCAGCGTGGAGGTCTGGGGCGGCGAGGAATGAGGCCGAGGTCACGCTGTGATTCTGGCCAGTTTTAGCTACATGAGCCTGAAGCCGCAGGTGTGAGCCTTTGGCTGTAGTTCATACACGGCAAAACTATTTCCCTCAACATCTCTGAAAGGCTTAACAGATATTGGCACATGTTTGATTCTGATAATTGTCAGACTCTCCTTTAACCTCTGTGATAAGTCCATCCTCCTTTTTTGCATTGCACTGTCAGGCATTTTATGCCAATGCATGAATAACATAAGATAAGATGGAAATTTGCATCATTACAGCAGCAAAAGGAATATCAAAAGAAGGTATGTACGTGAGAAATACAAAACAATAAGCAGTATAATATGAAATGTATAAGCAAGACACAAAACTCAGCAGTTAAAAAATATTTATACCAATTGCACATAGAAATAGCAATTATTTCTGATGGATTTTCCGCCATGAAATCAGGCTTGTGACAGGTGACCGGCACGCGCATGTACACCTGTATAACAGTTGGTGAAGGAGCTCAGAGCCGCCCACAGACGCCCACAGACGCCATGACAGAAACCAGCAGCTCACTGTGTTTGGTTTGTACTCACAGTTTTGTTTGCTGATCCCGGTGCTTCGGATGTCGTTGATTTGCGGGATGAGAGCTCGGTGACGTTAAACCGGTTCGTCTGACCGCCGCGACAAAATGAAATGAAAAACGAACGAACACCCCCCCCCCCCCCCAAAAAAATACACCGGCATTTACGAAAAACAGTGTTCAAAACAACGGGGCGATACCGCAATTCATCAACAGGTACACTTAGATTTAACCAAACACACGCCGGTTGAGGAGTGTGTCTGTTGGCGTCTTTCCTGCTGGACTCGTGCAGCACACCTGATGAGGCCCGCCCAGGTGATGCATTCAAGAGACCCCTCCAAAAATAGGAAATTATAAGGGCTTCTACCAGCAACGCCCTCTTTTAGATTTTTGGGTTTGGTTTGGTTTGGTTTGGTTTGGTTTGGTTTGGTTTTGTTTTGTTTTGTTTTGTTTTGTTTTTTTGGTACAATTTAAAAATATACAAAATGACAGAGGATAACACAGTATACCGTGCAGAGAGGCAAAAAAACAATTGGGCTTATTTGAAGCCTCCACTCAAAAAAAAGTTTAAAATGTCACAATGTCAGAAGAATGACAAATGTAAACACAGAAATGTATGTATATCTATATCTATCTATCTATCTATACACACACACAGACATTAACATGATCAATAAACCTTTAATGACTTTTTGAATTAATGCTAGTATATATATACATATACATACATATATATACATATACACACACACACATATACACACACACGCACGCACACACACACACACACATACACACACACGCACGCGCACACACACACACACACACACACACACACACACACACACACACACACACACACATATAAACAATGATAATTTAAATGTGTAATGTAAAAAAACTAATAAATATCTACGTGAGCATGTGTTTCTCTCTGAAATGATCTATGATTGGTCAAACTCTTTTCTACACTATTTTCTAAAGCCTGAAAGTCTGGTGTTCTCACTGACCACTTGGATAAAAAAAAATGCTCAAAAGTTATCATTGAATTTTTGCCAAATGATGCCAAAATTTCACTGCCTACCCACAGATTTAAGTAGATAATAACCCTCCTCACATTCACATGGGATTAGAAAACTATACGCAGTTATCAAATTAAGACAAAATCGGGAAAGAAGCAAATAAGAAACAAAATAATGATTAAAAAAAAAAAAAAAAACACTAACACCCCAGCCCAGAATTACAGGAAGCTTTCCTTACTGGCTTTGTGTATCATAGAGTTGTTTTATCTGTTTTTAAGATCATGTTAAACTGAGGAGGTACAGTATAATTGAAGATGCACAGAGCTCAGCTGTCTCTTGTGATGTGGTTACTGTTGTCTTATCCTCCATTGTTTTCCCTCTTGTTGCAAACCACAAAATGCTTTAAATAGTGCTACTGTTCAAACACTTTCCTCTTTTCCGAAGCGATTTTAATCTGTAACACCACGTCTCAATCTGTCGAGCTGAAATAACTCTCATCTGCAAGTAAGAGATAAGCAAGCGAGATAGGCATTCACAATTGATGTTCTGTCATCAGAATAACAAGGTGCATAAATGCCCAAGAGTATTCAAGCAATGCGAGCTATTCAAAAGTTAAACCGAGAGACAAAAATGGAGCACTCATGTTGTCACGCTTTGCTTTGAAGCCTTCTGTATGTTTCTTTCCTCACTTTTTTTTCCCCCAATTAAAATTTCATTATATGAATAATGTGAGTTGTCCCGTCATATGAAACAATATGATTTAAAAGAAGTGTGGGCTTGAATCTGACTCATGCACTCCACACAACAGACAGACCTCCTTCTCTCCTCTCCATTAGTCCCATTGCTCATTAGCAAAAACATTTAGCGTCAAATTGACAAAAAAAAAACTCGACATGCATGCTTTTATTGTTCTTATTCCATAACCCGAGCCTCTCTTGTGTATCTGATGCATAATAATGCATTGTTTACAGTCATATAAAAGCAGCTCGCCTGCTAAGTAAAGCTAGATGTTGACTCATGTTGGCTCAGTGTGATAATAATGTCAGTGATATCAATAATATTTGGCAGCCAAATGGATTTTGTGAAAAAGAGGGCGAAACATATTACTGTATGTAAATGTTTTATGGATATGCTCATAAATGGAGTTCAGACTGCAACCGTATTGTTATTTTTAAATCAATAATGTCAATAGCCCAAAGCAACATGTCAAGTAAAAAATAGTGGCATGAGTTAACAAATGCAATAATTGCAAACATACTTCAAATAAACTGACAAGTGTACAGCAAAGCCCCCGAGGCATTTCTGAAAAGTTCATAAAATCAGTGTTTATATAATTCATTTCTCACTACGTCCTGTTTACCACAACAAATAGTGGAGTGTTTATTGAAACAGATGCATTCAGCTGGTTGCTGCTGCTTCTGTGAAGCTTTTGCCTTCACAACGTTAGTGTAAAGTGTTCCTTTTCGTAAGATGCTGTTAGTTGTCTATCTGCCGAGGTCTCTGAAGACTTTGAGGACTCTTTTGTGTAGTCGTGAGAGTAAATTGCCATGGAGGCCCTGAGAGTCGGTCTGAATGGGATGGCTCACCCTGACTGGAGAGGCTGATACAGATATTACAGCCGGCTCCCTGAGAGCTCCTCATGCCTGATGGGACAAAAGTCCAATATTAACCATGAAAGTCAAACTTTAAAAGTACTTAACAATTAAAAATCATCATGGAGGAGAGTGAGAAAAGATACTGGATATCCATCCAGTGCTTGACGGCATGATTATTTTCACAGATTCTATCTATCTAATCTATCTATCTATCTATATGTATTGAACCTGTTGAGATATGGTACAAATACATTCACAACTAGTGTTGGGTGGTCTATTCCTCCACTATTCCTGGAAACGCACACTCCTGACCCCAGTACACACTGGACAATAAATAGAAACTTTTAAAAAATATTTGCACACTCATTTTTGCCCATTACCAGGTACTGGAGATGCATAAATATGAAAGCAAACTGGCTAACACTCCAGTTGCATGCTGAAAAGTGCATCGATGTCTCAGTGTGTGAAACACAGATCTCTAGAGGTCATGGAAAGCATCTTGAGGAAACCAGTTGAATCTAAACACATCTACAGCTGTTTACATTTAGCGTTTAATGCTTTCATTTCAAATAAAATGTAAATAATGTAATGTTAAGCAACGAGGCTCCGTTAACGAGATATTTATTAGCAACTACATTTTAAGACCACTTCAGATATGTTGAGAGGAAAGAAAAACAAGGCAGAGTGGAATGAGTTCAGCCTGAAAAAGGATGTTTTTCCTCTAAAAAAGCAAACACTTGGATTACTCCAAATCAAATGATGTCTGATTATTAGTGTAGACCTTTCTGATCCCCCCTCTTCATCTATATGAATAAAGGTTTATTTGCATTCATATACCGTTCATGATGCAGTTCAATACTGTCTGAGGCAAATCTGTGAGTCAGTGACAGTGAACACGTCCTTGTAGAGCAGAATGAAAGAATATATCATTTCAAATGAAGCCCTGCACAATTTTTCCTCATGCATTTTATACACTGTCTAGGAAAATCCCCCCTGCAGCACTTGTTTATCACTGTTTTGATGGGGAGAGGAAACAAGATCGACTACTCTGCAGGAAAAACAGAGATACTGAGCGTCTGCCGGGTTGGCACAGTTCAAAGGATTTTGCCTACCTGGCCTGAGGAATGGTCACTATCATTGAGGTTCACAAGTGAATTAATTCCTTTTGTTACTTATCAAAAAAATGCAGTGAAACTTCACTCCCAGCTGCTTATTTTCATTTCAAATAATCTCTCGTTCATTTAGATCAATGAGTTGCTATTCTGGGGCGAAGGAGGAGAGTGAAAACCAATGTATGAGGAGTGTCTGTATTTAGATTAGTAACCTGAAGGAAAAACTCGCTCCAATCCAGACTGAAGCTGCGGCGCTGTGAGGACGCGTGTATTACCAGTGCCATCTTGTGTCCAGAGACGTGTACTGCTCAAATATCAGACACTTCCCCCCCCCACATTTTAGACCCATGTTACACCTGCTGTCCTTAAATACATCTCTCGCTTCTCTGAGAAGACCCTCAAAATTTAAAAGCGGTCTATTTAAATCTAACCTTGGCTGCAGGTTGTCAAATTAACAGACTGCGCGCGGCCGCTATGGCCATGAGACTGCAGTCATCAACTCCCCTTCTCTGTATAGTTGCAGTCAGTCTGGTGACCTGATGGTTAAATAAGCTCTCCCTGTACTGTTCCTGCTACAGGCTGGAGGCACAATAATGTCAGCCGTCATCCTTCAACTGCTCCCACTGTGAGAGGCAGCATGGCACAGCAGTAAACACTCGCGCTGTGTCAGTGGCTGCGGGCGACACAGAAATAGTCCTCCTCTCCCAGGACCCGGCTCCCGCTCCATCTTCAGGGTCTCTGACTCACTAACCAAAGGAATAACGGCTGCTAGTAGCCTTTCATTATTTTAGTAATCCATAACAACCTCCGCTTACCATATGGCAGCCGATCGATGGACCGCTGAACAGAAAGCAAAAGTGTCTGTTTAGATGTAATGGAGGGCTGTTGATTTTCAGTCTCAGTCTCTGAAGTCCCACCTGTGAAAAGGCGGAGGAAGATGTTTGCTGGAGTGAAGAAGGTTGTAGTAGTGGCCGTCATTGTGACTGCACTCTTGGCTTTTTGTGTGTGTGTGTGTGTGTGTGTGTGTTAATGTGTGTGTCTTAACCCTATGGCAAGATTGGACAGTGTGGTACACAGCTGTGCATGTGGGTGTAGACAGAGCAAGGCACAGTAGGCAATCCCTGCTGCCAGACAGCTTCCTCAACGCCACCACCCCTCCTCTTCCTCCCCGACCCTGAACACACACACACACAGTCAATTCGAGCCAACACACACACACACACACACACACACACACACACAAACACACACACAGACTCACACACAAACACATGCTCTAACTGAATCAATCCAAGTCAGTGTAACCCTTCCTCTCGCCAGCCACACACACACACACACACACACACTTCACTCTGCAAGCTGTGGTGACAGACTCGGCTGTCTTCAGTTCTGGGCATGTCACATGCTAATGTATTCATCCACCCACAGCAACTGGAGAAGCAGCGCTCTTAAGTACAGTCCAATCAGTCTCTGGCCTGCTAATGGCTCAAATCCAGTTCCCTACAGTAGCTTTTTCTCTCTTCAAATGCCATGTGGTCGAATGTCCCTCAAAGCCGCAGCAGCCCGAAAATACAACTTTGAGGCAGAAATGATTCATTTTCATTATCTTGACAGTAGCAATTAATTGACACAGTGACCTCCCCCTTGTCAGCTATTTGTTTCCAAGTTTAATTTTGTTTTGTGTTCAAATTTTCCGTGTGACATTTTATCTGCGCTCATTCAAATAAAAACAACAAATAAAAAGGATATTCGGTGACCAAGATTTTGTTTTTAATTAGTACTTTTTTCTTAAAAATCTACTCTATATTCAGCATAACGGAGGCAACCCCGGAAGCAACAAAACATAAGCAGTGGACATACCTCGGCATCTCACAGTCAGCAGTGCTTTAGGGGGAAAAAAGGCAGGGCAGATATATACAACGCAAAAAAAAGCAGCAAATCCCCATTCAAAAGACTAGATTTCTATGCAAATGTAGCCCAGTGTAATTATTGATTGTCAAAAGTATACATTCAGAGTGTCTTTGCAGACGCAGAGCCCCTTTGGCTGATGTGGGGTTGTAAAGCAGCGTTTAGCTCCTGTCCTTAGGTGCCAGTGCGGATGGAGGTCAGTATGTCTGAATGTCCTCACTCTGCAGCTACAGTCCGGGTGGAAAATACAACCAATTTAGCCGAGATACCACTCAGGATCAATATGGCTTCATCCCCGGCAGGAGCAAGGGGCCAATCGGATGGCTGGTCTGAGAGGTCCTTAACAAAGTGGGACAGCAAATAAAGAAGACACAGACTGGACTGACCCCAGAGCAGGAGGAGGAGGAGACAGGGGGAGGAGAGGGAGGAGGAGGAGGAGGAGGAGGAGGAGAGAAGCTTAAAACCAGCACTGGTACATCTTTGTACCAAATAACTAATTTGAGCTATAATTTCAAAGACATACTGATTGATACATTTGATGCTTTATGCAGAACATAATCTTTTTGAATGCATAGTCCCCACAGCGTAACTTTGGTATTTTTCATCACTGAAATTATTTTCCCATGAATTTGTATTTGAGTAACTAATCGGAATAACAGTCTCTGGAGCTGGTCCAGTACTGAGTGAGAGCGCTGCAGCCAAAACAGGCTTTAATGTGGCCACTTGGGGGATTTGTGCATCGTCAGTTTGCGTCCATTACTGTGCTTGTTTTTGATACTGACAGGCTCAGACTGTTAACCTAAGTGTATGATAACATGAAGGAAAGGATCCCCACAGACAGATCTTTTTGTTACAGAGTCAGATCCTTTTTGGAAAACCCGTTAACACCTGGACCAACATCATTTTTCTTGTGCTGCATTCAGACGCATTTCACAAGCATTTGAACCTCTGAACCTCTGGTTTGATTTCTTTCAAAAAAGAATGGGAGAAAAGATGATGAGAAACATGGCAAGAAATGTCCCGCAAATTGCAAAAAATGTAAAAAAAAAAAAAAAAGTACATTATTACATATTATCAAAAAATGTTCTTTTTTCGTTGCCTTTTATTATTTTCTTTTTACTTTTTTACAATTTCTTGCAAATTTTTTGGCCCTTTTTTGTGAAGTTGCTCATTGCCTTCTTTACATATTTTTGAAAGAAATCCAGCCAATTTGCTCAGGTTACAAAGGGTTAACTTAAAACAGCCCTCAAATTGCCATTGCCAAACCCACCAGACTCTATTTAAATAAACAGTAATTTTACCATGTATAGAGCCAGAATATTTTCCACATCTAACTGGGTAAATGAAAGGTTTATTTCATCATCACAGTTATTGAATGATGGAACAATGGAAAGACATACCAACATGACTTTTGTGAGTTTTATTTTCTTTCTGTTGAATAAAGTGTGTTTTACAATGATTAAATTGGTGTTTATTTAAATGTAGTCTGGTTGGTTTGGTGACAGTGGATTTTTGACTGTCACTTGTTAAACAAAAAGCATCTTACTCTTTAATAAGAAGGTCTATCTCTGTAGAAATCCTTTCCATACTGTTGTCCGAATAACAATCTGAGCCTGTCTGTGGTAAAAGCAAACACTTTCAGTGGACGTAAACAGAGTGCACAAATGCCCGGAGTTGTTACATTGCAGCCTGTTTCGCGGCTACCAGATGCAGCGGTCTCTCTCAATACTGGACCAGTTTTAAAAATTGTTGTCTCCATTAATCACTTAAAAACAAAAATATTGGAAAACACGGTCCTGGTTGAAAAATACTGAAGTTACCCTTTAACTGCTGAAAAAGGTAAAGAGGTATGTCTGCTGAAAAGAAGGCACATTCAGAACGTGTTTAAATCAGACACACAACAGACAATTTTTACATTAAGAGAATATAACAGGGGGATAATGATGCTGCAGAGTCCAAAACTTAAGAAAATACCAAAGCTGATTATATGGAATGCTATACAAATGAAAAATGTTGGTCTTTTTAAAAAAAAGCTTCCTGGTATTAACGTTCATATTCTTTGTATTTTCCCTCATGTTTACACATGTAAATAGAAGACAAATGTGCCTTTTTTATACAGAATTTAGAAATTCACAAAATAAATAAATTCACTATGGCCTTAAAACTGAATCTCAATTGTATATTATATGTATATATATCCATATATATTCCATTTCATATAAACAGGATTTAAACCTTGGAGCCCCTGAAGCCAGAGGCTGATAAAATCTGTTTTATCCTGCGTATTCTTTCTCTCCGTTTGTGCCTCCCTATCTTTCTGTGCCTCCAGTCTGCAGCTCTATACAAACAGTTTTGATGTCGGACTGTCCTTGGTGGACAGAAAATGCCCATTTCCATCGTAACACAGTGTTTTAAGGCCAGGAGTAATAGAGAGCAAATGCATACCTGTTTTTGTTTATATGAAAATAAATGAGTAATAAGTTCGTAAAAGTCTGGAAAGCCATTTAGTCCGTTTTTCATCTTTTCCCCAGACGTTTCCACAAAAGAGTCTTGCCGGTTTTGAACTTCCTGTAAGGCACTCTTCAATTAAACTCTGAGATGTGTGTGTTTTTTTCCCCCACCGGATTGGACACTGTGACACGGCATCCTAAAAAAACACACACACACACACACGTCCTCTGCACGATCTCAGAAGTCTGATTTCATTGCACCATTTTGGCATTCAGTCCCCAGTTTTGGTTTGTTGCGTCCTCGTTTAACATACAAGTCCAATGAGATGTAAGGTAAGAAAATGACTAACTGGCACATTTGGTAGACAGGGATCCCTGGTTTATCTGATGGCTGTTCTCCTAGACGGGGAAGGTTCTTTTATGTGTATGTATCTTTGAATATGTATCTGTATGTGTGAGTGTGTTGGGGTTAATGACTCGAGAAATAATCCCAAATGTTAAAAGTGACTTCTTAGAAAAACTAAACACTCCCTTGATTCTTTTAAAATTAGGCACATGGTCACAAAATCTGTGAGTAAACAATAAATCCTGAGGCTGAACTGACCAACCCTTTAAGAGCAACACGCTGCAGGATCCCTCACTCTGATCTCTGATCAGATCACTGTGGTACAAAACAAAAACTTTAAGTCTGTGGTCAAAATGAATTAAATTGTTGTCTGTTTTTTCTTTTGGTTCAGCTTGTGTCCTGCAGTCCTAAGCCTCTGTGGGCTCTGTCTTTATCTGGATAAAGTTTGCAGGCAATTGGACAGACAGCGGCAGCTCCTGCAGGCCTTTGATTCCCTGCTCAGGCTGCAGGGACATCTCCCCACGCACTTCCAGCTCCTCCACCGGGGTCAAGCCCTCGTTGGGGCTGCTGCTCTGGGAGAAATGTCCATTAATTATAGTTTCACTCACAGCCTCGTGGCCCTGGCTTTGACTGCTATCAATGATCACAGTCCTATACTGCAGCTCCGCCTCCCCTACCTCAATCTCCTCTTTCTCAAACGTACTCGCCGCCAGTGATGGATCCCCGTTCACCATCGACTGGAAGTAGCTGGGGTCCAGCATCTCCTCTTTGACCTGCAGCCCCGAGAGGTCGCTGGATTTGAGCACAGTGGCAATTACAGTGCCGGGCTGCTGGGCCACCATGGTCTGCCCACAGGTGGTGTTGATGGTGACCAGGCGGGGGAGACCGTTGAGGTTGGAAGCAGTGGAGCTAATGACTCCTGGAGGGGAAGTGCAGCAGGAGGAGGTGGAAGAGGAGGAGACAGCGGAGGAGTCCAGACTGGTGACCAGGAGGTGCTGAGAGAGGCCGTCATGCAGGCTGTTGGCTCCGCCTGCGAGAGAGGCCGTCTGGATGGTGAGCACATCTTTACCTCCTGCGGTGGTGGAGGGCATGGTGTGGAGAATAACCCGTGGGGGGGAGGAGTGGCAGGAGTCCCCGTTGGCCAGGACAGTGGTGAGGGGGACAGACTGCAGAGAGCCGGGAGACGTCAAGACCATAGGAACTGATGCAGGAGCAGTGATGGCCCTGCAAAGACAAAAATAAACTGGATATGTACTCGTGTTTCTTCATTTTGTCTGACGGAGCTGCTGTAATTGAATATTCAGTTTGTATCTCTGCAAATATAGACAAGGATTACTTTTTAATGGAACCCTGTTGAGAAAGGTACCCAGTGCACAGCAATGATCCTAAACAGCAGAACTAATGCCCTTATTAATATAACAAACGGCGTTGTCAGCTGTACTGCAGAAGTCATTATTCTCCTTGATTCCTATCTGCAGACAATGTTTAACAGCTTAGAAAAAAAAGCCAGATGACTGATAATACTTTGATTATTTAGGCAGTACGAAAAAAAAAAACAAAGAACACCAAAGAGTCGGTCAACACCTCTCTGACATCAACAAATTAACATTATAATCTTTGCAAAGGTAGTATGTACTGCAGGGCTACTTATTATATTACATGTTTTACTGTGTCCACCCTCTGCCTCAAAGGTTTAAGCACAGTTTAACTCAATTTCTAAAAAGCTGATGAGGTTTAGAGATTGATTTCTATTTCAAGTCGCAGCCATTAACAAAAGGTCGACGCAGGTTGAGTCAGTCATATGTGAATTTCAAGGACAAGTGTATTTTTGTGCATGTTTGTTTGTGTATGAGCACCGAGTAATTTCGTGTGTGTCAGGGGTTCTTACATTTTGTAAATTTCCTGAACCGTGGAATAAATTGGCCTTCACCTCAAACGCTCCTCTGAAAAAAATTTTCTTATCAAAGCATCCTGTGGGTTTGGAATAGCTCCCGTCTGATGCTGGATTTTTGAGGTTCGGACTGATATTTTTGTTGATGTCGTATGTTGTAAAGCCCTCTGAGGCAAACAGTGATTTGTGGTATTGGGCTTTATAAAAAAAAAAAAAACTGAATTAAATATCAAATATTGAATTTTAACAGTTACAAAAATCAGATTATATATTGACTGATATAGAGATGCACCAATTTAATTAGTATCGGTCAGTGTTTGCATTGTTGACTGCCATCTGCCAATCGATATATAGGATGACGTTCACCAGTGGCCGATGTTTTTCTGTTGTGTCACATCATTTTTGCGCAGGCAAAGCTGGGCTTGAAACTAACATCATCCCGTCATCCCAGGGACAATAGAAAACATGTTTAGGATGACCAGAGATCCTTCAGGATGCCTTCAGGAAGAAAAGGATGTAGTAAACTCACTGTTGACAGGGAAACACCTTATTTCGTCCTGATAATGTTACATTGATAACAACAAATCTGTGTTGACATCAGCATGAGGAAAGCTAGTTAAAGTTACATATTAGCAAAATAAAGTTGTTGGCAAGAAACTTGAAACAGTACGCTAAAACAAAGTCATAAAAATTACTTTATTGCCTTATCGAGGTCAACAAAATTATCGAGGTCATGTTAATTTATTTTCGATTGCATGTTTACATGTGTGACAGTTTACATAAGAATGTCACCAACATTTTAGGCAACATGATGCCAATATAAACAGCCTGGTTAAATCCTACTACTCAAAGACTCGGTCTACTACTTTGAAAGGGTGTACTTGCAATATAATGCCATTATAATTTCACCTGCAGCATAAAATTATCTTAAAATGAATATTATTTATCCCAAATATTTCTGGGACAAAATTATTGTCCGACAAAAGTAGTTATCATGACTGGCCTAGAGATAAGTCTGGCTATGTGAGGCTGTGCCAGGTTATGCGAGCTTGTGTGAAGCTGTGCAAGGCTGTGCGAGGATGTGTGAGGTTGTGCGAGGCTGTGCGAGGTTGTGCGATGCTGTGCGAGGTTGTGCGATGCTGTGCGAGGTTGTGCGAGGCTGTGTGAGGTTGTGCGAGGCTGTGCGAAGTTGTGCGATGCTGTGTGAGGTTGTGCGATGCTGTGCGATGCTGTGCGATGCTGTGTGTGAGATTGCACTCAACGTGCAGACATGCGAGTGGTATAAACCTGTTTATAAATTATCTCAAACACATTCTTGACCTTTCTGTGCTGCAATTTTGCGCTGTTTATTTGCTGATATTGACATATCCGGCATAGGGATAATAATATCACCCCGGTGATAGTCTGGCAATAGGTCTGGTTTGAAAGAATAGGAGTCTCTGATCATAAATGAATGTTTTCCAGTTCCCACTGTGCTATATTCAAATAAATGAGAAATGAAACCATTCTTCATTTAGCTGACAGTCCCTCTCAACAGATTTGTGGATAATACATGGTGTGAAAAACAACTCTTTTAAAGAGTATAGTTCCTGATGCAGGTCTCCTACCTCATAGCTTGTGCTGGATCTTGGATGGCCGACCCTTCGTTGGCCTGCAACATATGGACGGAGTGGAGGAGCTGCTCCGTCTGTCCGCCATTAACTTCCGGGTACAGATATTCATCATTAGGCTCCTTCTTCATGTGTTTCACTGACACGTGGTGTTGACCGTGAGCTCTCCCGTGTGCTTTGGACCCTCCGCGGACCACAGACCTCCCATTGGTGGATTTTTGATTTCCGTAGCTAACATTGGCATCAGAGTTTGCGTCCTCATCCTCGATTACCACCAAATCAGCTGGCATTTCCTTAAACTGATAGACCAGCCGCTGACCCTCAACTTTGGCCAGGATGCCTCTTTGATAGTAGTACCTAGAAGAGAAAGAAGATAAGAACCCTTTTCACACATGCACTGCAAACCCAAAACTAAATAGACATTACCCCAAGGAGCTGTATGTGAGAACACTAATGTCCGAATCAGCTGGATTGGACATTAAACAGACTTTAACCTGCAAAGTCCGATGTGAAAAGTGTGTGTAACATCCGATTGAGTCCATGTGTGAATAGAGCAGGTCATTTTCTGTAGGATTCAAAGACCGCGAGTGGGCGTCTCAATGACGTTTCCAACATGTGGCTTAGTAGCAAGATTAGTGTCACAAATTCAGTACCTGACCAAATGTCTCCCCTTCTGCTCCTGAGTTAGGACACTGAGTAATGGCCAAAAAAGTGTTTTTTTAAGGCCATTATAATATCACATTTGACCTTTGACCTCTTAGATATAGAATATCAGAACTTCACCGTTATATCCTATTAGACATTTGTGTTAAATTTGCCAATTATGGCCAAAAACATGTTTTATGAGGTCATTATGACTTTGACATTAAACCATCAAATTCTAATAAGTCGATTCTTAAGTCCAAGTGATGTTTGTGCCAAATTTGTGGAAACTTCCTGAAGGTCAACTTCAAATAATGCATTCACAAGAATGCAGGGTCACAGTAACCTCAAACTTTAAACACCAAAATCTAATCAGCTCATCGTTGAGTCCAAGTGTACATTTGTGTGAATTTTGAAAAAAAAATCCCTCGAGGCGCTCTTGAGATATCGCGTTCATGAAAATAAGACAGATGGACAAACGGACAACCTGAAAACACAATGTCTTCCACCTCCGCTATCACATAAAGACGGCAACGACAATGTCTGTCTTTAGAGATGATGAGCTTTGGGAGCTTCAGTCAGTAAGGGCCAACGCCAAAATTATCAGACAAATTCAAGAAACGGCAAGAGGCTCTGTTGTGTCATGACCAAAATATGAACTGGCAGTGTGACCATGGTGTAATCTGAGTCATGTCCTGCCTTCAGCACGCCCTACCCAACCACTACTAAACCAAACTGAGTATTTCCAATATCCGGAGCTGATTCTCTGGACATTTTCCAAAGTTATCAGAAACCAGCTAAGGAGCTGTTTATCACATTATTGTCCTTCAAATTTAACAGCCGCATAAAATCCAATGAGTGTGTTGTTATGAACATATCTGTGGAGTCATGTCTGCAGGGTTCAGGGCTAAACGTAAGCTAATGTGCACAAAGCTTTACAAAATGGTGCTCATTTGTACATTCCCCCTTACCTGAGAGCTCTTCCCATGGTCTCGTAGTTCATGTCGGGCTTGTTCTTGTGTTTGCCCCACAGCTTTGAAACAGCTTTGGAGTCCACCAACTTAAAGATGCCTTTCTCCCGCTGTGTCCACTTGATGTATTTGGGACAGGTGTTCTTATCTTGCAGTAGAGCCAGGAGGAATTCCCACAGGTAGATTGTGTTGCCTGCAAATTGAGGGGGGAACTAAATTAAGTCACATATTTAACTGTCAACACATTCATGGTGGGGCTGTGCTATAGGCATCTATTATTCATTTAGTAATTTAGAGTCTTGCTTAAAAGTGTTATAAGGCGACTAAAGGGTTGCAGGAGAAAGACGTCTTTTCTAATAACCATTGTTGTGTCAGTCGTATGTGAGCATGTGTGCCTTGGAGGGGAATCAATTATACGGAGCCTGCGAGTAGATAACTCTAATTTGTGAGATGCTTTGGCTAGAAGTGGTTAAAAACAGCAACGCTCCCAGTAGCCACTTGAATCCCAGACACCATGACAGGGTGATGTATATGTGTGCAGCTGAACCTGCCGTCCCCAGCCCCCTCCTCTTTGTGTCACACTGTATGGTGCAACGAGGGCTCACATCGAGCAGCTTCTATCGGTAGAGCATCAATGTGCCCTCCAGCCTGCAATCACTTCTGTTTCCCCGCGAAACACAGCACTCTGAGATCCCCTCATCCATTAACTCGCACAGATTCAACCCCGGCGGACTGCAGGGGTTGAGGACTGCTGTTTGCACACACCACAGGAGGAAACAGAGCGTACACAAGAGGAGGGGAGACCTTGATTTTTATTGGCTCATTACTGAGAAGTGGACAAGTTAGTGAGGCTTACCTTTGCCCTCTTTGCTCTTCTTCCTGAGTGGCAGGTTAGGGGTGGTGATGGGGGAGCAGGGACGCACCGCCCGCGGCTTCCGCACTATGATTCAAATTAAGGGGTTGTGTGTTATGAGGTGAGAGGTCACAATAAAATCATCCAATTACCTATAAAGCTGAAATTTTAGTAGGAGAGATTATTCCTGGGTTCTAACGAGGAGGAGGAAGAGGAAAGCTGTGTTACCTTTGGTTTTTTTCTGAGGTTTTAAGGGGCACTTTTGGGGGATCTCATCCATGGATGAAGTGTCCTCGTCGAGGGACACGTCAAGGGCACTGCTATCCATCTGGTCAGGCCTCAGAGGGGTGTATGTCAAGTCTGACTCCAGCAGAGTGCCGTAGGTGTGAACTACACAGAAATGAGAGACACAGAAACACAAACCATGAATAGATCAAAAAGGACATATCTTGCACACAACATATGATCGATGTTAGATCACTGTTATAATGTAGAATATGCAAAATACATACTCATACGCTTCTCATCCAAAATGTTGTTTGGAGACTCCATGTTCAGAAGAGCTGCTGCCGCTTCGTTCGTCTCCATGCTGTCCTCTGGACCAGAGACCGTTGTTTCTGTCCACCAGACAACAACAAATTCATCAATATGAAGTCCTTGTAGGTAACTATTCATATAATATGATTGTATATTAATGAAATATGTATATCTGGTTCTTTGTCTGATTTAGCTGAATGTTATCTTGAGTACCAGATTCTTTTCTATGTCTGCTGGCATTAAATTAGTTTAAAGTAACACCATGGTCAGTTTTGCCTGTGCTGAGGGACGTTTGCACAAGCTAGACATTCTTGATGCTCTATTTTTGTGAAACCTGATAAAAACATCACAAAAAATCCAGAAACAGTTAAGATTAATGTGCTAATTGAGGGTGCCTCCAGGTTTCAGACACTTTAACTTAATGAGTTTAAAGACTTCTTAAGATTAATTTGTAACCAAACTTAAGAGTGATTTTGGACAATCTTGGTTTTCATATTCAAGCATCGCAGGTAAGTATAGAGAGATGGGTTTTTACAAAGGATTATGTTTTTTAGAGTGAGTTAGGTTAATCTACATTGTGAGTGGAAGTATAAGGTAAAAAAGGTGTAGGTTCAGCTGTAGGTTAAAGGACTTGTAACATCAGAAATGTCATGTTGATAAAAAAAAAGAAATAATAATAAGATGGATTAAATTTGATTAAATATTTGTGGCAGTTAAGACATAACAGATTCAATTTTAAGACTATTTAGGCAAGGCAAGATTGTTTCACTATATTTTTTTATGTAAACAATTAAAAGAGAAAAGACTGAATTGTAAATCTTAGACCATATATTCTAATTTCGACTGCTGTGAACTGAACTTAAACACTAGAGTATTTCATGTGTACAAAACTGATCATAGCTCCATTTAATGATAGCAAAGTAAAACATCTTTACCTGAGAGGTCGACCCCTCCCACCAACATGGAGGGCTCCTCCACTACATGCAGGGTGGTGTCCACCATGATGCCGTTGGTCACCTCGTCGGACTCCAGGCCTGAGTAAACCTGCAGCAGATCAGCTGCGGGCACCTGCTCAACAATCACCGCTGGAAATACTGACGGGTCGTCCAGCTGAACAGAGAGAGGACACACACACAGACAGAGAAAGGTATGAGACGCTGTAACACAGGAGCTCTCACAGGGAGCCAGGGAACTGACACTCTTTGCACATGTATGTGAATATGCAATAAAAACACCATTAATTCCTCGACTACACGTCATAAATGCAATATAAAATCCCCAGATGACATCAGATTAATGCTATAACTGGCTTTGGTCCCTTGTCTTTATTACCCTGTAAAATATCGTAGAATCATACTCAATTTCAGCTAATGTGGAGGCACACAGCATGCAGGAGAGCTCATTTCTGTGGTGTTGCAGCAGTCCGCAGGGAACCACTGAAGAAGACAGGAACCAGCTGTTTGATTTGGCCTACTTCTCCTGAGAAGTTAATCTTATGCTCAGAAATTATATAAGCTCAATTGAATGTTAATGGATCAATCGTGAGTTGCAGGCGAGCACCTCTTTCATCATGTCCTAAACGTGCTTTGGGAATTCTCAGCTCACCGTCTCATTTCAGGCACGGCTATGCCTGATGCAGGAGGGAGCCGGGGGATAGGGGGAATTACCGCAGCTCGGTGCCAAACTGTTGAAACAACTGAGGAGCCCAATGTACTCCAGTGCTCCTCAAACACAGACAGGGTCAAGAGTGCTCAGTGTGCGCTGGGTTCATGTCAATGGGAGGGGCGTGGGGACTAATTCAGTCCTCTGCGTAAGTCATGTGGTCCTTTAAAACTCTTATTTTGATGACTTTCTGGTTTAGACAGCTGCTAAATTGTTTATTTCAAAGAGTTTGAAATAAACATGAGAGGCAAATCAGATTTAGAAAGCTTCAACACAAGTAAACACTCTTCACTGTATCGGGGCTTTTGTTTTAAATGAAAGGTCACCTCAGGTTCTTTGATGCAAAACAACTCAGGTCACCACCAGCAGATGGCGGCAGACTACACTTCAAATAACTTCTTTTAACAGGTCAATGCCAAGCAGCTAATGCAATTATTTTGCTTTAAGTGTATTATGTGTCTTGACCACACTGAAACAAATCAGATTTTGATAAAAATGTTCATCTTTACGGAACTCTTTTAGCCCACTTGGAATAACAGAGGTGCAAGGGGAAAATCTTTTCTAGAAAAGTTAGAAAATTAGGTCAATTGTGGGCCCAAACAAAAAAAAATAGAAAAGCACTCCGTAAAAAAGAACAAAAGTTTCCTCTTTAAATTAATGTATTAGTGGTAATTTAAAAATGTAACCAGATGAACTAACTCAACTGCAACTTAAAGCAAGTTAGATTTAACACTTTCTAAAACATATTTTTTTTTACCACCACCTGGGGTAAAACTTAAAACAAATTTTTCAGTAACCAGAAATGAAGGGAAAAAATGAACTGAACTGACATCAATTATTTAGAGTTAGGAATTAGTCTTAACAAATATTCATTCATATACTTTTTTTGTCTCCTGGAAATACCTGGCATTTGTTTTTCTAGGTTTTTCAAGATTTTTTGCAGCAATTTTGTGTGTCCCACTCTCAAATTTTATTGTGAGCATGGATGATTAACCAATCAATAAAATCCTTCCTCCCATATCTTGGCATTTTTAAAAAGTTTGTTTGATTGGTTTAAGACAGTTTAATACCAATTAATGCCTTCTTTTAGATCAGTTAATCCTATGACTTTTCAGACTTTTTAAGGAACCGCAGGAACCCTGAATTAAGAACAGATTTATACAGTCATGACCTCATTAAAGCCGGAGTCGGGTAGAGAAAAGGTGCAGCAGGAGGAACAGGAATAAAGGCTTATCTGTCTCTTTGCACAAGTGTCCATTGTTGGTTTGGACCTCTGGGGCATACCAGGTGTCTGGGCTTTGAGCTGCCGGGGTGAGAGGAGGAGGGTGCCCATTTCGGCTACACTTTAACCAGGAAAATAACAGATCGGCTTGTTATTTGGACACGGTTAAAAAAAGGTTGGGCCTCCCTGGAAGGACTAGGAGTGTTTATTTGTAATTTGATACACTGTACATAATGTAGGTGTCTGGAGATGGCTCCACACTCCAGATCAAAGCTTTGAAGATCAACAACAAACAGCTGAGCGACATCTCCACAGTGAAACCTCAAGAGGCTAATAAAAAGTTTTGCTTTGACTGCAGTCAATGTCTCGCTGACATACACTGAATGTTTCCCATTAATCGGAGTCTTTGGTAGACATATTATCAGATAGCGAGACGGTGAGGCTACTGCATCTCCTTGTCTGGGGCTTAAATGATGTTTGCTGTCCTTGAGTGAGAGTCAAGCGTGAGTGTAGACAAAGGCATTTTGACAATTGGTCTGCTAAAACAGCTCCCACCCCCCGCCCCCCCCCCCCCCCCCATCAAACGCAGAAAGTCTCCACAGTTTGCTGACAGAGCACTCGACGTCTGAAGCTGCTGTCTCTGCTGTTGTTGTGATGTGAACTGTTTTTTTTCTACCTTGAAACAGTATTGTCGTGTAAACCAAGCTCACTGTGAAAGATAATCACTATGGCAGAGAGAGGGAGTGTTATTTAAAGGTTGATAAGGTGGGGCTCTCAGGAGAAGTGGCGCCCGACATGCAACTCCCTCTGACAAATAATATTGAACATCATAAAGGCTTTAACTGCTTCTTCCTCTTTGTTGACGTGAATAGGGTTTCTAGTAGGGAAAGCGATAAGAATCAGGCCCCGATTTGCATTTCTGAGTTCCCTATTCTGCCTTTGAAAGCAACAGCATCTGTGCAAGCTGTTCCCTCCACACCCCGCTCTCTTCTGCTTTACCTGCTCGGCCACAATGAGTCCAACTGTCTGTGCACTTTATATATCCTCATTATCACGACATGTGAGAGGATTATTGGAGATACGATCATGTTTACCTAAAAGCACAATGTTTGTTTCTGGAGCTTGACAATTTCTATTTTTGTAGTTTGTAGTTATTGTACAGAATGCATATAAAGTAATAAACTGCACGCACATTTTCTGGGAATGTCACAAATTACACCAATTCTGGGAAGGCGTGAATGTTAAAATTAAAGAAACTCTGGGATATGCAATACCTAAGGATTGCAAAGTTGTGTATTTTGGATATATAAACAAGAGAGCAATAACAAGGAACTGGTACAAGACTGAACCCCCCTACCAAAATAGGTTAGAAATTATAAGACATATTTGTACCATGGAGAAAATGACCTACCAGCTTAGACTGAGAGAAAGTGTGTTTGAAAACAAATCGATGATCTACAACACAACGGAAACAACTTTTGGACTAACTGATGTACAAACTTGATATGTAAAGTATATGCCCTTCTTTGAAAATAAACTTTATATAAATAAACCATGATTGTTTTTCTTTTCTTTGATAATCTTCTTCTTTTGTTTTTCTTTCTCTCTCTGATTTTGGAGAGAAAGTCATATGGTAATAAGAATGAAACTTGTTATTGTATATTCATACTAAAACTCATTAAAAAATTGAGAGCATGTTTTTATGATTACACGTGGTGCCAAAAATCAGAAAGCTATCCTGCAGTTATTACCAATACACCCTTGGGAGCTACTTATTGATTTAAAAAACAATATAGCATGGCTAATCATTACAAAACTCAACTCCAACAGCTTTACTGTGGCCAAAATATATCTTGACAGCAGCCAGGAGACACAAAATGGCAACTGCACTAGTCCGTTAATGTCCTTTTTAGGGGGTATTTCCAGGACTTGGTAAATAGGGGCATGATGCTTACATAACCGGCCGAGTGGGTGCAGCAAGGAACAAAACTGTAGCACAGGAACAATGCAAGACCTTTTATCCCGTACCTTCCAAGCAGCCTCGTAACTGGTCCGTCAGGTTTAACCTGAGCTGGTGCTATTCAGGGATCCAGTGACAACTTGTCGCTCTAGATACACACTACACAGATACCAGTACACACAAACACACATACAACCACACTTACAATCAAGCCTGCTCCACAGGATTCAGACACGGTTGTGGGGATGAGATAACTGCAAACCTGACCGGGTAATGAGAAGACACACAGGCACACAGGTTCACATCGTATGCACACACAAGTAACCTTTGTGCCACAACACACATGTAGGCCCCACCCTTTCCCTCCCACGCACCCTAACCTTGCTGCAGGTTTTTCAGTCTTTCCATTTCTGCGCTCCCAGCAGCCTCTTCCCAGACCTCCTCTCCTCTCTGCTCCATCCTCCCCTCCACCACTCGTCCCCCAACATGTTAAAGATCTCAGGCTCTGAGTCACAGCTAATCCTACCCCAGTGACCGTGATGTTTACACAACTTTTGTTTGCCCTTCTTTCAAAAAGATCTTACTTTCATCAACAAGCTCAAGTTGAGAAAAGACGGATGTTCATCATGAAATGAAAACTGCAGCCTTAAAGCTTCTTTTAAAAAGTTAAAAGTGTTTTCTCTGGCGTGATACCTACCTGGTTGATTTCGTCCATCCCGTTGCTGGCAAACTCAAACACCAGCTCACTGGGCTGCACAGCAGTCGTCATGTTCAGTTCAGAGGGCAGGGAGCAGCCTAAAATATCCCGACTACTCCTGGCTCAGCTTCACCTCACAAAATGGCTTCCCTGTCGTCGTCCTGTTCTCCAATCTGGGCGGTTAACGAGAGAGAGACCACGAGTTTCAGAGGAGTGCTGTGGCCCAGGTGGGAGCAGCCTCGTCCCTCTCTGACACGGAGGCTGGGTCCCGCTGCGCCTGGAGCATCTACACCTGGCAGAGAGCGAGAGAAAGAGATGGGGGTGAAGGTCAGGAGACATATTAGATCAGTTTAATTTCAGTGAGAGGCAGGGAGGAGTGGGGACAGTGCAGTGGAAGAGCGTGCGTGCAGTAGGATGGAGAGTATTTTTTAGGGCTGAAAAGTCATCCTTCAACTAATAACAGACCTGCAAAGCTTCAGGCAGGACACACTGTACATATCTGGGCTAAGTTTAGTTGTGAAAGCTAAAAATGCCGCAAATCTCAGCATCACTGTCTAATTCCTGTCTCCATTTCGTACAAACCTTTAATAATCTCACAAAGTGAGTCCAGACCAAGCTTAAAAGATGTCTGTGCCTGCCCTAGAAAAGATTTCAGCGGGTATCATGCTTAATGACAATTTAAATGTATTCCTGCTAGTGTTAGAAATCTATTTTTGATGTTGTACTTTTACTCATCATAACTCATAACAAACATCAGATATGACACTAACGTATGTGAAGGTCCCGTGTGTAGCATTTATTGGTATCTTGTGCTTAGGGTGCAGAACTGAAACTTCCAAGCATGGAGGAAAACGATGATGGCAAAAGTGAAAATGCAAATGGCCCTATCTACAACTGGTGTTTCTTTTGTCCAATCTGGGCCACTGTAGAAACAACATGGTGGACACCGTGGAAGAGGACCTCCTCTGTAGATATAAATGGCTCATTCTAAGGTAACAAAAACACAACTATTCTTATTTTTGGGGGATTATAAACAAATGAAAACATATTTATGAATATCACTGCCAATAAATACCCCTAAATCCAACATGCTGGACCTTTAAAAGGTCGACTTTGTTCATCCACTCATTTTGAGGCATAAAAGTTCAAACCACTCCAGATATTACTACAGTGATAGTCTAAATAAGGCATTGCTAAAACAATAACAATAGACATGATTTATGGTCAATAAATAAATTTGTCTATTATTGCCATGATTAATTGTATACAGAAAACAGAAGAAAGATGAGTAAAATTTCCAAGAGCACAAAGCGACATTTTGAAATAGCTTGTTTTGTCCATTCAGCAATAAAAAGATTTTTTTTTCTTTTTAAAAAAAAAATGTTTAATTTACTATAATGTAAGACCAGGAAAAGGGGCAAATTCTTACATTTGAAAGCATGGATTTGTCAGATGTTTGGCATTCAAAAATATCTTTTCACTCAAATATCACAATGATTGCCAATCCAAACTGAGCTCTAAAATAAGCACAGCAACACACACTCAGGAGGATCTTGAGGCACAACTCCTGATTTCATCACTAACGCCTCTCATTTCATAGCTGTGTCCATCCCAGAAGTGAAGACACCCCCCAAAACGCCACCCATGATCATAAGACTCAGGGGGCTGATACCATGATCACATGAGAGGGTCTGAACGAGCCCTCCCTCTTCATAGAAACACACACACACACACACACACACACACACACACACACATAAAGGCGAGCGATCACTCGTCTGCCCCTCTGTACTGACCCTCGGGGAGTTACTGTGATCACAGGAGGCGGGGGAGGGAAACTGGTGGTCGTGTTGCTTACTAGTGTGTGTGTATGTGAGAGAGAGAGAGAGTGTTTGTGTGTGTGCATGTGTGTGTGCTGAGGTGTGTCCCAACAACACAATACCCAAAGGCAGGTTTCAGGGCCGAAGGACGGGAGGGGCTGAAAAATAAATGGACACCTCAGGGCCACAACCCCCCCTCCTGTTTCCCAGAGACCAAAGAGCTGGCAGCAGCAGAGAAGTAAGAGATGGCAGTGTTTAGTAAACCCCCTCACCACACACACTCACCATCCCTGCTTTTTCCACTGCTGCAGGGTGGAGCTCATTTGCTTTGAAATGCCTGTGTGACTGACGAAGTTGCATACCAGGCCCAATTGTATTTTGAAGTTTTGAAAGGGGGAGAGGAGGTGACAGAGGAGGATTGAACTTCTGAGCAGCTTGCGGGGCGCGGGGGCCAAACACATTTTACGATTTAGTTTATCTTCCTGCTAAGCATTCAGACAGAATAGTAACATGTGGCCGGGGTCTGGAAAGCATCGCTTTGGGAGACAGAAGAGAGAGAGACGGGGATACTAAATCTTTTTGAAGGCTGGTGTTTCATTCCAGTCAGTCCCCTCTCTTGCCGTCTCTGCTGGGCAGTGTCCATGCCCACCTCTGCCAAAGCTGGACGCTGCAGCCATCTGTCTGGAGCTCTTCAGAGCCCTGGTCTTCTTGGCATGTTTGCGCTTGGAGAGTGTGCCATTACCAGACTCAAGCGGAAAAGACAGGATGTATTGCACCGGGCTTCCAAATGGAGGAAGATGTATTAATCATGTAAAAAAAAACAAAAACAAAACAAAACAAAAAAAAAACAGTCAGTGGACATGTGTCTGCCTGCTTAGTGACTCTCCATTTATATTTTCACATGGACCGCAGACATATTTGCAGCAGATGCCCTTATTTGCCCTCTGTGACAAGCAGGACACCCCATGTGGGATGAGTTCGAAGTGCAGCGGCCCGTATCATATGACATCACTCTGAAGCTCTTTTTACACAAAGATCAGAATATAAGACCACTGCTGGGTCCCATCTTAATACCTCCTTTGCATGCTTACACAAAACCAAACAAAGGTGGCATCATAACACCCCCGTGTGTGATTTTAGACAGCATGACGGTATAGCAGAAACAAAAGAGGTGTGGCAAGTGTGATGCTGAACACAACAGCGTCAGCCTCCCATTGTGACGTATAACATATGTGTTCGCAGCACTTTCTAAACAATAGAAATGGCATTACATGTCATTAATCATTTACTGTCTCTGTTATATGGCGGATGATCTTATCCTGTGCTCGGAGGGTGAGGAGCTCCCGAATCTCATTGTTTTCCCATACATATATGCACAGTTTAATACTGTATACTGTGTAGATTTGTGTGTGCATATATTTATTTATTTCTATGGGTACATTTTACATTATTGGTTTTTAGGGATGTTATTGTGTATAGATTATATATTTATACATGTATATACTTTTTCATACTGCTCTCAGATAAACCACATTGCACGTTAAATACTCTGATTTTTAGTATCTTTAATATACATTACGTGTAGTTTTTATTGCTTTATCAGGGCGATTTGGGTTCCTTTTATAATGTATTTCAGCTTCTGTGCTCAGTTTTTTAGATATCTACTAGTATCAATAAAGGGTCTGTCTATCTATCTATCAAATTTGCAAACATTTCTGGCTGCCACTCTTCTTCTTTGACTTTGCTCATTGCTTTTTAAATTTCCCACCGTGGGTTGCACACAAAACACATCATCAAAATGTCACACCTGTCCAGCCAATGGTCCCATCCTTCTGGCTGTCCTTTAATACAGAGACCGTACCAGCACTGTTTCTGCCTCCCATGGCAGCTTAAAGACAAGACAACTCAATTCCCCCCATTTTGTAATCGTACCGTATATGCAAAACGACAAGGCGGCAGAACAGCAAAATATTCATGCCTTAGAGAGGCAGTGTAAAAGTGGTTAAGGTTGCCCTGCTTAGCCTACTTGCCATCGCCAAAATGTGAGGACCTAAAACAATGTGTCCTCTATAACCAAGGATCTTGGTTCCTCTTTTGCCGTTGTCAAATTTTGTGGTACCTTTATAGAGAAGTTAGTGTGAAATTTTCAGCTTGCAGGCATGACTTCTATTAAATGATGAACAAATCATCAGCATCCAGCCATTAAAGGGTTATCAGATGACTGGAAACGGACTGCAGGAGATCAGCGAGAATCAAGATTGATGTAATCAGTAAATCTTCTTTCCCATGCTTTATATTTGTGTGTCTAATTGATTTTAGGTGTCTGTTGTATTCGTGCTATAATGCATCAGACTGTGTCAATGTTTGCATTTATTTTCTATATCCCCACTGTCAGTGTTTCATTGATCTGAATGGCCCAGTTGGCATCGTGCTAACAGCAGACAGGGATACAAGAGAGCCAGCCATTAGTCAGCCGCAGCCTGCACATTATCCCTGAGCACATGACAACTGCTGCCTTGTCCCAGCACAGGGGCAGGGTTGTAAGTGAACTCTCTACGTCATGAGGAGGAGAAGAGGAGGAGAACAGCGAAGGGAGGGATTTTACTGGGATGTTAGTCAATGCATAATAGTCCACAGAGCAAATAGACTGCCTCTGAGTCATGGGTGGGGCCTCCTTTTGACAGACTTAGAGTATTTTCGTGTGGTTACCAGGCGGGGCATCAGCGGGACCCAGAGATCTACAGCATGAAGTGTGTGACATCGGTGTCCTGGGTTTAAATCCAGCCAAACACGTGTGTTGCATGTCACAACCCTCCCTCTCTCTCCTTGTAATTTCAATTATTTTCCATTGTTAAAAACTACGAAGTCAAATGCTTTTCAAATAATTTGTGCTAAAACTATTAAATAACTTAGTTATTCAAAGACCATCATTGTGAATTGACAAATATCCTTATTACCAATTTCAAAGCAGCTTTAATTGTATTTTTCCTTTATGGGAGCAGCTGGAGAAACTGCAAACACAAAATTAGGCCTTTTTCAGGCCAGAGGAACTTTTTTTATAGTTAAAGGATACCCTTTTCATTATTTCTGCTCCCAAGAGCTAGAAAGAAGTATTGGCTCCTATGTCAGAGTAGGTACACTCCCATCACAAGAGGAACCACAAGTGACACACTGTAAGTGCACACTGATTGGTCGAGCACAGCCAATGCATTACTGGCATTTTTTAAAACCCATTAGCTGTGTAAACAACACAACACAAAACACAAACAACAGCTCGCGATGAAAAAAAAAATAAGAAAGAAGAGAAGAAAACATTTTTTTAAAAAAAAAAAAAAGGACTGACAGTGAAATCCAGGCTTTACTGATCGAATGTGTGATATTGGACATACTATGTGATTTTGCAAAGGTCAGGCTGCTATACCAACCACCAGCCACCATACAGGATGTCACTTCATCGTTTCTATTAGCAGTATGAATGCAAACTTAAAAAAATAAAGTTATCTAGTTCTCATGGGAGCTCCCCAGTGAGCAGTTCCTGTCAAGGAGCCCCAAGAACTGTTTGGCCAGAGAGGTTGTTACAGCTACACTGTTAGCATACAGTTGCTTATTTCCCTGACTTCACTTGAAGCCCGGTTTTTGTCCTCCTGATGAATTAATGACATATTTACTCTCATTGTAGCTCAGTTTTGGTCACCTCCAATCCCTACAAGCAAATATCTGGCTCTTTAGTTGCTAACTTCTCAGCCGTGTTCACTGACTATCACCTGTTTGGTCAAAATGCTTTATAAAGCTGAGTGAAAGTTAAGAGCTGGTGATAATGCTCTGTGGTTTCATCTCCTTTCACATTACACGGTGTCATTTGATTTATTGTAAATATAGAAATATAGATAAGAGCACCTTTAAGAAATTTACCAAACTAAAATCTCGAAACTGGTTGTGTACTGCAGGATTTCTTCTATGTCCTGTTCAATAAACAAAAGATTGTTTTTAATATTATTTAATCCAATTATTATTTTAACCCTGGGCAAACAAGTGTGCGCAACCCTAAAGATAATCACTAATATGGATAACTGATAGCATGGCTCCATCATGGTCCTTCTCTGTGGCCATGGTGATGTGATCTCTATCAATCCTCTTCTCCAGCGATTACAGCTGTCTGTTATATATGGCAGGCTGGTGTGCAGCAGACTGAGGGGGAGTACGAAGCAAACACTGGCCTACTCCACCCCTACAGCATGGTGACTGCCAGTCGCAATAACAACCAATTAGAGTCAGGATTCATGAACAAATGGAGCATTCCCAGAAGGCCCTACTTCCCCCGCTTTAGTCTCTTCAGCTGAGCTCATTGTTGACCATGAAAGGAGGTAATTTAAGCCAATTGAATGACTATGCAATGACTCACCCTGCATGTGGTGAGTGCAAACATTGTGAGATGCGAGAAAAGGACCAGGGCAAATTTTACTTATCAGCCATTTTCATCTCAGGTTACAACTATGTAGATTTCTCCAGGTGACACAGCAGGAGTATACAGGGGTGGGTGCTGCGATACGGCGCTCACAGGACTTAAAGATGCAAGAGAGCGGGTGGTTTCCCTAGTATTTGAAATGAGTCCTCTCTGCACTCACTAAACACCTGCAAAGGCTTTAACACTGACAGAGGCAGTGATTTTAGTCTGAATCATGCAGTGCTGCTGAGAGACACATTTTAACAGAAAACCGTCAATGAGTCCTGCAAAGCTTTAGTTTTTTCCCCGACTCAGCTGTGCAGAGGAACACCGGTGTGCAAGATGGCAGAAAAATGCGTGGGCTTACCACGACCATGTTATTGAATGGTTGTCAGCACAGACATGCTGTTTTTGCAGGATCCTCTGGGTTCCTGTAAAGGAAATGACTCAGTGATATGAGGCTCGAGCTCATTCCTGGAGCCCTGTGATAGCTCATATGGGCATCAGAGGATCCTGATCATCATTTCTGGACAGCAGTTCCTTTTTGGGCATGTTTTGGTACAGATGTCATTAAATTATGTACAAGTGTGTAAAACAATGGCACTTTTAGGGCCAAGAAAAATCATTTTCGTAACGTAAAAATATGGTTCAATTTAGGGAGAGAACAAGTAAAGTAACAGTGTTTCCCAAACAGAATTTGAATATACATGTGACAGGGATGACGACAAAGGGGCAGTGGTATCCAGTGTTGGGGAGTAACAAGTTACAGTAATTAAACTGTAAAATAAATGTTACTGTAATAAGTTACAGTTACAGTTATCAAAGTTCAGATAAAATGTTGGTTAGTTGGTGGATTACAAAGGTTATAGTGTTAAAATTATATGTTGAATAAATCATTAATTTTGTACATTTTTTTTGCCGTGCAGGAATGCCTTCTTTTGGCATATTTTTGGACAACGCGGGTCAGCAAAGCCATTAAGACAAATTTGAACGCAGTATTTATGCACATATTTTTAGGTCAGTTTTATTGCCCTGTTTAAAACATCTGTTAGAAAAGTAATCAAATGTAATCCAATATAGTAAGTTACAATACTTTGACTAAGTAATTAAAATAGTTATGTAACTTATTACATTTTTAACATGGTAACTAGTAATCTGTAACCCATTACATTTCAAAAGTAACCTTCCCAACGCTGGTTGAAACAAATTGCCAAATTTTAAGGGGTGTTTTTGTGTTTATGACCCCTTAGATTATTACAGTTATTATATTATAGCTCTCTTCTTCCTCTGCAGCAGTTTGTGACTTGTGGGTTAGACAGTTAATCAGCTGATCCGTTCACAGCTGATCAGACCAGACTTTTAGACCCAGCACAATGAACAGTTCAGTTTCACTTTAACTGCTTGACACTACCTGTATTTTTTTTTTTGTTTATGCAATGCTATTTTTGTGTTATGATTTCGTCATGATATTGTCTGCTCTAATTTATTTAACCATTTCTGTATATTTATTTTTTCTTGCCTCTGTTTTATTTTATCTCCCTGTGAAGCACTTTGATCAATGTTGTTTTTAAATATGCTCGTAAATAAATGTGACTTGACTTGAATTGACTGCTGCTCTGTCTGTGTCCAGAGTACACTCTGTGAGCGTAGATAATCAAACGGTTTACATATTCCCATACCGCTCCTAATGAACGATCCAGATCCAAAAGTAAAGAATCAATATGTTGCAGCAGATTTCATTATAATGCTGGATCGCCACAAATAAATGAACTTGTGGAAAACCCTAAAGTAATGACAGTGTAAGTCTATTTATCTTCATCTTTTCTATATTTTAAGACAACAAATGAGCAGATAAAGGGTTAGTTGAATTATAGTAGGAGGAGGCCATAGTGGTGGAAAAGTGTTTGCTAATTCAAGAGTGGGAAGATAGTAATTAAGGAGTTGCATCAACGCCACACAAAAAACACACAGAGGTGCTACAGCACTATGACAGCACTGAAAAAAAACTGTTTTGTATACAGTATTTTCTGTGCATGCTACATTTTACACACCACCCAGCATTACACAATACAGCATGTCTCACCATGTTCTAAACTCCACTTTATTGAGCCGAATAAAGGAGTGCTTTCACTGCAATCCTGAGGCCACACCATGCGTGTGGTGATAAAATGGCAGAGACGGGCACAGAGGCCAGCACAGAGACACTGGTTAACAGCATGCAGCTGCAGAACACAAGGCATCAGAAACACAAGCGAGAGGGCACTGCGTTCACCCAGCACTCACTGTGCCTGTCTTTAACGTAGGAGGCATTTGGCCAGTGTCGTGCCAGGGCCAAATGAAGACTGAGAGAAAAACGTCACCTCGAGCCCCAGCTTTCAGAAGGAGAATGGAATTTAATCTCATCTCCTGTGAACCTTGTACTTTTCCACTCGTGCACGAGGCTCCAGGAGAAGGACCCATGCCTTCCTGTGACAACAGTTGTTTGTGCCAACTAATACACTATCACATTTGGCTTTTGCTTTACAAGTATAATATGGTCTGGAGATTAACCCTTTGAAGCCTGGATCAACATCAATTTTGTGCTGCATTCAGATGCCTTTCACAAACATTTAAACCTTTGAAACATGGGAAAATTCAAAAGATTTCTTTTGAACAAAAAAAAAGGCTATAAGCGAGAAACTGGTTAAAGGTGACAAGAAAATGGCCTTAAAATGAGTTTTTCAAAAGAAAGAGAGAAAACTTTTAGGAAATAAATAGAGAAAAGTAAATCCAGAAAAGTATGTTTATGATTTTTTTGATTATACATTTAAAAATTATGTATATATCAGAATATATGTATGTGTGCGTGTGTGTGTATGTGTGTGTGTGTGTGTGTGTGTGTGTGTGTGGTGGGGGGGTGTCTTTATTTTTAGCACTTTATTTCATGTTATTTGACTTTTCTTTTCTGGCAAATTTTCATGTCATTTTCTTGAAACTGTTTTTGTTTATTTTGGGTTTCTTCTTAAGATGCTTATTGTCTTCTTCCCATGTTTTTGAAAGAAATCAAGCCTAGTTGCTCAGACTTCAAAAGGATTAAAGCTCAGTAATGTCCCCAGTGACAATAGTTCAAAAATGTCTCCAAAGACAAGATTCCACTTCTTTTTTGGTCAGTTTTCATAAAAATATATAAGAGGCATTTTTCCTGCTGTGGCTGTTCTCTGTCCTTTATACAGTATACCCTCCTAACGTGCCCTTTATCACAGCACAGCATACTGGACTTTCTTGTTTCAGGGCACACAAGAGAAATAATGATAGCCAGAAACAGCAAGGACACATTTTAAAACTGGGTTGAAAAAAAAAATACCCACAAACTGACCTGTGAATTTTGCACTCACAGGAACAGCATCACTGAGCAGTTGGTTTCTGCTGCTTCCTGTCTGTTAAACCACATTCAGAAGAAAATTTCTTCCTCTGTGTAAGAGCGGAAAGTTCTCAACTCCCCCTCCTTCCTTCTCAAACAACATGCAATTGCTCTCGTAGATATGAGGCTTGTGACATAGACAGCATTTCCTACATGAATAATATAGAACTAGAAATATCTGCACGAGTGACGTAAATGACAAAAATAATCAGCTTTCTATTGAACTGTTCTTCTCCTTAACACATAATTTTATAGCATTTTTATTACATGCATTGGACAAGATCTGCAGTATTTTAACCAGATTTGATATGACTTTTTTTTTTAAAAATCTGAGCTACTTGGCTTGATTTCTTTCAAAAACATGGAGAAAGTTAATGAGCTACTTAATAAGAAATGACAAAAAAATAGCAAGTAATTCGTAAAACGTTACAAGAAAATTACCTGGAATTAACCATAAAAAGAAAAGAAAAGTAAAAGATCAAAACAGGCAGTAAGCTGAAAAAATGTTAAATTAAAATAAAACGATAAACATAAATAACAACAACAACAACAACAGTAACAGCAACAATAATAATAATAATTTTCAGATTTTTTAAAATATATAATTATTTGAAACATTTCTACTTATTCTCTCTCTTAATTTTTGGGCCAGTTTTCAGGTCCTTTTCTTGTCACCTTTTACTTTTTGTATTTTTTATTTTTGCAATTTGCAGGACATTTCATACCAAGCTGCTGATTGCCTGTTTCCCCAAGAAATGTTTTTAAAAGAAATCAAACCAATTTGCCCATGTTTCAGAGGTTTAAATGTTTGTTAGGTGTATGAAAGCAGCACAAGGAAACAAAAACTTGATGCTGATCCAGGTTTCAAAGGGTTAACCCATAAATACAGCACATTAGGCTGAAAATCGATTTCTAAAATATGATCTGCAAATGACACACCGCCAAATATTCTCTTGCCTTCTGACGTATTCAAGCATGCTACACACTGAGGTTGTTTAATGACAGTGATGCTAAATTAAAAGGATTACAACAGGCCTCTCAAAGCCACACCTGCCAATTGCAGACATGTCTTCCCCACAATGCTGACACAAGGCGTGCAAACACAGACAGCATTACTAAATCCCCCCACCCATTCACACACACACATCCCTCACTGGGCCCCATAAGTCGGTTTTACAGAAATTCTCAGAACAAACTACATAGTTCCTGTCACACAGTTTTCACTTAAAGGTCAGAATGCAAGAATATATCAGTACATAAGCTGCAGTGTGTGCAAGCACCCCGCAAACTTTTTATAAGCCACACAGAGAAACCGCCCTGGCCTAAAGCACGTACAAGCCACTCATTAACAATGTATAAAAATTCCATCAGCTGAATTAACTTCTGCTCCCAGTTAATATAAGCAAACAATAATCTTGGAAATGTACTCATACAAATCCTTCAAAAACTGCTTGTGCCATTAATTCCCATACTGACTACATTACTGCTGTCTTACCAGATAAATCCAGGCTTTTCACCACAGAGAAGCACAATTTTTTAGCTTCACAGATGCGTCAAAAACTACCCCCAGCGGCCTATTTCTATTATGTGGCAACAGGCCACATGTCACAGATAGGAAGAACCAATGAAGTTGTGAAAACAGGACAGGAAATTGCAGCAAAGTTTTTTTAGAAGAGACATCTGCACCCTCAAACATCATAGTCTTATGTGCTGCTGTGATGTCCACAAGGCTGTAAGATTTTATTAGAGCATCTGGACATTGTTAGTAAGATGTAAGACAAGGTGTGTCGATGGGGACGGTGCCATCTTTTCAAAATTAACACTCAAGGCAGCAACATTTTGAATGCCTGATTTTCCAGCTAATATAATCTACCCCCACAAGAGATGTTTTACATGTTAACTGGTGAAAGCAACAGCCATGGCAGACTTAAAATAAGAATCACTTAATGGTTTCAATATTACTATATGCTAATACAAAGAAAGAGCCAGGAGAGAACCAAACCCTTTTCACAGCAGCCATTAATGTTCAGATTTTTTTGTGTAGCCTTGCCAGTCTAACCAAGGTCAAAGCACTGGCCTAATCACTTAATGACAACACTTTCTCCAAGTCCCCAGCTAAGATGTGCAATTGCAAATTTTTACATGCAAAGACACACACAAACGGTGCTCCTTATTGAATTTTTGTCTGTTTAATCAGAATTCTTTCAGTATTAGTCTGTGCAGGCCTCAGTTAGGGCTGGTGTGTGAAATGCATGAGGAGAGCAGTGTACATGTTGAGTAACAGTTGTTTCATAGATCTATTTCGTTCATATTTGATCATATAAGAATGTGTTTTTGAATTACCTCTCAACATACAACATGTGGTCAAGCTGAAAAAATCACTCTCCCCCTTCACACAGTTTCCTGCTCTGTACACTTAATTTGTGTGTCCAACACAACAAGAGATCCTCATTAACTTTTCATTGACATCGTTTTTGTTGTGCCAGCACATAATTTTAAGAAATTTCACTACCACCAACAAGTAATGGGTTGTTGGGACTCTGTGTCCATTTCACAAATTGCTATAAACCCAGGCCGCGATATCTTGACGCTGCTCAGGTGTTCTCGTCATGGACATCACATGTTGCAGGACATGTCGATGATGTCTGGAAAGTAAAACACTATGACCATGTCCAAGTAACTCTTTGACTAAATCATATGCATCCAATGTATCTGATTTAAGAAGAAGATTGAATTGTTGTTACTTTCTGGAGATCTAAAATTATATTTAAAAACAACAAGGTAGAAGCAAATAGTATTACTAATTGCAGATCCTCTTGTGTCTCAGCTCAATTATGTAATACTTAAATCACAATGATTCTAAGTAAAAAGACACCAAAAGTAAGGGATAAAAACATGCAAGTCTGTGCGTGTGTGTCAGTTGCCTCACGTTGCCCTGCTGATTCCTTTCTTGCAGACATATTTGAAATGCTTCGTTCTGACTTTGCTGTTGTTTTGGCTGATGTGTGGGAGCAATTTGATGCATGACTAGACTGGAAAAGCTAAATTCTCCCTTTTTATACAGTAAGCAAACCTCCCACAGGCATTAGATGTGTGCAGAAGGCTACGGCATAGAATCTGTAGAAGACAAATTTTATAAAAACAACTCTCGTACATCGTAATAATCAAAGCTAAATTCAAACACATAAGAGTTTCTAAAAGCAGAGCTACTGTGCTGCATGATGTACCTGCCTCTTCACACACCTATCCCTGATGTGTTTACATTCATACCGATACTAACATGTCACAGCACAGGTTTACTGGCAGCAGCGAGGAGCAAGAGAGGACATCATACCAGAGAATACCAGCAGAATAAAAACAAAGATGACATTCCTGATGCTTTCTTTAACAATAAACCACAGTGCCAATTTGCCATTAGATTACGCAAGTTTCCACAACAGCTAAATTCTCGTGGAACGAAATTCCAGTTGGAGCTTATACATCGTATGAAGTTTGCAAAGATACTTTCCACACCAGCCTTGCAGCATACCACTAGGTACATGCTCAGATAGAGTTCTGAAATCTCAGAGCTCAAAATCTGAGTCAAGGCTATGATCAGGAGACCCGGCTGCTGCAGAGGAGGCTGCATACCAAACAGGTCTGGACACAAGCATGCTCATGTGTCCACCCATAGTCAGGCATGCAGCAATACGCCTAGAGAAGGAATAAAATCAAGCTTGATGAAATAATTTCATTTTTCTCTGTCTTGTCATACACTTTGGGGGTCAAACTCCTCTTAAAGGTATAGTTCAACATTACGAGTTAGATTATAAAAGATTATAAAATCTGTACCGCTGTAACCGTATTGGTACCACTCTCACATCTGTGCAGCCATATGAAAATATGTAGCTTCAGCCAGTAGCTTAGCATAAAGACTGAAACCAGGTGTCAAAGTTAGTCTGGCTCTGTCCAAAGAGTAACACAAAACACCCATAAGCAGAAAGTTAACCCCTAGTCTCCCTGAAAAACTGCAACTCAGCAATTTTACACTTCAGTTTTTGTGAAAAGTAAACAAAACTATATAAAATATTATCTTAGGAGCTTTAAAAAGCAGCTGGTTTTCTCTTGATTCCAGTGTTTATGCCAAGCTAGGCTAACAAGCTGCTGTCTGTATGTAGCTTCAAGAGCAGTATCAGTCTTCTCACCTAAAGCCCCTTTCCCACAGGACAAAAAACATTAACACTCGCGAACATTGATTTTATGTCTAAAGTAGGAAAGGTTACAACAGGCATTTATTCTCAGGACAAATCACTAGGCAGTAGTCATGGGTATTTGAAGTATTAAAACTTTGCTGAAATAGTTTCAATAAAATCCTCAAAACAATTGAATGGCATGACAGCTTTGGTGCTGTAACTGCCTCTCTCACACCTACTGCACAGTGCAAACGGAGAGGACCCCGGGCCCCAGATAGCAGAGGAGCCATAGACAATGATTCCTTGCATGAAATTAATTGCAATACGTTTTTCTCTTTTTTTTTCCTGATGGTCTGAATAAGTCACTAAATTTGATGCCATTAGCTTCTTAGAAATAAAGTGGTTAAGAGGGTCTGAAAAGTAGATGAATTTAGCAAGAAAGTCACCAAGTTGGCAACACAGTTTACAGCTTGTGTCAGTAATTTCTGCAACTCTATGTTATCTCAGTCACATTACAGCCTTCTCCGTCCATGTAGCACTCGAACATCTTTCCAAAATAGTCCTTATCGAGCGTGAAAGCTTTCTACTGTTTACTAAACCTTTTTCCAGCACTGACATTGAACGTGACACACCAGAGAAAAAAGACAAAAAACGAATGGATACTTCTCTACATGCAATGGGAAAGGAGTCTATTGTCTATTTTAGCTATTTTTCCCTTGTTTAAAAAACCTGCATATGTGTGAAAATTTTGGTGGGAAAGGGTATAGCTCTCAGGAAGAAATAAAATGAGTGTTTTTACAAAAATGTTGAATTATTTCTTTAAACTCAATATAAGTTCCTTCAGCTCACAGTGTGTCACACTACAGTTTATTATTTATGATAATGTGTTCTCTGTGTGAGAGGTTAAAACCCCATGAACGATGCTACTTTGCAGCTTTAGCAAAGCCGTTTTTAAGATTCCCGCAGATCAAGCTTCAGTTTAGCAGCTAATAACGACTAAATCAGCTCTTCTCATCTGATCCCCGTAAAGCCTCGCAGATAGGACCACTCACACTGAGACAGCTTAGCCCCTTCAAGAGAGCTTATCTGATTTCACACAATTGGATACTAGGTCAGTGTGGTATTAGGTATCACCGGCCAATGTTTCGATGTAATCTTGAAGCCAGTGAACGTCTGCCCCGCTGCTGGATGTCGGGACAGGAGAGCTGAGTCATGATGTCTGGTGCATACTTCAAACACGGATGAAAACTGTTAAAACCATGTGACTGAACTAACAAGCCTAAACTACAACTCATGAGGTCATGTTTGGATTGCATGCTTTAGCGATTACATCATAACTTGTACTTCAGTCACTTGACATGTTTTTCTGTGACTAAAGTCTTAACTAAAAGTTAAGATTACTGCACTAATCCCAACCATTTTCCTTTAGATTATTTATTTCAGTTGCTGCAAGCATCAGTCAAAGGTTGGTTTCACCTCTTTGGAGAAGTACTGGAGCATGTGCAGGAAGGAGAAGAACAGTCTGGTCAATATTTGAGAAGGCTTTATGAAATATACTCGTTTATGACAGTCAGGCGATGAGGAAGGTGCAGCCTCGGCGCAGGAGATGAGGACAATAAAGTATCTGGCTGCAGCAACAGACAATCTAGTTATATAAGAAAATATTTACATGCTGTTATTGTTTAACCATATTAAGGGACTGTAATAATTATATACGGGAAGTGGGAGATGATATGAGTTTAATGAAATTACTTATTCAGGATACATACATTAAAGACCTATGTACAGGCTAACCTTTGGCTTGTTGCTACTTTGAATAAAGAGGCCTGACAATCCGTCTCCCGAGGGGCCGGGGTTATGTTGTTGGGACGAGAATCACAATGCAAAAACGCAAAGGTAAACAAGGAGTGGCTGTTGCTTAGGAACAAGCAGAGGGAGAGGGCTTGTAAAGTCAGCTGTGTGGTACAAGACAGAGGGAGAAGGTGGGCCTCACTCAGCTCAGCAAAAGGCTGTTTGCGAGGACACGTGTGGAAGAGAAAGCACAACGAGCACAGACGACTGAGTGGATTTTCAACCAGCTGCTGCCTATGCTGCTCTTTTTAGAGGAATCAAAGAAGTGGATTGTAAAAATTGTTTAACATTTTTGCTCAAGCAGACATGGTGACTCACTGAGAAACTGGAGGATAATGTTTTCACACCACTTGTACAACTGCAAAGTTACAGATGAGGTGGCCCCGGAAACATAATGTCAAACACTTCTAATCGCAACGATGTGATAAAAAACAGTGCCGTACTAATGCCGATATGTCTGGTATAAAAGAAGCCTAAGCAAGGCAGCAGTTCGCTTAGCTTAGCATAAAAACTGTATGGAGGGTGCATTTTTTTAAGATGGTTTTTTTTGTCTTTTTGCCTTTATTTTATGGGACAGATTAAACCTGAAATTGGGAAAGAGGACACAATATGCAGCAAAGGGCTGCAGGTCAGAGTCAAACCCACAGTGGCTGCAGCGACGGTCCAAATGCCAAACTCAAGGCTTCAGAACAGGAGTCTACAAACCAGACGCCACAGTAACTTTGTCCATTATTTTTATACACCCTATGGTCTAGATGTACAAAATCTGCCCACCAGCACATTTAAATATCTTAAATTAACACATTAGAGTATGTCTTGTTTGTTTAATCTGTAATCAGCCAAGAAAAAGTGCAGCAAATAACACTCTTTAAAACCACAATGTCCCGCTGTTATGCCTTTCGAGTTTGTATGAATTACCAAACAAGATATAAAGTGTTATCTAGTGCAGTTTCAAGAGTGGTCAGATTTTGTTACCTTTGGAAAGAGCCAGGCTAGCTGTTTCCACTTGTTTCCAGTCTTAATGCTAAGCTAAGCTTACCAGCTGCTGCCTGCAGCTTGATTTTTGATGATCAGATATGAGAGTGGTGTGAATCCTCTTGTAAGCGTATTTCTCAAACTGTAAAAAAAATAAGTTGATGGTCCTCATTAACAGGATCCAGGACCCCACTCACATAGACTTTTATACCTCCCTCCATAGAAACTGTCCATACATCTTGGACTATTATCCCTGCATACTGCGCACATTTGCTCTACTGTGAACTTCTGCACATCCCCCTCATTGATATTTATGCGCATCATGCACCACTATAGAGCTCTCTTTTTGACAGCTATATTGTGCATACTTAATATCTTATAGTACTTTTTAAAATATCTTTGTCATATGTTTAATGTCAATTTTCTATTCTATATTTATGTTCTTGCCTGTTGCAGTACTTTGCCTTATATTCTTATTCCTCTATGTTTATTGTATGTTTAATTTATGCACCAAAAACCAAAGCAAATTCCTTGACACCAAAAACTCAAAAATGAGAATGAAATGTTTGATATGAATGGGGCAGCAGTATTGAGCAGTACTCGTATATGCTATTAAGGTAACACACAAGACGTTTCAGTTTCAACTGGGATTTGCTTGAAGGGCAAATTCAAAAGCAAATGAAGATGCCACTAGAGTTACTATCTGTAAAATCTGTCATTTCTTCCTGCAGCTCTGTGTGTGTGAACTGACATGTTCTGGAGCATTCATCTGTCAAACCTGTGATTCAGCCTCTTGTTTTTCACACATGCTGTCCACCAAACCAACCACATGTCATGACAAATTTTCACAAAAAAAGGCAACTTCTTTGCTAGTAAATGTGGCTCTTTGAGGCTCAATTTAAGCTAAATTAAATGTCACAGCTTCTGCCACAGTACTTTCATTTCTGGTCATTTCACAAACTCACAGGAGGAGGTGATGAGAGGAAAAAAGTGACATTTACATAGTACGAGAGCAAAGCATCAAGGGAAAGGGGGAGAGGTTTCAAGACCAACATAAATAAATTAGGAAATAAATGAACTTTAACTCTGGCCTGCATAAGTAAAACCTTTCCACTCAGACAGGAGTTCAGCAGATCATTGAGAGCTGCAGTCATTATGGGCATGGCCAGTTTTCCATACAACAGCCGGCTGCTGCTGAGACTTCCAGACAGACACCACTGCAGCTGGGTGTCTGGGACTGAAGCCTCCCAAAAACTCATGTGGGAAATCGATTTCCCTCTGAGCCTGGGTCAGAACTTTTTACCAAGTGATACTGCATTAAAGCCAACATCATGTTTAAATTAGCATGAGGGAGTGTGAGGGAGTATTTCACTGACAATGTCAGTTTTATGTTCAAATGCATCTCACAGCCTTTTTCTTTTCAGCCATGTCACCTCAAGCAGGGTTGAACCCACATAATTGGAACGAAAATCACTGCAAATGTAAATACGTAAGCATGTAAATATGTTTTCAGGCTGCTGCATTATATAGTATAGTGCAGTTTGTCATCATATTCCTGTATTTACAAATTACCATACGGTTACAAATAACCGTGCTTCAAACAAAGACAGAGCCAACAGAAAGCTGTAATGGAAATTTTTATGAGGTTCTGCATGCTGCTTTTATCTGGCACAAAATAAACTTGCACCTCAAACCTGCCTCCACCCACACAAGCACTATGGTAGATAAACTTTATCAAGATACATGCATTATCACGATTTCCATCATAAAGCTCAAAACTAATGGAGTTTATTAATACATTTTAAAGTTGGTTGCGAGAACTACAGGGTAATAAAGGGCAAGTCATGTCAGTTCTAAAAATACAATCTCTATTACTAATCTATTACTAACAGAACAGGATTAGTCTGTTGGCCTTATCATTAGCTGATATTTACACTATCCCCTAACAAAAGTCAACTTTTTGTTTTGAAATGTACAAGAAGCATCACTTTTTCGGCATCATCAATGTAAAAAAAATAAAGTAATACTCAGTGTTAACTAAAAAAACGTAAAACTATTAGGCAGAGGTGTGGACTTAAGTGACTTGGACTCAGACTCGAGTCATAAATTAAATGACTTTATGACTGAACTTCTTCAAATCAAAAAAGACTAACACCAGTGACTCATGACATAATTTGGACTTGAGCCTTTTGACTTGACACCCTCCCCCAAACCCAAAGATTAAAAAGTATGTTACTAAGAAAATGTGTGAAAAGTCAGTGCATTTCCAGAATCAACTGACTGTAATGCTTTTAATTTCCAGCAAATCAACATGTTATTCCCCAAATCAGTCAGCATCCAGTCAAGTTGCAGGAAAGAAATATAAAGTGCTAATGTTACATTACTGATACCAAAAAGAAAAAACACAGATTAAAAAATATGATACAAAAGAGAATGTATCTTGCATACAAAAGCTATGGGGTGGATAAGTATGCAAAATGCACAGATCAATAATTACAAATGAGAGCACAACTTCCATCTTCATTCAAAATTTGACTTTCCCCAAAGAGGGGTAAGGTGAGGCAAATAATAGCATAGTTGGCTATGCTATTATTTAGCTGAATGGCTACACAACTTTTTAGCAAAATTTTTTTTTTAAACAAATAAAAACAAATGTTTAAAGCTGTCAGTTTAAATTCAATATATTATTATTGGGGTGGCAGTAGCTCAGTCCATGGGGGATTGACTTCAAGTCCCCATGCAGACCCAACAGGGAGTGTGGACTGGTAGCTGGAGAGGTGACAGTTCATGCACCTGGGAGCTGCTAAGGTGGCCTTGGGCAAGGCACTGAACCCCCAACTGCTCAAGGTGCCTGTCAATGGGCAGCCGCATCCTGTTTGTGCATGCGTCTGTATTTTGGGCCTGTGTGTGTGTTATGTGTAAAATTTTCTCTTTTTGATGAGCGCATTATGACTTCTATGGAACACTGTTGGTGTTGATTCTGTTATAACCCAACAAATTTTATAACCTGATGATTGGTTTTGTATGTAAACATACACACAAAAAAAACTAACAACTATGGCTGTCAAAAAGTGAAGTAAAAAGTCAAACATTCCCTCTTAGATTATATATGTATAGTAGCAGATTTAATGAACTTAGTTACTTTCCTCCACTGAGCATGATACACTGTGTTGAGGCTGCACTTTTCAGTACGATGACCTATTTACAGCCATGTTAAGAGGAGAGCAGCTTTCACTAGCACAGAATCTGTGTCCTGACCAGCATGGTACGTTGCATAACCAGGAGTGTTATCAAAAGGTGTGACCTGATATTCCACATATCATCTCTTTCTCTCTCCAACACACACACACACTCTCTCTCTCTTTCTTTCCTTCTATGTCTGAAAACAGCATTCTTGTCTGCCAGGTAGATGTTATGAGTCGCATACAAGTAGAAAGTGAGAGCTCATGTCTTTAATGGTCTCTTGTGGATTTTAATGAGATAAATTAGAGTGAAAATTTGCAAAATAGTCTCATCAAAAGTGTAATGTGTGCAACTTTGTAGTTTTGTGACATGGAGCGCATTCAGAGTATTGTTACTTCAACGCCTAAAGCAAAAATAAAAATCTCTGAAAGACCTTAGCCAACCCTTGAGTATTTTGGGACATGTTTATAATGACTGAAAAGTCCAGCATTACAACATGTCCTTCTCCGTTCTCAGAAAACAAGTCTGAAGAGAAAGACACATGAGGACTAAAAAGCCACATCACTGCTTCTCAGTTACAAATCAAGATTTTCAGGGCTGGAAGGCAATCTGCCTGGATACAAAAACACTGAGCTTTTTTGGGCGCTGTGTTCAGATGTGAGGATCACAGCTCTGGTTTGTCATGTTCGTCAGAACAACGGGCTGCCAGTCCCAGCTCGCTCTGAGTGTGAGACAGTTGCAATGCGGGAAAACAGTTGCTCAATCGATTTCACTTTATTTATCAAGGGAGGGTTTCCTGACTGTACCTGCAATATATTAACACAGACACACCAGTGGTTCTGACTGGCTGAGTGCAGAGTACCTGAACACAGTGTGTGTGCCTTGCTCAGAGGCACCCGGACAGTAGCCGTTAGGGCAGAGGAGAGTGTTACACATTAACTTTCCCCACCCAGTTATTTCCAGCTGGTCACAGGAGTTCAAACTTCCCATCACAAGCCCACTTATTCAACCTCTAAGCCTCCATCCACTCCAGAAAAAGAGAGCGCTATGGAAATCAAAATGGCACAGAAGAAATGGAGAAACTGACATGGAAACATAATGCAAATCCATCCTTGAGCAATAAAAAACAGCCAAACAAACCACTGAAACAGGATAGGAGCCCTGACTCTGCTTTCTCACATTAACATTTTCCGTCCAAGTTTATGAAAAGATAATGACCATGGGTAAACATGACCTGTGTGTCTACTAGTTTCACTATGAGTCCCCTGGTTGTATGCATCCCCCTCAGAAAATGGGCCAGAAGTAGTGGTAAAAGTGAGGATGAACTGGTAAAAAGAAGTGAAAGAGCGGATATTTCAAACTTAGAAATCTTGTCAAAGAGAAAGAGAGCAGTCTTTACGCAGACAACTTAAACTGACACGTTTAACTGTAATAACTTGTAATACACTACATTTGTGCATTATTATGTAGCGGATACATTAACACGTGTGGTTAGGTGTAGGAACAGAAGGCACTTGCTTATGGTTAAGAAAAGATCGTGATTTGGCCTAAATAACAGGTTTTGATGGCACTATCCCAACTGAAAATGCAGCGATGTCTGTACAAAAAAAAAAGACTTTTTGTGACCCTATCCTTGGTAGACATTCGGCATTATCTAATTAAAAAACAACCACTTTTTGTTGCACTATCCTTGATGGAAACACAGTATTGTGTTGGTAAAAAAAACAACCCTTTTTTGTGACACAATCCGCAGTGTAAACACAGCAACAGGTCTCTACAAAACACCCACATTTGGTGGGTAAAAAGTCACTGGAAACACAGCAAGACTCGTTTTTCTCACCTAAGTGTCACACCAACTCCCATCCACTCAATCAACCCACGACAAAGTCAGCTCATATACTACATCCATTTAGAAATGTTGATATGGAACATATGAAACATGCAAATTTAACATATTGGGGTTTTGCAGAATCGTACAATACCCACATTTCCTTCTGGCAACTGGGCTGTTAAACTACCTTGAGAAGCTTTTTTATTCCGATGATGTAGACTCAGTACAAAATTTTAGTCTGTGCAAATGCATTATATTTGCATTACTGTTGCCTAACGATATGATAGAAAACAGCAGTGCACGCAACTCCAAAAATCTTAAATATTATATAGGGGTGCATAATTGTGCTGAGGATCCAAAAACAAACCGAACACTGGCATTCACAGATAGACAGATACGTTTCTGTTCATTTTGCCAACTTTAAATCAATTATCTGTGAGTGCCGGTATTCTGTTTGCCAAACGATGTGACAACATGTTTTTAAAGAAAGAAATACTTCTGATCCATTGTGTGATAAAGAACAGTTTGTACCTGGCCATGTGAAACTGAATCTGGCTCGGTGTTTATTCAACTCAGGGCATTAAGAGACAGTTTGTACCTGTACATACAATCTTGGCTCTGTATCTCTTCTGTTTGAAGCATGTGCCTGTAACATGAAACTTAATAAATCCTCCATTTTTACATATCTCGGCATGCTGGGACTGTAGTAGTAAACTCCACCCCACCCCACCCCCTCCTCTCGTCATGCACTTCTCTTGCAACGCCTCCGTCATGTTGCCCAAGCCTAATGATCTAATTACAGGCTAAGACTTGTTGACTTTGTATTGAAAGTGGAGCCTACCTGACAGTACGGTCCAGCCCCCCCTTCTCTCAGTCTCTTCATCAGCCTCTATGTCCTCTGAATGGTACACACACTAAACAGTACCAGTTCATCCTCCGAGGAACGACAGCCTCATTTACAATCCAAATCAGGGTGGGCACACAGTATGATGAAAAAGTTAGGCCAAATGCAAACTCATATCTGCTCAAACACAACAGAGCCATTCACTCACTGGGTCATGTGCTGATTCTACAGCAGGTGACAAATACAAATAGAGTGCAAGGCCAATTGATCCAAACCTAGTAATAGTTTAGTCACTGGGCCTAAAGTACACAAATATTTGGTATCTTTGCAGTGATCTGTTCTCAGTTGCCTGTCTTGGGCCCCAACTGCAAGTTACCTCAGACATTACATCAACAAAATCAATACTGAATGCCAAACTGATGAGACAATCACAAGCTTAAGTCTTTTGCATATAACTTTGTTAAGTTTGACCAAAATTGGATGGAAATCTGCACTTGGCTTTTCTATGATAACTGCAGTACACTGTGTCGTATCCTGCAGCAGCATAGATTCAATAAAAAGTGGGTGTGAGAGCTAGATGTTTCTCAAACTGCAGCTGAGTTTTTTCAGTGGTATAGTTTGTGTACAATGTCTTCTGTGGTCCCAAAAAAAAAAGTGCAGAGTAGATTTCTGGTGAAACAGGAAGTGTGCTTTTATCTCTGCTGCACTGAGCAACTTTAAGAAACACAATCTTCCCACATTAAGAAGAATAACTTAACTGGTTGATGGGGGGGGAAAAAATCAACTTTAGGGAAGGTCAGCTAACATGTGCATAAAAGAGGAAGCAAAATACTGTGGGTTTAAACTTCCCTCTCAGTTAGAATGAAGAGCCTGTACTTAACAAGATGAGTAACATTCTGTTCTGATGGCCTGAAGATTTTGATGCATGAAGCGCTGCATGACTGACTGCACGCAGTACCCTGTGAAGAGCAGCAAACCACCGCAGCTTTTGTGTCAACTCCATGCAGCTTTCTATTTTAAAAAACAACTGATTTAGATTTGAAAAGCAATCAGAGATCAGAATCGACATGATGTGTAATTGCTGATTTCTACACCATGAAAAATACATGTGGGCTTGGTCAAGGGGCTTGCAAAACAGTGTTCCCGCCCTTGCTTCAGCACACCATATAAGGCAACAACTCATAAAAGAAAAGCTACAATCAGACATATCAGCAAAAGATCACTCTCGAGATGACAAACGCAGAAATTCAAACCTATTACTTAATCTCATGCGTTGTCAAACTGTAGAAAGTGTCAATTGAGTTTGAGAGAACTGGTTTGATGTGTGCAACTCAACATAAAAGCTTCATAAATAAAGTTCCATTGAGTATTATCAATACTATGAATACTGTTTTGCTGTTTCCTTGAACAAAGTTGGATATAAAGTTTGCTTGGAAGACATTGGGTAGGGAAAGAACAACATGTGCTTAAATGTTAATTGAACTTGCATTAATTTGTTGAAGTTCTCCTTAGAAAACATGTTAAGTGTGCCTATAAAATGCTACAATAAAGCCAAAGGTACATATTATGGTGACCTAACAACCTAGTGGACTGTCCGCCAACAAATACAACTCCCAAATTCACATATATGTTGGCCCGTTAACACAGAAGTATTGGCTTTGACATCTTAAAAATTCTCAGAAACCCACTTTAAACCATTTGATTCTACGAACAAGAACCAACAAAACAAGCAAAGTGTGAAGAGGAGCAGAGGAGGAGAGAACTATTCATCACTAACCTCAAAGACTCAGGATTCGGGTGACAATGTCCATAATAGCAACCGAGCAAGTGTCGATCACAGTAACCAATGAAAATCAAGAGGAAAATAAGCAACAAAAGGCGAAAAGAGGGATAATCCAAGGTGCGTTCAGAGGGGGACAAAGCTGTCTGAAGGTGTGGACCATTGGCTAACCCCACACCTCTTTCTCACAGCGACAAAACAAAACTGGAGAGGAGGGGAGAAACAAAAAAAAAGACAATGCAATGGCTGCTCTTAGAAGCAGAAAAAGGAGAAGTGTAGTGAAGCAACTTGTCCTCTCCCTATGAGTCACGCAGCACTGTCGCCATTGGTAGGGGAGCCCTGAGGCAGGGTGCTTTCACCTGGCCAATCAGCGACGAGTATCTGCCCTAAATGCAAATCCTTTCAGGTGAGTTCTTCGTGTGGCAGGGATTGGACGGGGCCACGGCGGGGGAGGGGAGAGCAGAGAGGTCCAACCAGAGGGCCACACCTCAAACAGCATGAAAGATGATAGACGGGTTTCTCCTGCAGAGGCGGAGGAGTGCTGCAGGTAAACAGTAGGGCAGGTATGCGCTTACTTTAGACTTTGACCACACAATAGGGGCCAGGAACGGTGATTAAAATCTGTATGGCAGCTCTGAAGTAAAGTTCACATCTCTTTGTGCCCCATTAAAACATTTACAGTGAATTGTGAGTCTATCAGTCGTGTCAGGGAGCCAGTTAAGCTGCTGACTTATGGGGGGTGTTGTTCTCACTGCAACAGAAAGCCCCATAAAACAACCTCTACCAGTGGGAGGTACAAAGAAATGAAACTGCAAAGTCGACTGCGTTTAAGTATGAGCAAGTGCTTCACCTCAGAGGCCTGAAATAATCTCTCTTCCTCCCCCTCCTCCTCCTCCTCTTCAAGATTCAGTGATCATGATCATAGCAAAGCTCCTGTTGTGAACATCACATGCAAGTTTAACTCATATATTCATGCCTCAAATTTGGAGGTTATAACAATATGCAGAATGTGTCATGGATCAGTAGCAGATCATTTTCACTGACACATATCTTGTAAAGTTCAGTGTACGCAGATAGAACTGAGACTTGATAAGAATCTTTATCAGAAATGACTCAAGCAAACAGGAAGTGGAGGTCTGTGGTGAGTGTTGAGCACGCTGTGTCCTCACTCTCTCGTCTGTGCATCAATTTGTACACTCAAATAAGCCCCATGTATATTCAACAGAGGCAAGAGTCAAATATTTAAATAAAACCTGGCTCAAATTGGAATTGTTGGGAAAGAACGTAAACATAAACAAGCAGGACATGGAGATTGATATTTTACAAATGAACCCATTAAACTCAATTGCAACTGCGGAGGGAGTCTGTTTGTCACGGACGCCCAAATCGCCCTCTCAGTCTCCACCGAGTGCTCTCATCATCACATTAATTCTTCCTGGCCTCCATTCAGTACAGTTCAGCTCCGAGTAGAAAGCAGCTGTTTGCCTCAGAGCAAATTGATAGCCTTGCTGTGAGGAAAAGTTACACCAAACAAGCTCCATTTATCACCGCCTTTTGGAAATACCGTGCACAACCCCAAAACTTCGAAGGAAACTGTTCATTCTTGTGATATCAACTCTTGCAGTCCTGCTGAAATCCAGGACAACTATGTAAACATACGAAAACACACACATGCATGTGCACAAGCAAATTTGATTCCATGTCACTCCCCTTATGTAAGCCTTACAGATGATCCAAATCTCTGTTTAAACACCAAAGAGTTTTAAAACAGCGAGGCTGAAAGGAGTTGTGTACATGAAACACAATATTGGAGGTGTATTGCAATTACGTTATCAACAGGCTCTTTGTTTAATCTTTTTATTTTTTTTCCCTTATTCTAAGTCTTGAAATCCCATTTATACATTCACACAGTTGATCTACTCTGAAAGAAAGCCATCAAAGGAAAAGGAAACATTTGTGATAAACTGAGGTGATATTTTAGAGCTGCTGTACTGAGCTGTGACTGTAAGCTTTTAGATTCAAATTCTGCATATTCTTTACAACATTTGAAAAGAAAAAAAAGCTGTAATGAGACTGTGCTGCATTCCAGCGATCTGTTAATTGTGGGTAATCAGCTGTGTCGGAAAAATATTTCCCTGACAGAAAGTCTCTTAAAAGGAGCAAACAAATATATTAGATGGCAAGGAATTGAAAGCACTTCATGACTTTCCTTCAATGAATACTAAAGAGCAAATATTACTCCTCTGTGTTTGCTAGTATCTTCTGAGCTGTCCTTGTAGTTTTTGGTTAGAGGAATTGCAGTAACATGAATCAATTAAATGTTCACACATGTCCTGCTAAGGTCTCATGTAGCGAGACAGAGCGAGAATATCCACCTGCTCATGACCTATAATTATGTGTAATAGGTACTGTATATAGGGCAGGGTATCTCTTCTGAGCTCAGGATACCCCACGCTGCAACCCAGAGAACTCAAAGGATCCTCCGCCAAACACAACAGCAATCCCCCAGAGGTCTTGTGTCTGTGCCTCGACAGTCAGGGTTCCCACACATTTTCAAAGGCAAATTTTAAAAACTTTACAATGACTTTTCAAGGAGCCATGATACCTTTTTTTCCTCCCAAATTGCTCAGTGTTTGTTCAAACATATCAGATCCAAACTCTCTTCATGCATAGATTTAGCTGTAGCTGGCATACATGGAGGGAGAGACGAAACACTGGGGGAGAAAATGAAACGTACGTGATGGTAAACAAAACATTTTCACATGCCAATGCATATTAGAGGAACTTTACATCGACAGCTGCCGGGAATAAATTTGCCATTATTTTACATTACATAGAAGATTGGACTAACTGTAAGAATTTCATTACATGCTAATCTATTACTGTTCCAAAAATTTTCAATGATATTTTACGAATTCCATTACTTTTTCACAATGGATTGACTCTTGGTGAGGGATAGACAGAGAACATCTGGGGTACTGGTACACCCCACAGATGCTTGATCATATTGGGATTTGGGGAATTTTGGGAGCCAGGTCGACTCCTTAAACTCTTTGTAACAATCCATGGGCCTTTTCTGAGCAATTTCTGCAGTGTTGCGTTGCATATTGTCCTGCCGGAGGGGGCCACTACCATCGGGGAGTGCCGTTTCCATAACAGGGTGTACATCGTCTGCAACAGTGTTCGGGTGAGTGGTGTGGTCATGTAACATCTACGCTAATGCCAGAACCAAAGGTTTCACAGCAGAACACTGCATTGCAACAAGATGATCAATGTTATTCCCCTCAGCTGTCAGTGGTAATGTGTGGCTGATCTGTATAAATAGACACATCTGATGTTCAGGCAGAAACTGACACTGGATTGTTAGAAAATCACTGCTCAAAATGTGGTATGAATTGAACAGAAAAGCAGCAGAAAATGTTACACCAGACACACGTCTGTGCTCTTTGGTTTACAATGTTTGAAGAGCCACATTCATGCAGTCACATCTAGACTAAACTGCAAAGCCTCATGAATATGAATAATGTGTTAGTGTATTTTTATTGAAAATGGCAAAAAAGAACTGTTTGCACTTATTCTCTCCAAAGAATTTACAATCCTTCCAATTATCCTCTGTAATACTGAACGCAAACTCACCCACATTTGCGCAGCAAATCACATCCACACTGGGGAAAAGCAATAAAAGTGAAGATGTTCAAATTGCTGGTGCTTTAACACATGTCAGTGGGATACAATTAAAATCAGCCCACAGTGTGAAAACACCAAAAGCCTGTCTCACCAGTGCATCGTGCTCTTGCCTTATATTTATGAGGAGTATTATATTAACTGAAGCAAAAAAAAAAAGCCTTGATGAGTAAGTGCAGAGCCATGTGACCCTCACTGAAAAGACACACCTTTCCTTTGCAGCTGAAGAATGAAAAAACTCTTTTGTACTAGTTCTGCACAACAGAGGTCGACCAACAGGAGGTGGCTTCAAAGGCTGCAGTATGTCCCCATTAAAGGGCAGAGCAAAGCAATACTGTGCATCACAAAGCTGGAGTGGCTGACGTCTGTTTCAGGGAATCACCTCTAACCCAAAAGAGGGACATTATCACTAAATGCATGCTGTTAATCTCATTGCTTGTTTATCCAAATGTCAATGCAAATTTGAGCTGCTATATTCCCATTTTAATACCAATATTGATAATATGATACTGTATTTCCAGTAGTGGAATGTAAATAAGTACATTTATTACAGTACTAAGGTCATTGTACTTTATTTGGGTATTTTCTTTTGTTCTGCTTTCTACTTTTACTCCACTACATTTCAGAGGGAAAAACTGTACTTTTTACTGTGTGTTTGTGTGTATGTGTATGTGTGTGTGTGTGTGTGGTGTTTTTTTAATAATAATATATCTCTATCATGATATATTATCATATCTATCGTGAGCTTTTACTTCTAAAAGTTTAAGTACTTTTTCCTGGTTATACTTACTTTTTACTTAAGTAACAATTCTAGTCTTGCAGGACTTTGAAAATACAGTATGACTAATGCTCACTGCATTTTATATTTTCCTCTTATTTGAACTTGATTTATATGACACACTTCATCAATGCATGCCCTACATTTGCACCTGACAGACCACTCCACTATGACCTGCACTCAAAAAAAAAATCCCTATCACTCAGTAAGGAGTTATTTTGGAGTGCTGCAGACTCATAAAACCTGACAAACATTTTGGAACAATCCTTGACAAGATGAGATATGGGAGCCTTTGGAGGACGCACAGAATTATTTGTGTAGCTTGGAGGTCATCTGATGGCTGCTCTCACTGCTAAAATACAGAGCAGGGAGGCTTTCGGCCTCGGGACATGAGTGCATCCAACAAGAAACACAGAGTGAGGTGAACGAGACAGCAGCGAGGCTTCATAATTAACCCCACTGAGATGGACAAAGAGTTACTGTAGGTAAAAACACTCAAAACAGCATCTGTGTGCCAGCTGGTTGAGGTCAGACTCCGTTGTTGCAACAATCTGGTTTACTCAATAAGCTGACAGTTGATTGCGCTATGAAAACTTCATCATTCTCAGACAGTGGCCATACTGAACTGGAACTGGATCGAACATGATTCACAGTGCTGACTGAGTATGACTATAGTATGACATGCAGACCTAACAAAGAGTTGTGTAGGTGTGCAGCCATAAAGATGACAATGCATTCAATGTGCAACAGCTCATCCAACCGTCTGTAAGTGATTCGACAGCAGCTGGAAGCAGAGGGTGATGCACAGCCCTATAGCAGAAGTTATTCAGTGTGCTATTTGATTTTAAGGTCTGTTTTTACAGCCTTGCCAGAATATTATATGAATACTCTGAAATAAAAGACTGTGCAAAACTGGGAAGAAACAAATAATCCCTGGACCAGATTTAAAACTGCATTACTTTGAGGCAGCAGAAACAAGCTGTAAAAGCAGCATTGACATTTATCACCTTCACGGTTGGAGGGAAATTTGTTAGCAAACAGATAGAGCTACAAGCAACATGAACATTCATTTGGAGCAGTGTATCTGGCCATTTGATTTATGCAAGTCCAAGATTTTCTCTTGTGTTGCTCCTACCAACTCCTGAAGGAAATATCTGACTCTAAAGCTAAATGCTCAACTATGTTCACCAGCTAGTCTCTAAGCCGGGAGTGTGCAGTGAGTTTTTGTGATAAATAAAGCTTCCTGCTGGAAACAATGCTGATGAGAGCAGTAAAACTGTATCAGAGTGGTAAATCTATCAATCTATGACCTAAAATAATCTGTAGAGATGACGGGACCTGCAGAGTCAGGTAATAATTATGTTTTAAAAACACTCATTTGATCCATGGTTAGCACAAAAAAATACTGATTACAGCAGCTTTAACAGTAAATTATTTGGGAGGCATTAGTAAATTGTTTTATGCATTAAAGGAATACTTTACCAACAAAATGACAATTTGCAAATTAATTAGTCACCTTGAATTTGTGAAGAAAATTGGATTATTTTTCTCTATTAACTCCACAACAAATATTTTGATTAACAACAGCAACACTATATCAAAACATAATTACAAACACATCATTTACAAACTCACTCACTCAGTACCTCCCAAATACATGCATCCGAAAAAAAAACACTTAGTAATGGAGTCTGGCTTTGAAGATAGGCTTCATAAGTTTCACTTTCAGGTCCATTTTACCATTTTCATTGAAAATTCATGTGTTTGGAAAAAAGTGAGGATGCGTCTGATAAATGAGCCTTCAGTGAGAGTTTGTAAATTGTTTTGATAGAGTAGTTTTGCCATAGTTTTGCTGCTGTTAAACATGTTTGCTAGCCTATCAATATATCAGTATGTTTGCCATTTCTTTACAAAGTCAGTGTAATACAACATGACTGTGATGCACAAATGGTCATTTTGTGTATGTAGTATTCCTTTAACCCTTTAAATCCTGAGCAATTAGGCATGATTTCTCTCAGAAACATGAAAAGAAGGCAACAAGCAATTTAACAAGAAAAGCCCCAAAAACTAGAAGGAAATTAGTCACAGTTACAAAAAATTCTCTGAAAATTAGAAAAAAAAGGAAAAAAGGAAAAAAACAAAAAACGAACAAGAAAATGTCCTTAAGAGAGTGCTAAAAAATCTGTTGCATAATCTTGAATATATTTATAAGGGTTAGTCATGCTTGTCTGACCATTTTATCCTGTTTTTTCCCCCCAGATAAAATCTAATATTTCCTGAGGTTTAATGCTTCTCAAAGGTGATTTCTATCCAGGTCTTAAACGATTAAATATGGTGCCCTGGCCAGCAGTTTGAGACCCCTCGTCTCTACTAAGGGTTAGGTGGAGTTCAGCTTATCTTTTGGGTGGATTTACATGAATCGGTTTATAATTCAACATACAGCAGCTGCTGAACAGATAAGCAGCAGCTAGCTGTTGTAGCAGCATTGGTTCTTCTGCTGCTGAATCCACATACAGACTGAAACTCATTAATTATTAAAAATAGGGAGCAAGCCAACAATCCAGATCTCCACATCTCACCTCTGTGGGCTGTAACAGCTACCTGCAGTGAGATACCTGCGGACAGCAATCATTGCTACGTCACGTCACAAACCACATAACTGCTGTTTCTCATACAGACATCTTATCATAAACAATCAACTGAGGTTTGGAAAAGTCCATCTGTGTCACACAAGCTGATTCAGGGCCAAGAGCATGCCTGCTCCAGCAGTTTCTAACCTGAGAGCTCAAGTTTATCTCAAGCTCATTATTAATAAAATGCCATGAGGCCCTAAGAGCACACTGCTCTGTCACTCAGGGCCCAGATTATAATACCCATTGGCTGCATGCAGTTAAATTATTCAACAAGCCAGAGGACTGCCTGTCACTCGGAAATTAACCCAAAAGATAAAAATAATAATAATTTCTCTGATGGTGAAGACAGACAACTGCCTCTCAGAGGTTGTGATGAGCTGCCAGAGCTCACTGCAAAATCCTGTCAACCCTGTCTTCACTTATATTAGTCACATTTGTTGAAAGAGTTTGTTGAAAGTTGAATGAGGGAAGATCATTTGGCTTTTTCGAGCAAAGCTCACTCTTTGAATCCAAGCACCAGTGGCTGAGCTGACTCATGAAAGGCCTCCTCCGTGAACCACTCACTGCTACCTCATTAGCTCCAAGAGACATGAAAAATGACAGGGTGAAATATCATTATGCACCAAAGTTGCAGGCTTAGCCAGTTTCTATTTTTGTGAGGAGCTACTCTGTGTGGTCAAACTACAGTAAGCTCGAACATTACAACCGAAAGCCATCACTCCTTAATGTAATTACACATACATCAGTGGTACAGCCTACTACACTGTGAGCTTACATGGACCTCATAGGGCACCATAAAATATCAAAGTAATGTGGTTAACTAATCTCATGATGTCAACATGCTGCCGAAGTGTACATGGTAGACTCTGATTCATCTTTCTCTTGCTCTCCCTGCAGACAAAGTCATATGTTAAAGTCGAGTGTTTCTTACTTTCCCTGGTATCTGAAGGATTTCAGCTTCTTCAGACAAACATAAATGAATGGGATCTCATATTTCCATTTAAAGCAATACTGGCATTTAGGGAAATACACGTATTCACTTTTTAGCCAAGAATAAGTTGAGAAGATCAATAATCCTCTTAAACATGTTCAGTATGAACATATGAGAACCAAATAGGTTAGTATAGCATCAAGGCTAGGGGTGCAACATCTATCTATCTGAATCAATAGTTAGTGATCAACGATCCAATATTATTGATGCAATGTGAACACCGATACATTCCATCATCTTTAAGATATGCCTTTATTTGAACATTTCTATTTCATGTCCATGCCACACATCTGTCCAAATGCACGGCCTTCTGAAGCATTCGGACAGTGTAAACATCCTAGCACAAAAAAATAAAATAAAGAATCAATAAATTGTAGTGATGAAAGTTGCGATTTATAATCATAATAAAGACTGGAAACAGGTACAGACAGCTAGCCTGGCTCTGTCCAAAAGTAAAAATGTATTTTAAATGATCTAATTTAATTAAACAAATTAATAACGGAGGTGCAAAAGAGCTAATTTAGGAGGTTTACGGGCAGATTTTGTCACCTTTCGACAAGCTTTTCCCTTGATTTCAATCTTGATGCTAAGCTAATTAGCATACTGTACAGACATCAAGTCATCATATATAAAGTCAGCACCTGGTTAGCTTAGTTTAGTTTAGCTTAGAGCTTAAAGAATAAAAACAGATGGGAATAGCAAGCGCACATCTATTGAAAGGTGAAAACCACACCAGCATCAGAACGAGAAAACTTTGGAAATATGTGTGTGTGTGTGTGTGTGTGTGTGTGTATAGAAACATCAGGATAGCAATAAAGACTCAGGTAGCCAACACACTCCACAAAGACATAACTTATCATTGACAAGATATGACAAGATATTAGGTGTGAATAATGAGCTTTATGCCTGCAGGCAGATTTTGTTACCTTTGGACAGAGTTCAATAGCTGTTTTCATCTGTTTCCAGTCTTTGCGCTACGCTAAGCTAAACTCACTATTTGCTGGTAGTAGCTCATGAGTGATATCACTCTTTTTATTTATCCCTTGGCAAGTGTATTTCCCAAAATCTTGAGCTTTTTCTTTAAGTAAAACTGTAATGCTTTAAATCAAATATAGTCTGTTCTCACTTGAGTATCAACACAAACGTTTTCTTATTGCCTCAGTTCTTAATTTTATGACAAATGGATAAATAAATCCATTACATCACTGAAGGCAGTATTTTTTGTGGCTTTTATCAGTTTTTTTTCCTCCTGTATGCCTCTGACTGATTTCCCAAAACTAACTTTTACTACCTCATTTATATCACAGCTACACACTTAAAACACAAAGTCAAGCCCTCTTTAACATGCTAAAAATAGCACGACAGAAACCCTGCATTACATCATGTCAATGCAGAGAATCATGGAGAAACTCAGGCCTGATGACTCGTCCAGGTCACATGTCTGTGACACAGGCAGCATGAGAGCAGAACGAGGTTACAGGTGGAATTTCCCTCGTCTCTCCTTTCTCTCTGACGTCATGTCCAGCGGCAGCGGTTCACTGCTGCCTAGCAATCAAACATGTCTGCCAAGGTGATATTCAGGTGTCAAAAGCCTGAGGTGGTGAAACGGCAGCATACAATTAAGGAACTTTACAAACAGCAGTTCCCCTGTGCGCCCTCAACAGAACGCAGGCCGGTTTGGGGTGTTTTTTTTCAACACGTGAAAAAGGGAAGTTCGATAGTTTTATTTCTCTTTTCACAAGTCGGTTCCTGCATTTGTGCAAGTCATTTGAGGTGTCAGCCATCTCATATGATTGTTTGTTTAGTCGAAGCATATGAACATTGCCATCTTGTGGTTATTTCTAAGGCACCAATTACACAAAGTTACACCTAAGGTAGGATTATTACATAAAGATGAGGGTGGCCTCAGGAAGTGTTAAGCAAGCAAGTAAACTTTATCTGTAGATGCATGCATGGACACTTAATATTAAAGTATTTTTTAAACCTGGATGAACATCTGATTTATTGTACAGCAATAAGACACCTTTTGAAATATTTAAACCTTGGAAATGGGATTTCTTTCAAAAACATGGAAAAAAGGCAATGAACCACTTGGTAGGAAAGCCCAGCAAACTGCAAAAAAAATGACCTAAAACTTGAAAAGGCTCGATAAAAATAGAAAATTATCAAATACCTTGGCAAAGATGAAGAACAATATATTTAGAATTATGATAATTAGATATTTAAATAATTAGATGTTTGAAAAAAATACTATTAGAATAAAGATTTATCATTTCTTTTTTTCAGGTTGTTTTCTGTTACTTTTGTCTTTCTTTGCTAATTTCATGTAATTTTCTTGTAACTTTTTACAAATTTCTTGCTAATTTTGGGGCCATCTCTTGTTAAGTTGCTCATTGCCTTCTTTCTCTGTTTTTGAAAGAAATCAAGCCAATTTGCTCAGGTTCCAAAAGATTAAACAATTCCACATTAAGAGCTGGAGGTAAACCTGTTTTTACAGATTACCCCATATGCCAACTTGCAAAAGATTCCCTGTCTCTTGCAAGGCCTCTCTGAAAGCTTTTGTGAAACTGGAGTGCTGCTTTCTAAATAGGATAAAAGCTCAGATCTTCTTTTTGTGTAGCCAAATCAATATCCAGCAGCCCATTAAGGTAGGCGGGTACGTCTTGGGCAAGAAGAAGTGTCTAATGTCCGAGGAGCTCCTCGTCACTGAGGGGAGAACAGCACCCGACAGCTCTCCATTATTGCCCTCGGTCATCTTTGCACTCCACAGACTGCTGATGGTGACATCACTGTCACAGGATAAGACGGCTACCGGGAACTGGTTCAGCCTCAACCACACAGTCTTGTATCTGCAGTGTGTGCACAAACACACACATCACTCACAGCCAGGGCAGCATTAAAGAAGTATTTCACTGATACAAAGAGGGCCCTCACATAAAACTAAGCCGTCTATAGAGTGCCCCAGAGATGATGTCTTTCTGTAGGCCCACCCAGAAGCTAACGTCACCCTGATTCCCTCATCAAAAAGCAGATGGGATTTTTCCATTGGATTTTGGATCATTGCAGAAAAAAAGCTCTGCAGTACGTTTATGATACTTTCATGTTTTGTTCAGAAAGATAATCTTCACAAATGAACGCCGCTTTCAGAATTTTTGAAGCCTTAATGCAATTGCCAGAAGCAAAAAGCTTTTGCTCGGCTAAAACCAACTTCACCGTGGTTGGGTCACCACAGCTACAACACTGTAAAGCCGTATTTGGTATGGTTGAAGTGATGACGTTTCTTAGTCTTATTTAGCTACTTGTTAGCAACCATCTTTTTTAAGACATAAAATCTTCAAGTGGAGTATTTACTGATGTATTTTATGTTGTAGAACAAAACATGAAAGTCTATAAAGCTTATTAAAGACTTTATTAAAGGCCTCTGTCCAAAAACCCACTGACTCTGAGAAGAGGGAACAGGAGGTGCTCAAATGTAATTAATTTTTAGTTTTAGGACTCACTGCTGGGGTTCCCTATGCAGTAGGAAGATGCAAATACTTTTGAAATTGGTGCTACATGACCAGAGAAAACAGAGAAAAGGAGTGCTTTTGCTCAAGAGATTAAAAAAAACCCTACAACTACCAGAATGCAATGCACCTGATATAGTGGAATGATCCATGTGAAACAATGGCGGCTGGCCGTATGTCATATTACAATTAAACGGTAAGCAAAATATGTTTCTGAAAACATTTGAGGTGAGAAATGTGGAATTTAGTAACAGCACCTTGGTTTATGTTTGGTCTGTGCTGCTTAGTTTTACTGTTTCATCTTATTTTCTTTCAGACCCCAGTTTTCACTGTGCAGGAAACAATATGGTGCCTGCTTCCTACAGCGAAACAGGGTGCTAAAATACATTTCTGAAAACATTTTAGGTGAGAAATAGACAGCACATTAGAGAAGTCTTGATTTGTATTCAATCAGCACTGCCTCGTTTTACTGTTTGATCATATTTCAGTCTGAGTTTGAGAGACAGAGAGGGGCGGGCGTGCCTCTTGATCATCTGTGTACTCTTTGAGTATGTAGTAGCGGCGGCAAGATTTGCGGCAGTTGGCAGGCAATATGTAAATGTGTTAGTACAGGCTGTACTTTAAGTAACAGCCCAAAGAGCCCATGAAACACCACCAAATGATGTTATTTACATTATTTGGCGGTGTTTCGCTGTGGGGGAAGAAAGGACTTCTAGGCACTGGTCAGATTAAGGGAAGGTTACTGCAGTTTATCGTCACATGCCACACTGTTTTGATTCAAAGCTGGTTGACAATCAGCATAGTATCCCTTTAAAGCTATCAATGCTGTGAGGACGGGGGCAAAAGAGGCTGAATGTGTGGGCAGAAGCATGGCAGGATGTTTCTCAAACAAGAGCACATGCTCAAGACAAACAAGACGACTCCACAGTGGAGTATATTTGGAAAGTCTTGCTCTGGATAATTGGTTTCAGTAGATTGAAGTTTCCAATTATCCGCAAGCCTCTGCCAGTGTTCCCACCATAGGAAGGTTGTAGGGGAGGGGTGGTTAAAGGGCCGGTGGGTCCAGCTGGTCCTGTCTCTAGTGGGGCTGACAAGCTAAGAGCTCGTAACTCTTCCCCTCCCTCTGCGTCACAGCCACCTCCTCTGAAAGAAGCAACTGCAGGCGGGCCAATGAGAACGTATTTGTCCGTCCCAAGACACAAGCATCTTAACTGAAAAAATGTAAACATCTGGCAAACATTTAGACATGCCACAGAATGGGTTTGATACTATAAAAAAACATTATTTTGTCAGGCAATGTAGACGCATATTTGCAGAAATTGGGAAAAGCAACTAAGATTAATTTATGTTTTTACTTCGATGAGTATTTGAGACTCACTCACAAAGCAGCTCTCTCCTACTTTAGTGAATATTCAGTCTGCGCCTCCTCAGTGGAATGAGTGACACACAGTGGAGTCAGATTATCAATGGTTGCTATGTTAAAATATCTGGAAATAGTTAAAAATGATCATCACAATTTTCCAGAGCCCAAGCCGACATATTAAAAACTGCTAAAAAAAAATAAAACAGTTCCAAACAAAAACATGATCAGTTCTCCACTGAAGACTAAGAAATATCAAATATGCACATTTTAGAAGCTGAGACCAGGGGTGTAGGAATGGGGGGGAAAGGGAGGGACTAAGGCCCCTTCCCACTGTTCAAAAAATGCACTAACATCGGCTAACATCTGGCTTTTTTATGTCATGGGTAAGGTAGAAATCAGCCTTCACACCCACATCTAATGATGCAGTATCGGCTCTGCTAATGCTAATTTTATTCCCCTTTACCAGCAAAATGCAATGACGGGGCCTCTACAAGATTACCACCCAGGCAGTGCTCAAACATCATTCCTAATTAATTTGCACTGAGTTTGAAAGAGAGACTGAATAAGTAACAGATATAAAAAATAAGTTACCACCTAAACATTTTCACTGGCTGCAATGCTGCTATCTACTCTTTACTAACCTTTTTTCTGACCTGTCTGTAACATTAAAGGTAACATACCAATAAATACAAAAACAAATAAAAACACAGAAAGGCATACATATGTGCTGCAGAGTTGTGTACACAGCTCTAGTCGACTGGCAAATGGAAAGGAGTCAATTGCCCAGTTTAGCCTGTTTAAAAAAAACTGTTAACATATGCTGCTTTTGGTGGAAAAGGGGTATCAGTATAGAGGGCCCTGATGTGAGGATGTGGTGAGGGGACTGTAGAAAATGCTTAAGTACAAGGTCAAGAAGTTCATGCTACGCCGCTGGCTGAAACTAGAGAAAATTTTCCATTCTTGCTTTCAATACTGTGAAAAGTTAGTCAATATACTGTTGATTGAGTAATAGATTAATCGGTTTATCATTGTGATACCAATGTTCTAATTGTTCTGAGGCGTCAGGTACAAAGACAGTAGATTAACATTTTCCACTGTTTTCCAGACAAGGCCACACCTGGCATCAGGGTCAAAACTGGCTGCTCATGTTAACTATTACTTTTGGAGCTCTAACAAAAATATGTCCTAAAAACTGCACCGACATTCATCTTTAACGACTATAATGGATGAATACTACGGTCGTAGCTGTGGCATTGTGAAAGGCTGCATCTCTGAAGCACTTCAGTTGTTCAGTTGTCAAGATTTGTGCACACACAAACACAAAAACACACTCACACCAGTGTAGTCACATGCTGGCTGACTGACACAAAGGGCAGTCACAGTAATCTATGGAGTAGTAGGCTGCAGCAGGTCATGTCTCCCACTGGCTAGTACTAACATCATATGAGTTCAGTCATGCTTCTTCAGTTGTGGTTTGATAACTTTCAAAGTCCTAAAATGACTAAATTGATATAATACAATTAAAACTGTAGCTATACAGTGCTGAAAGTCTTGATTATTTGACACAAAAAGCACCAACAAGAGGAAAAATATAAATTTAGTACACCACAGGGAACTCACATTATACAGAGAGTTATACTGATAGTTACAAGAAGCAAGAAATAGGTATAAAACATGCTTAATAGTGGACTCACCCTTGTATAAGTTGTCATCAGCACAGCATGTCCCCTGGCTTTATGTCCTCATGAAAACACGGCGATGTTAGAAAAACATTATGATCCCCGGTGCTGGTTGACAGACGGTCTAGCAGCTCCTATAACTCCATCATCGTACAGTCACCGGTCGGCTTTAGCCTCCTGCTGCTTTCGTGTGCTTCCTGACACAAGGTTGCAGTTTTCTCCGACAGGGGCTGATGCGTGGGGAATTCCTAGCAGTCACATTTTCCTGGGAAATGATTGGCCCGGCACCAAGTTTGGCTGTATCCTGGTAGTAGTAAGAGCAGAGGAGTCAGGAGGACGGGTAGTTTCACTATTGAGCAATATCGAGGGACGATAAAGGACTTAAAAAACGTTAGATAAAAAGTTTGGAGTCCGCGCAACGCCCTACTGCTGAAAAAGGGAAATTAATATCAACAAATATTTAATTCTTTATCGATATTAGTGTTATTTTCGTGCAAAATACCGCCAAGTAGTAGCTGGATTTAAGCACTGAAAGTTAGCTAACCGTTAGACAAAGTGGTATCTAAGCGACAGTTCGGGTACTGTTAATTAGTAAACCGTCACGCGCTCACAGGTGTCACTTTACAGGCAATTTTGTCAACAGCTCAACTCGATTTAGTCAAATTAAGACGAAAAATGTCGCTTAAGCTAGCGCAGGAGTTTGTTTCTAGACGAGTTTGTTGACCTGCACCACGTTACACTATGCTAAACGTTAGCACGGGGATGTATAAATGGTATCGGGCATCTTCCGGGAAGGTCCAAGCCCTTGTGAGATGAGAGCAATTGAGGATAACTCCCAACTCAACGGGCGGGGTTTGCAATCGCTTCCCTGGAAATGATGATCTTATGCTGAGATCTGGTTGTGATAGCTGTATCAAACGAAGTAGAGCAGAAACACTCGCCATTTTATAAATATATATCTGCTCCCTGCTGTGATGAAACTGGGGATTTTTTTTTGTACCATGAAACACACACCAAACAATACTGCACAAAAAAAAGCGAGTTCCCATACCGGGAGTCGAACCCGGGCCGCCTGGGTGAAAACCAGGAATCCTAACCGCTAGACCATATGGGACAGTTGTACATATCAGTAGAATTAAACATATTTGTTCTGACGTCAGCATGATATACATTTACATATATTATATGAATATATGATTTTGATAACGACACGACATTGTACAAAAAAGCTATAGTTGCCACGGTGGCACACGGCACATTTAAGGTAAATACATTATTTCTCTTGATTTGGGTTGTGTGTCTTATAATTTGGAACACTTGGGAGCTAAGTACCATCTAGTGGTCTTTCAATGTCACTGTACATTGAATCCAGGATGTCGGCCATAAATACCTTGTGTTAGTTGTAGCCACTGGTTATACCCAAATGAATGTGGATTCAATAAATCGATAAATTGATCAAGATTTTGAAATATTAATATGAGAAAAGAGGGAAGGATTAGACCTTAAAATCACACAAATCTTCACCGTGTTCCTAACAAACTAAATATGGTTGCTAAACATATGACGTAATTTTCTGTGGAGTGATACATGTGTAGAGACGGGATCCTCGCTACTATATAAAATTACTCTAGCTACCAACAGCTACAAAACAATCATCTACAACAAGTTTAGACAAGTTAACAGTCATAGTCGACAACAAAATTTTTAGTGATAGTGTTAGCTTGTGTATTTATGGCTACACAGCGCAACAACTTATTGCCAGCCGATGTCAATACCCTCTGTAATAATGGTATCGCCCTCAGACTAGCACAGCCAGCCAAATATTTGACAAACTAGCAATCGTCGGCTAGCCAGCTAGGAGTTAAAATAATACACCGATTAAAAAAAATACACATTTCCTCACACTTGAGCCGCCTACGTTTATGCCAAGGATTTAGGTTTTCGTGTAATCAGGATGTCAACTCCAGCCAGACGACGTTTAATGAGAGATTTTAAACGGTAAGCCCAAAGAAAACAACAGAGAAGTAGCTAATGTTAGCAACCCGAGGCTAGCCTGTTAGCGTTAGCCTAAACGGTACTCTGGACGACAACATCAAATAATAATACAAATAGATACATACACGCAGGCGGATTATAACCGTGTTTTTGTCTTTGGTGAGGGTACCTACCGCCTATGTAAGGTAATGTCAGTAAGTGAATGACTGGTAAGATATTGGCAGGTAAAACATGATTGTTACTGGTAACCACCGTTGGCAAAACAGTCAGTTGTAACGTTTATGTTGTGTAACTTATGGTCACTGCTCTCCCTTTTATAGAATAATTTCGTGTTATTGTTAGGTATTATCCTATGTAACATGATCACAACAGCCCGCACATGGACTGTTAATGGCTCTGTTCATATACGATATTTACTGGTAACTGCTTATAGAGAATACAGTTGAATTTCTTTTTATTAAATTATTGTTACTATAGATAACACTATTTTTTATTTTCAAAATGTACAGAGACACATTTTCATCTTTACATTTCGATTTGTCGAATAAAATAGATCCCACTCCCGAAATTTAAAGTCCTACCATCTTAAGGCATAAAGAATTATTCGGTCTTAGTTGTTTTACTACTAATAATAATAATACTAATAATAATAATGGAGAAAAAAAGGAGAAAATAGTAAAATGTGGTCAATCAGATTTGACATAAATAAATAGTACAAGTACATATTGAACAGGAGGTTAAACTATATCACAGTTTGACATAGGCGCCACCAGTTTGATGGCATAAGTATTTTTTATTTTTTTAATTAATTTTTTTTAGAGAGAGAGAGATTAACATGGCGATGTGTATATACAACTTAATTAAAGTGATGACATTGTTAACTAGAAATTCAATGTTTTTATCCTTCAGAGAAAGCCCAAAATGTAGACTTTTAAAAGTGAAAAGTCCATGTTTATTAATTTGGAGAGCAGACAGGTGTGTATTGATTTCGATAGGGTTTAAAGTTTGTCACAAGTAAAAAAATAACAGTTGTTTCACGTTTCTATTACATATATGAAGGCTGTTAATCTTTAATTTAACTCTTGCTCTGATTTGGTCACTTGATGTTTCAACAACATTTTTCAGTGGATTTCTTTACATTTTGGGGGAACTGGGGAGTTTTAATAATTTTATCCTAATATCAGTGAGGACAGTTCAAGCCACTGACCAGATGGCCCTTCACAGGCAGATGAGACATTTGGGAAGATATACACTGTGTAAATACACACTGATCAAGGGGAGCTCCTCTTCCCAGGCCCTGATAGATCACTATCTAATCCTGAGGATAAGCAACCATCTGCCAAGCAGACACTAAAAACCTGCAGACACTCAGCACAGTTTGCTATGGCACATGCTTTCTTTTCCCTGATCTACAGTATGTTCCAATTCAACAATACTGATAATCACAGAGTCCAAAACTTAATTCTGGTTGGCCCTCCGTCGAAATCAATCACGACAACATTTTTTGACACGACCAACAGACTTAACTTTAATAAACATTCATGAAGTATGTGGTTGTATCGACTAAGCAGATAAAGGCATTGTCAATTTTTATGTCTCTTTTGTGAATATAACACTCGGCTTTAAAGGTCCAGTGTGTAAGATTTAGATCTATTATCAGAAACAGAATGTAATATTTATAAATATATTTTTGTTAGTTTTTAATATCCTGAAAATAGGAATCTTATGTTTTTGTTGCCTCAAAATAAGATGCTTTTATCTACATACAGAGCGCGTCTTTTCCTGTGGAGTCTTCTCGTCTTGTTTTACAGTAGCCCAGAACGAATAAACTAATCCATTTACATTTTTGCGTCAGCCACTGTAGTTCTCCTACATGCTTGGGACACGGGAGACGTTTTAGGTGGTTGCAATCTGCAGTCCTCACTGCTGGATGCCACTAAATCTTAAACCCAGGGCCGTTAAATTTGCAAACTCTCAGTCCTTATTTAGCATACAATTGCCAAACCAGGTTTATAACTGTTATCAGTTTCAACAGAGCCTTGCTGTCTGCTGATTTCTTACATCACAGTCTTCACTCCTACTGTCTGTTATTAATTATTAACAATCACCTGCCTTGCAGGGACACAGACAGTATTATGCCCCTGATGTTGGTCCTGTAGTTATGACTTTGACTTCCATGTGGTATGCTGTGACTAATATCATCTGTATTTTGTGATGCTTTTACTGTACCTGTTAGGCTGCAAGAGGATCCTCCAGCTGGAGTTAGCGGGGCGCCATCAGAAAACAATATCATGGTATGGAACGCTGTCATTTTTGGGTAAGTTGAGTTGCTTTGTAGAAAACTGTGAAATAAGGGATTTAGACATTTTAGTTATCTGTTTTGGAGAAGTAGTCATGTCTTTGTTTTGGACATAAAATAAATTATAAAGCTGTCGTCTATGTCATTAGATTTTTTGACTATTTCAAATACAAGTATGACAAGTTAATTTAGAGCTTCATGCAAGTGATGATCTTTGTTGCCTCTCTTTCAGACCTGAGGGAACACCTTTTGAAGATGGTAAGTCCTCTTTAAAACTCTTTACATCCAAATCATTTGTCTTTTAAACTCTGCTATGACGCTAATCCAGAATATTCCTTATGACTCTAAGTACTGGATCTTTTAAGTTTGATTATATTGATTGTTATGATTATGAGTAGACTGTAAATGTTGCCTTGAAAATGTATCAGGTCAAAGTTTGTTTTGCTTGAAAACTACTCGTCAGATCTCTTACATGGATCAGATGGAGCGTTTCGAAGACGTTTAGATGTTTCTAACCGTTACTTACTGTACTGGACTTTGTCAAAGTTGTCCCTCAAAGTAACCAGATGTCCTGGAAGGCAAACCTTTGAAATGGGGATATTTCCCTCCTTCAGCATCTGTGGATCACAAAAAGAAATATCATGACTACAGATTTTTGGGGCTTTTGTTGGTTGTCTTTCACAGTCACTATTTCATTACAAGAATCGGTTTCTGATTACTAATTAGGCAGCTAAATGAGAAATAAATATTCTTGCTTTGAGTGTTATATCAACAACCAGTCACACATATTGAAACATGTACTTCAATTCATACTCTGTCATTACTTGTTACTTTCAGGAACCTTCAAACTTACCATTGAATTCACAGAGGAATATCCAAATAAACCTCCAACAGTGCGATTTGTCTCCAAAATGTTTCATCCAAATGGTACGTAGCTCACTGCCAAAAGCAATTTCTATTGCAGCAAATAGAGGTTGTTCTATCCCAGGAACACTGACTTGTTTTGTGTATTATCTGTCCAGTAAAAGTTTTATATTCTGTGATCTTCTGCAGTGTACGCAGATGGAAGCATATGCTTAGATATACTTCAGAATCGTTGGAGTCCAACCTACGATGTCTCTTCAATCTTAACTTCAATACAGGTAATCTAACATTCTCAATGCAGATAAATCATCTTGTGTGAATGAATTAAGATCAGACCTGTAGCAGCAAAGTAAAATAATATCTACACAATTTTCGCAGAGAAAGGCCTGTGTGTCATAACTTGGACTGTTTTTATTATTATTATACTAATACCAGTACCCTCAAAGTGATACTGATACTAGAAGAGTCCTTCATTTAATACTTTTTTCTGCTTGAGATGATTGGCTGTGAGCAGAACTGCACCAATAGTTATTTTTTCTAGATTTGGGTACAAAAAGGATCAAATGTGGGTATATTTGACTGGAAAAGTTTTGATACTAGTCCGTACTGGGTTATTTTGGACGATACAAGATATTGAGTTAAAATATCATAGGAATAAGATGACATCATCTTATTTCTATGACCAGTACCCTGCTCTAGTTATAACGTCCTAAAACTTTATTAGAAACCTAACCCACCGACATTCTTTGTTTTCTATTTCAAGTCTTTACTGGACGAGCCAAACCCAAACAGTCCCGCCAACAGCCAAGCAGCCCAGCTGTACCAGGAAAACAAGCGGGAGTACGAGAAGAGGGTTTCTGCTATTGTTGAACAGAGTTGGCGTGACTGTTGACCCCCGTTATCGTTCGAGTATGAACAGTGTCCGGCCCAGAATCAAGAAACCACCGATCAAGAAAAACAACTGAGCCCACAAAAAAATAAAATGACACATCTTTAAAATCCTTCTCAGTATATTTGTCCCATAACTGTTGCTAAGTTTGTATGCTGTTGTGTTGTGGCATTCACTCCTGCCGAATGCTATTGTTGGGCGATAGCGTATGTTTGTTAAAAGTTAATGTACCTTGTTATATCTGGGTTACTTGCTACATGCCCCGACTCTCTTTCTTTCTTTTTTCTTTAAAGGCGGCCTCTCAGTTGTCGCTTTTCTACCTGTTTATTTATACATGAAGTAAACTGGTTGGATGACACAGCGACAGTTATGTAGATGTACTTGCTGTGTGGTTTGCTGTGTAGATACCAACGGGTCACACTTACAAAAAAAAAAAAAAGGCGTTAATGGGTGTTTCTCCCTCTGTTTCAGTGGCCTAACTCCTTTTGGTTTAGTTTTGTTTTTCTGTCTTTTGAAAGCCTTTCAGAGGGATAAAAAAAATAACCTGGCATGGACATCCTTCCCTCTAACAAGTTGTGAACTCAACAGATGCCTTTTGGGGGTCATTTTTCTCTCAACTGTACTTGTAAAGCCATGCCTTTGATTTTAAAAATGTTAGATATTGGTGAATATACACGTTCCTCTTCAACACGGAAACAAGACATTTAGTACCCTCTGCGGGACTTAACTCTGTTTCATGCACAGTTTCATGATGCTGACATTTACAGGCTGTGTGAGAACATTTCTATGCTATTTTACAATCTTACAAATCAGTCGACATAAAAGGGTGTCAATGGTGTTTAAAACAGGATGGTGTCTGTTTTCAGATTATAAATCTTTGCACTGGTAACCCATGTAACAAACTGTACATTTTCTTGTAAATAAAATAAATATACATCAGCTTTCTTGGTTGCTTTTTTTTTACAGGGTCCCCATGTTTATGGAGAACATGTAAAAATCCATGAAAATGTGCAAGAACCCTGTGTTTAACTCACAGCACAAAAATATCCACCTGACAGTTATCAGTTTTAATTTATTCAGTTGTTACAGCTGTGAAAACAAGCAGACAAGTTAACCGTACTCACATAAACCAACACATCTGACACTTAACAAAGATCACAGCTCACAGTTTCCATGTGAAGATTTTCAGATTATGGTTGCAGCTTGTACTTGTAGAATGACCTCCAGGTGTTGAAAGAGCGGACGACACTGCCGGTATTGCTGAATAGAGATGTATCACTACAGTGAGACTGATATGAGCACCTAGCTACAGTTTGATGTTGATGCCTCTCACGAGTCTACTGTCAACAATGTTTACAAACAAGCAGTTAAAAGTTAGCCTGGTGAGACCACCCGAATCACGTGAGCTCAATATTCTGTTTGACTCTGCGGATCAGTCTGGACTCTCCGCCACCCCAATTTACAATCCAGTCGGGCCAATCAGGTTTCTGCACCATAGTTGAAAACAGAAGCAGCCAATCAGGGACTGCATTATGCAACGAGTGTTAACTAACATCAGTAAACACAGCTATAAGTGCAGAAAGAGGCAATAACAACAATTAAACAAGAAAAAGGATGCACGTGAGTTTATCGGAGGAGACGACATTTCCGACTGGATGTGGAAAAAGATTCATTTACCAACTGGCTCTTGTTGATGATGAAGATGTTCACTTGTTGTTTCTGGGACTGTACCCAACTTATTATATCAGTCGAATTGAATCTGGCTGTTCAATAGGAATATTATACAACTCGATTTGTTTTCCACATAAAGTCTGAACAGAGCTCAAACAGGACGTTACGTGTCAGCGGCATACATGTAATATAGTAAACAAGGTAACGGTGCTAATGACGGCACTAACAATCACAACAACATTTTTTGACAACACTAGACATCAGACGAAAGCCAGAGCCTGCAGCTTGTTAACTTGCAGTCTCTCACTGTCCCTCCGCGCCACAGCTGCTTGAATAAAAGAGTACCTTGAAAGTCAAAAGCGCTCACTCTGCAGCAAAACCTGGACACTAAAACATCCCCAGAAGTAAACTGCACAGCTCACTGACTGGAAAAACAAAACAAATATTGTTTTTCTTTTTAAGAGACTGCTCAACTTGAGGTAATCTCAGTCGACTGACGGGTCTCTGACTGATGATTCGAATCTGCGACTTTATAGGAGAAGCCCTAGTAAACACAACAATAAGAGAAGTTAAATCAGTAATAGAGTCAGGAGGATGCAGTCTCGGCGTTTCTCTGAGGAACAGATTTTTTCAGTTTTTCGGACTGGATTTGGCAGAAGCTTGATTTGTAAACTGGCTCTGTTGGTGATGAAAAAAATATCCACTGCTACAAATCCATGTTCATTGTTTTTTCGACACTGTTTGCACTAATGGAGGAGCAGATACATGTAGCCAGGTATCAGGGACATGCAGATCAGTTATCACAAAACTCAGGACAGACAACAAGGACGCTGCCAGCTGGTAGTCAGCAGTCCAGAGGAGGAGGGTTACTGAATAAGAAACTGAGAAATATGTAGAGCCGTTCCTTAAAAGTCAGAGGCTCAAATCATCAGTCGCAGATCCTCAGAAACTGAGATTGCTTCAGTTTGAGCCATCGTTTTTTTCTGTACAGTTTACTTCTGAGGATGGCTTGGTCACTAGATTTTGCTGCGGAGTGAGTGCTACTCTTTGCAGCTGCAGACACGCAGGCAGCGTCAGAGGGAGAGAGACCGTACCGTACGGTGAAGACGTGGTGAATTTACAGCTCACAAGTTCACAGGATACAGTCTCTAGCTTCTGTCTGATGTCTAGTGTCGGCAAAAAACGCTGTCCATCTGCAATCCGTTAGCTTGTTTACTATATTATGTGAATGCTGCTGTCACACTGAACGCACCGCTGAGCCCGTTCAGACTTTAAAACTTTGTATGAAAAACAAAATGAAACCGGCGAATAATACTATTGAAAAAAAAAAAATCGGATTTGTCTGGCATAATTCGGAGTCGGGTACAGATTAGAAATTCGCTGGAAACACCGGTTAATATCGATCGTTGTTGATGAGGTACACGTCCCTTACAAATGGTAAATAAAATTAAATTGTATTTTTTAGACTGCTAGCAAACAAATTTGCGTAGTACAGACTAGTGCTAACGTCAGGATTGGCTGAAGGCGTCTGTCATAGTACTTTCGCCGACTGAAAGCGTTGGCGGCAGCGAGTCCAGACTGACGCAGAGAGAGAAACAGTGTTGAGCTCACGTCATCAGGACGGTCCTATCAGGCGAGTGAAGAGCTGCATATTCTGCCAGGTTCCTTAAATAGCCACAAAAACAAAAGTGGATTTTGGTGACAAAAAAAAAAGTCATCATCAGGACATTATACCACAAAGTACTGAGCACAAGCTTGTTGTGCAAAAGTGAAACAAATATAAGACATGGAATGACAGGAGACAGAAAAGACTCATCCTAAAGCCCCTGCTAAAGCTAAAGTACATTTCATGGCAAAGGAATGCAGAAACCACAGGTGATCTCTGAAGGATTCTCGTATTAATGTTGTAAAGTTTCACACACAAGCAGTTACACTTGAGTGTTTTGCAATGAAGTCCGAGCCAATGTCTGATGATTTTTTTAAAATTTTGCCCTGCATGCAAATCAGTGAGAGGCCTGAGGTTTCACGAGTTCATATCGTCCCACCTGTCCCTCCTGCAACAGCTGACCAATGAGCTGGTCTTTGTGTACTTTACGACTGACAACGAGGAACCGTTGCCGCCCCTGTCCGTACGACTTGCTCCGTAGGCCGTATTTCTGCGATATCTGGTGGATCTGCTTGCGTTCGTCGTTGGTGAGGTCGGTGGAGAAGCGGAGGTCATCCTGACGGTCTGAACTGGCGTAATTGCGAATGATGTCCTCGATATCGCGCTTGCTGAGCTGGTTTCCAGTTTTGTCCGTGTCCATGCCCAACCCTTCTCTGGAGAACTGCTCCTTCACTCTGATTGGTTCTGCGATGCCCTCCCCGTCTCGGCCCAGACCGCCTCCTTTCCAGCCCATCTTGCGGAGCAGCTGGTTTCCGATGTTGTCTTCTTTTATCTCCTGCCTTGTGGCCTCCTCACCTGAGCGAGCCAGGATCTGGGATCGGGATATGGCGTCGTTGTGACCTTCCTTTCTCAGGTTGGATTTGACAACAGCCTGCGTCTGCCTTAAGGTGGCTAAGGCTTCCTTTGCTGCAATGTGCTTCACTATTTTCTTGGGCCCGATTCCTGCTGCAACATACTGTCCCTCCAAGTAAACTTCACACCTCCAGCGATGATCAGGCAGAACTGTGAACTTGTAATCAGCCGACACTTTGTTAAACTGAGCCGTGTCGTTAATGATACAGATCGCATTGTCTGAGTTTTCCAAAATGACCAACTCGCTCAGATGCTTCTTTTTGCCGACAGGTGCCCCAAAGCGCCCACCAGAGTCTGACTGGTCATTTTCTCTGGAGTATTGTGATAGTTGTTGAGGCTGTTGATGTTGCTGTTGTTGTTGTTGGTGATGGTGGTGATAGTGTTGCTGCTGCTGTTGTCGTTGCGCCTGGTTCATGCGAAGTTTCCTCACTGCCTCTTGAGCCGCTGCATGCTTCGAGCTTTTTTTGGTGCCCGTCGCCTGCGCCACCAGCTCATCCTGCAGGAAAACACTGCACAGCCAAGCGCTGTTGTTAGGCATCAGGTCGAACTTGTAGTCAATCTTCATGCGGTTAAAAGCCGCAGAATTGTTCAGTATGCAGATGGCGTCGTGTGCATTATCCATAACCACAAACTCTGTCCAGTGCTTCCGTTTGTCGGGCTCGTATTGGCCCTTGGAACTGGGTGTCGGTTTGTCCTCTGGGTTTCGGAGCGCGGGTAAAAATGCCGGGGTCGGGCTGTGCATCTGGCAAACAACCATGTCGTTGACTGTCAAGTGTCTGAATTTGCGCTGCACCACACGGACCTCGACTGCTTTCAGGAAGAGTTTTACAGCCTGCTCAGAGGCCCGGTCCCTCGCTCCATTTTTACTACCAGAGTATCCGGTGGCAAGATACACACCCTGACATCTCAGTTCACAGGCATAACCGTCAGTCGGCACTTTCCTGTTCTTCGGGAGATCAGCCTGAGGAATGTCCTTCAGGTTGACATAAATATACTCAGGGTTTGTTTTGCAGGCCTGAATGCTGCGGCTCAGCATGAAGTTATAGTTTGGAGATTCACTTCCGGTCATGAACATAGGGTCCCTGAAAGCAACAGCCAACGCAGACGCGACATTTGAAATCAGCCTTTGCTTCTCATCTAATGTCGGCTGAGATATAGGAACAGGCTGCAGCGAGGAGCCCTGCTGAGAGGTGGTGGGGCTGCTCCTGCCCGGGCTGTTGTAGACTCTGCTGAACGGCCTGCTTGATGACGGCCGGTCCTGATGACTGTACCCCAAACCCTGACGTCCAGAATCCCAGCCTCCTGATCTGTTCCCTCCCCCGTATCCATTGTATCTCTGGGGCTGAGAGTAGGAGTCCAAAGTTCGGGAGGAGTGGGCTTCATACTTTGCTGAATATTCCTGCTGTGTTTTTGTCATGAAGTTTGAAGTCGACCCACGTCCTCCGTAACCCAACCCACTTGTGCTACCTGAAAAACTCTCTCTGTCTCGGTCTCTATCTCTGTGGGAACCCCAAGAGTCAGAACTGAACGACGATACTCTGTCGAAAGCCGGCCTCAGGGAGGAGGAGCCCTGCGCTCTGCTGGTGCCGCTGTAGGAAGAGTGCTCAGAGTCCCGTCTCATACCGTACGACTCGCTCCTCCTGCGCTCCTTATCGTTCTCCTTCTCATCTGCGCCAGTTCCTCCGCTGCTCCCGCCACTGACAAAGTGTACAGGCTCGAATCGAGGTCTGGAACCAAATTTTGACACAGGCATTTTCCTCATGGGCTCGTCTCCTGGAAGAACAGGACGCAGGTAACCGGTTAGAAAAGACGAAAAGGAAGTTTGATTTGACTTGAATGAATAGGCAAAACGACCTGAAGCTTGTTTGTAAATGTAATTTCAGAAATTTCTTCAAACAGAAGGTTGTGGCAGGACTGAATGATCAAGTTTGTGAAGAAGGCAGGTCAACGACTGGAAAATCAGGGTTTCTACAGCTTAAAGAAAGTGGGATTTAAGACTTTTAAAGATTTGTTTAAAGCCACTTGGACTTCAATTTAAGACCAATTTCACAGAAGCCAAAACTGAAGGAAAAAAACATGAACCGTCATCAATTACTTAAGATGAGGGAGATTGTTGTCCAAATATTTGTTGTAACATAAAACATGACTTTTTGTGAGGTGAATGGGAGTGGCTTTCTTTTTTTTATTTTTTTTTTTAGATTTTATGATGCAATATTGAAAAACAACTCAGAAAAAGCCTTTTTAAGGATCTGTGGGAACTCTGAAAATGGCCACTGCTATTAATACAAAATAATAATAAGAATGAATAATCAGCCTCAAAATAGAAAGTTATCATTATACTCTTTGCCTCCCTGAACAGACCGCCAGTGAACTCTCAGGAGTCTGCATGCTGAGGTGTTTTCCTCCTCCTTTCTTTTCTGTTGCAGCTCCAAGTTCTCTTTCTCGTGGTTTGTTTCCTTTTTTGTTCAGCAGTTATATGGTGGATTTATATAGCCAGGGTGTGCACCGCGCTGTGTGTAAATGACATGCACCAGATGTGTTCACTGCAGAGGAACACTTGACACAGTCTTACTTTTGAAATACTAATAAGTACAATGTACAAGAGAGAAACTGATCTCTATTGATCTATTGATCCTACTGACGCTAGAATCAATCGTCAAAGTAAAAATTAAGTATCTGTAGTATGGATACTTTGGTATCAATCCGCTCACCCCGACTCCACAATCATGCTCAGGTTACACAGATCTGAGCCTTTAACTGAAAAGTGTGGTAAAAGTCTGTATTTTCCTTTTTGTCCATGAAAGAATAAATTAATCCTGTATTATCTGTAAGGCCAAAGTCTGATACATGGTTGCACTTGATGACAGGGCTCTTTATCATAATAAACATGGACACTGTTTTTATTTAGCCTACAATGTCTTGCTATCTTAAGTACTAAGTAGTATGTACTTGTAAACAAACTCTGCAGCTGAAAATAGTCCCAAACAAATGCACGATTTACTCCTGTTTGAGTAACATTTGCTCAAAACAACATCGCCCAAATGAGAGTTTATATCTGTGGCCTGTTGTCAAGGATTTACATATTCAGTGGGAATGAATGGCCTGAGGCCTCAGACAAAGTTGGTAAATATGAAAAGAGAGAAAAACGTTTGTGTTTTTGGTCTTTTTGTGGGATTTGTTTATGATACGCAAGGCAAGTTTATTTCTATAGAGCATTTCAGCAACAAGGGAATTTAAAGTGCATTTAAAGTAAAATGCAAAAGAAACACATTATATAAGGACACTGAAATGCAAATAAAAACCTCAATTAACAGCCAGAGAATAGAAAATAAAACCAAGCTAAAAAATTTACTACAGCAAGTATAGATCAAATATCTTCAGCCTTATTGTTGCAACTTTACTCATGTTACTACTGAAATATGTTCGAATTGTCTAAAAATCAACAAATCAGCCTTTTGCTCAAATACTGAACTTTTCATATATCTCATAAAAGTCATAAAGTGTGACATGAAATATATTTGGCCATATATGGATTTAAAGAAATAACAGTGAAACACAAACAGTAAATAACAACATGGATACGGAAACTTTTAAGCCCAAACACACACTAAACAAGCCAGATCGACACTCACTGCCATCAGAAGAAGTAGGTCTCTTTTTTGCTTCAGAACTAGGACTTGGGTCAAAGGAGGGCATTTCGCCAGTGTCAGTCCCTTCTGCCATCACCAGCACCGTCCAAATCAAATCCAGGCCATACCTGTTATCGAGGCCAAAGATGCAAGTTAGACATTAGACATTACATGAATGTATGACATATACAAACACAACATGTGAAGTGTACAGAATGAGTTAATACTCCATGCCACTTTAAAAGGGGTCGAAGCATTCCCTGAATATATTTCTCAGTGTTTCTTGCGTGTGTGTATATATATATATATATACACACACAGTATAATAGTACAACATAATGTAATATAGTATACTGTACTGACTGTGTTATCTGATCTTGTTAAGTGTCCTTGGGAGACTTAAAAGACTGACAGGTAGGAAAATTACTTTAGGAGCACAGAGTAAATTATGAAAATGGTAAAAAGATACTACTACTACTAATAGTAATAATAATAATAATAATAATAATAATAATAATAATAATAATAATATTTATTATTATTATTATACATTATTAGCAGTAATTACTATGGTTCTTTCTAAACATAAAAATGTAAGAAATATGAATTTTAAAAATATATATAATATATAATATAAAGAAATAAAAATAAAATTAAAATCAAATTAAAATATATATATTTTTTAATGTTTTAAAAAAGCAATAACACATTAAAAAAATCCCCAAAAATATGAGAGTTTAACGTGGCCAAGAAAAAAGTATTATTAATAATATTAAGAGTATTTTAGAGTATTTACAGATATTTTATGGCTTATAGTTCTTGTGGTAGATTATTACCTTACAGAGAGGATATGGTAATATTGACCACATGTACCAAAAGAGAGTCAGTGAATTAAAGATAAGTTTTTTTATGAGCATTATTCCGTGTTTATGCGCTAAAGAAGCCCTTTATTTATCATCTCATTTCTTATGAATTTTCCATTTACAATAAAGTTTGACACATTTTAAATGAACTTTGTATCACTGGGACAACACTGTTGCTGTAATGACCAACCTGCCTGCATCACACACTGACTGAATCACTAACTATATGCCTGGACCACACATTATATCGTACACTTATAAATGTAATGAATAAATGTTAAAATAAAGAGAAAAACAGCTGCATTTCGTACCAACATCAGGCCTGACAGAGTGACGCAGTAGGCCGACACACACTGAGTCCATCTCTCACAAGTCAACATGTTCAAAAATACATTTACCAACATTTAAATGTGTCGGTGGTTAGCTGTGTCACACTCCTACCTTAAGGTGTAGCCTTTGGTCCGGTTTTCTACCTCTGTCCGTCGGCTGAGTGAGAGACAGCGCATTTATTTTTAAGGTCAGTTTTCTATTATTATACGTGTTAGCCTCTTCAAGCTAACTCGGCTAACACTGGTAACCCGGTGGTGACTGCTAGCATTAGCCAGCTAGCTGCTAGCTAACCAGCTCCACATCAGTCTTCAGCTCATCTATTTGTATATCTAATCGTCTTTAAAGGAAACAGACATCAAGGTTTTTATCTTTTAAGGCTAATATTTGAAGTGCTGCGATAAACCTGCTGGAGCTACAGGGAGCCGTTAAACTCTGACTAGCAGGAAAGCATCCATTTTCTGGTCCAGCTCAGCTCCTAAAAATCATGGCGTCGGTTCGTCACCGCTCTGACCCAGAATGCTTTGCCGCCGGACGGTTCAAGCCGCTGACATCTCACCTCAGACATGTGGGCAGCACTGAGCTGTCAGGTGTTTATCACTGTGGAGGTATTCAGATCATTTTATTAAGTAAAAGTACAGATACCATCCTGTGAAAATACTCAGTTACAAATAAATGTCCTGCACTGAAAAATGTACTTAAGTAGAAGTAAGTGTAATCAGAAAATGTACGTGAGGTATTAGAAGTTTTTGTTTGTTCACTGTTTATTCACAGAGTTGATAAAAAATGTAAACAAACGTGATTGAAGTAAAACTAGATGTGTGAAATGATAAGCTAGTCAAAGCTTGTGAATAGGGGCCCAGACATTAAAAGACATACAAGTCTGCAAATGTAAATTTCACCCCTAAACCCCTAAAATTTCTCTAATCTAAAACTTCAAGAGCATGCAAAATTACTCCAAGATCCTAAAAATATAATAATAGTAATATAATACATTACAATACAATTACACACACATACCATATACACATAACAATGAAGAGTAATGATAACAAAACAAAAATAATAATATTTAAACATCAGTCATACAAGGTTATAGGAATGCACATATTTTAGTGGTAGCTGTTGTTTCAAGCTCTTTCTAAAGACCGTCAGAGATATAGACATTTCTTTTTGAGCTTTCAAGTTTGTTCCATATCTGTGGACCTCTGCAGGTCACACCAAAAGTAAAAGTCCCCATTGCAGAAAAATCTTAAAACACACACACACACACACACACATCCAAAAAGCTCAAAAATTACAAAAAAAAAAGAAAAGAAAAAACACCCCCAAACCTAAAACTACAAAGAAGAGAAAATATTTTTTTAAAAGTCTAAATTGTCCAAAAAAAAGAAAAAAAAAAAAAATATGTGTATATATATAAAAGTAAAAACAACAGAAAAACACCCAAAACCTCAAAATTAAAAAAAGAAAATAGAAAGAAACACATACGAACTCAAAAAACATTAAAAAAAAAAAAAAAAAAAAAAAAGAGATATGTTTATCAAAATAGTTGGCAATTAATTTTTGGTAAATCAACTTTTTGATTAATCAACTAGTCATTGCAACTTTACTTTTATAAACTCATTGATATTTTAATTTACAACAAATCATCATAGTTTTTAAAGTCTCCCTTTGTTATTCAAAATCTTAAATTGTAAAGTAACTAAGATAGATAGATATTTAGAGCTTTTAGATATTCATTCGAACATGTAAAATTATTCAGTTTTACTTCACAGATTGAAATAAACATATTCTTCATAGTTGTACAAACACAATGTTTCTGTAAGTTAAGCTTTCATATGAAATTATAACCACCCCAAGAAATATTATATTTCACAGCCCAAAGTGCTAATATTTTAAAAAATAAAATTAAATTAAAAAAATAACATTGTTAGGGATAATTTCATTTAATTTTCAAACAATGTTTTTAAAAACTTACTAATAAATCTACCTTGTAACTTGCGCCTTCTATTATCAGGAGATTCAAACACTGTAAATAAAAGACAAAAGCTTAACATGTTCGGATCATATTTTTATTGAAAATGTACATCAATGGAATCAAACTAAAGCAAGATATTTAATTATTTGTAGTGTGGGAGAGTTTTTGACTACAAGAGGTGATGACTGATACTAGAAAAATGTATGGCATTTTCTGACACCAAAATGTTACTTTACACTCAGAGTCACGTCCAAAGGTCATAGGTAATAAACAACAAGTCTCCACTTCAATACACAAAATATATCCTTATAAATTATACAAATGCATGAGTATCTTTTTTTTTTTTTTTTAAATTAATACTCCTAACTGGGATTCAGTCCAACTCCTTCTTATACTAATATTTGGCAAAAAAGGGAGCTGAAATCATAGGACAGAGCAAATATACATTAATAATATGCACCATTTGAAGAAAACAGCAATGAAGATGAAATAGACTGTAAAACTGAGTTATTAGGGCATAAAAACAAGCAGGATCAAGATCACAGCGGTAATGAAATCAAAAGATGCATGCAAAAGAAAAAAAATAGAATAGGCTGGTGAATATTAAAGCACAATGTGTAATAAAAGGCCATTACATGTGACCTCCATGGTATTCAACAGTGACATGTAAACATGGGCACCATCAAATGAAGTGCTGAGTAGAAATATTGCTTTGGCTTTTGTATGATTATGACTCTGAATTTATTTTTAATGTTCAGAAAAAACCTGGAAGCAGGAGGTTTTTACTTTAGAATGAACTCGATTTAAGAAAACAATATGATATTCATAACGCATTACATGTGGTGTATTAAAGAGAGAGTTCAGGTGTTTTTTAAGTGGGGTCGTATGGGGTACTTATCAATAGACATATTAAAAAGAGTCGATCTCAGTCAGCACGCCCTCAGTTTGGAGAGGCAGGCTGAAGTCCGACATGGAAGCTAAACAATTTACAGCTGTAGAGGGGTCAGCAACAAAACATATTTTAACAACTTAAAAAAAAATCACTTATATATTGCTTTCTGCAAAGCCATACTCCACTGAGAAAAAGAGCTGCTGGTCCACTGCTGCCTTTCACAGTTATATTATTTTTGTGTTATTATGTGGCTTTGAAGTTTAAAATGGTGAGTTCGGATTCACCAAAGTCACAAAAACACTAGCTGATCGAGGCAGCGGTAGAACAGCAGCTCCTGTGTTCAGCGGGCTAAAATAACCGATTTTCTCAATGGAGTCTGGTGGTTTTGACCAGAGTTTAGATTGAGAACAGGCTTTCTTTAGGTTAAAAAAGTCCTGCTTAGCATCGGTGTTGGACTCCAGCCAGCTTCTCCAAACTGGGGGAGTACTGACTGACATCTACTGCATGAAATACACTGATTATGGAAAAGTATCCCAAACAACCCCACTTCAAAAACTCCAAATCTCTCTTCAAGTGCTTCTGTCCTTGATGGGTTTGTTTTTAATCAGCAAGCCTCTGTGTTTCAGTGTTATCTTAATGTGTGCTTTTTAAGAAATTGAAAACATGAGTGCATAGTGCAGGTCATTGCAGCTTCACATAAAGATCAAATAAAGATTTCACCTTCGAGTCTTGCAACCCCAACTGATGATTTCTATTAACTACAAGTCTCCTTATATACATTAAGACATAACAGCAGATTTAAACTGTGCCCAGTTCCCGACCTGCGTGTATTTAGAGCTTCACTAGGTCGTCAGAAATACCATGCGAGTCCACATAAGGCCATATTCAACGAAAAAGGAGATGCTATGGGGAGAATTTAAAAAGAATAAAAGAAAAAAAGGGGGGTTGAGACAGCGAGAAAAGACGGGAAGAGGTAAAGGGTGCTTAGTTCTTGCTGAAGCTGCAATCCCCTCTTCAGGTGGTCAAGACAGATTAAAAGAAGCTAAAGAGACAAAGAGAGAGAGAGCCGGCAGTTAGAGAGGTGGCAAAGCAAGAAACGCTTTCAAAAAACGTCAAGCTCGAGGTTTAAAAGTGCACCTGATACCAGCTAGAGAACAGACTTAGGTTTGATGAGCAGAAACACAAAGTTAGGTGGTGACATCCCTGCGCTCACAGTCAACACATTAAGCAACATATCATGATTACATTGTGCCCGCTGATGATTTTTAACCCTTTGAAACCTGACTCGATATCAGTTTTCTTGTGCTGCATTCAGAAAACTTTCACAAGCTATTTAACCCTTTGAAGCCCGAGCAATTTGGTTTGATTTCTTTCAAAAACAAGGGGGAAAGATAATTTTTTTCTTTTTTTTCCCAATTTTTGCACCGTTTTTCATAATTTTCTTGTTTGTTTTTGTTTTACAATTTGTTTGTTTTTAAACTTATTTTCAGGTGATTATCCCGATATTTTTTACTAATTTTGTGCTCCTTTTTAATTCCTTTATTTACTTTTATTTCACCTTTCTTTAACCAGAAAGACCTCTTGAGATGAAAAAAAAATCTCTTGTGTGTGTCCTGGCCAAGACAGGCAGCAACCAAAGTTACAGACAGACAACATGGAACAAAAATACAAAATCAAAATAAACAACTCCAAAACAAACAATATAAACACATAAAGAACTCTTAATAAAGTTATCATGTCTTGTTAAAATGCTCATTGCCTTCTCCCCATGTTTTTGCAAGAAATTAAATCAATTTGCTCAGGTTTCAAGGGGTTAAACAGTGAATTAATTTCAGTGATTGTCTCCTCGTCTGTGGCCCATTTAGGTGCGAAAAGATGTTAATCCAAATGTGCTCATATAATCTCCAACAAGTGGAAAAAGGGTTAGTCACAGCACAACAAATACACAAACATATAAACATAAAGCAGAGGCAAAACAAAGCAAGAATTAGAGGTTAGAACTGCAGCGAAACACAAGATACACGTGAATCAATATTATAGCAGAGCAGGTAATGATTAAGAAACCCTGAAGGATGGGGTCCACAAAGCCTCTGGTCACATTTGAGGTACTCAGTACCCACAAAGGCTGCTCGCGGGCTGAGGACCTACTCAGTGCAGAGCCAGGGATTACTGCAAAGGAAAGTGACACCACACAGACCAGTGAGCGCAGGATTAGGAGGAGGGAACGGCTCTTTCTCTTGAATTTTGACCTTGGTATCATGTGGAAAGTGTTTTGATGCAGCAATGTCTTGAGTCCGAGACCGCTTTCTCTTAAAAATGACCGTAAAAACAACCTTGCAGTGGGGTTAAAACAAGGAATACAGAATGAGACGTTTAAAGACTTTGGCAGTATTAATGTCTGCAATTAACAACAATAAACAAAATGCTTCATCGTGGAAATCAAGCATACTCACTTTTCCCATTTGGGCTTAATTAACTTTCATCTAATCTCCTAATTTACAGCAATATTTGTCATACACAATGATTATGGCCACAGTTGTAATATTTGGTGTGTAAAATTGGGGTTTATTTTCTTTTGAGATAATATTTATTTTTTTGTGTAACATTGATACAAACAACACTGGACCCTGCAGGACAAATGGACATCATAATGACTGACTTTTAAATGTGCCTTCATAAAATGTGAAATAAAAAGAAAGTTACAATTGCACTGATAACATTAATATATATATACGTATATATATATATACTTAAAAACATCACATTTGTGTATAAAAAAAGTGCAAATGTGAAAGCTAATACAAGTATGCACATAACACATGACAATAAACGAGGTACGGGAGAAGTGGAAAAGAGATTAGGCTCACAACTACTCATGCATCTGGCTAAAGTGAAACAGCATCAGCAATGGGACATAAATACCAAAACAAATTCAATATCTAAATTATTTTTACTGGATTTAATGTCTAATATACACATGGCTGAAGTGATATGGCTGAGAGTCTCTATGAGGTTATATTTTAGATTTCTGTTACATTATACTATTTATGGTCTGCATTTTTTTGCAATGATTTAAATTCTGCAATTATAGTCTACACTGTTAGTGGCAGGGTCTGCCATTCCTGAGGTGGATTACATTGTGCGACTCCATTATGATCCTGTAATGATATTGTGTTGATTTATCTGCGCTTGTCATTTAATTAATGAAATTTTATGATTTTTTTTTCTAGCAAACATAAATCCACCAGACTCTCCAACTACAACAAACAAACCATACAACAAAACAATATCACAATGTAAACACAATAATTACACAAGTGCACCAAGTCACAAATCAGATTTGAAATTTTCTTTGTTGACCAGAATTTATCCAGACTGTTTTTGAGTTAAATGAACTCCACACTACGTCCTCTAAAAGCTCATTCCGTGCTTTTATTGCAAAAAGGGTGATGTTTTTTCTCATTCTAGAGAACCACCTTAGTGGAAGTAATTTTTTAAAGATATTTTTTGTGAGTGTGAAAGGGGGAGCGAGAGAGGGTGAAGCCGGAATCAAACCCGCGGCTGCTGCGGCGAGGATACAGCCACTACACACGGGGTGCCTGTTCTGTCCCCTGAGCCATCAGGGGCCCCAGTGGAAGTAATTTTAAAAAGTTCTCTCTTTTAAATCATATCTATTATTCCAAAAGTGGATAACAGACTCAGCTGAAATCATATATTCTGTGAACGAGCTCATAAAACTCAATCAAGTAGCCTCTGCGTCTCCTGTATGTTACAGTTGGTCAATGTCTTTGTCTTGACTTCTCCTCATATGTCATCTCTTTCAGACCTGGAGTGAGTTTACTAACTCTCCTCTGAACTTTCTTAAATTTTTTTCTATATATCTGAATTCATAAGGACACCGGACGACACTAACGTCAGCATCAGCCAACAGAAAAACACCACGCCTGGAGCACTCCATTAAGGCTAACAGAGAGGGCTGCTCAAAAATGTGTACAAAAAAAAATACTGTTATTTACAAGCATTGTTTAAAAAAATGTAACTCGTCATAACATGTGCATACTCGTGACATGATGAATGAAGTGTTGGACTAGCCATGTGTTTGTTTTGACTGTGAACATACACCTGTCGCTCTTCTGTTGTGTTTCTGACAAAGTAGTAGCTCAACTGTTGCTGCAGTACTAAACTGCACTGCTTGTTACTATGGTAACTGTGTGTGTAGCCAAAATCAACCAGATTATATCTAGCCCAATGACTAATTACTAACAAGTATGTTGGTAATTTTTGTTTACAATGTCAAGATAAGTACTTATTTTTAGAAACTGCTGTTACAGTAAAATTAAGAAACACATTAAGCTGATTGCTTTAATCTGAAGATGGATCAACATTAACTTAATCCATCCTCGCATCAATCCCTCAACCATCTTAATTCTTTAATCTACTGCAGACCACAAACAAACTCAAGTCCCATCATCTGATGCATGTTTCACTTTACTCTCAACACATTTCTGCCCATCACAACAGTAGTCATGTATGTTAATATTTTAAAAAGCTCACTCCATCATGCAATTAATCGCTGAATATAAAACACATGGAATGCATTATTTTTGTAAATTCGTATAAAAAGACAAGCTGAATAATTGCTTGTAAAAACCATAAAAAAACAGACAAGCATCACTCAGTGAAAAAAGAAAACAAAAAAAAGGTGGTGTCAAACTGATAGCAATGCCCAGCGTCTTCCAGAGAGCAGGTGGGCATGTGGAGGGTTGAATTATGGGGGATGGGTGAGGGGTGAGGGAGGGGGACGGGGACTGTAAAAAAGGATGATGGGGTGGAAACTCATTCACAGCAGGATGGCCACAAGGGAGCACTTTTTCTACAGGAATCCTAAGCTGGAAATGAGAGAGAAGGGGCTGTTATTGCTTTCTTTTGGGTTAAAACATCATCACGACACACACTGTTTCACATGGGTGACATCACATCAACATTAGTGACCAGATTTAGAGATCGTGCTGTCAAGGCAACTCAAAGAGGTTTGAGTGTACAGAGGTTAAAGTGCAAGTACAGTCGAGTATTTCGTGGAAATGTTTTTTTTTAGAGGTTTTGTCCCGCCCCCGAGCTTTAAACAATGTGTCTGATTGTCCTCATCCAACAGCAGCTTGTTTTCATCTGTTCAAACAGTCTTGTGCTGCTTGAGGATTTTACAGATTGCAAGACAGATGTCTTCTTTCTCTTCCTCCCTCCCCAGCGGTTGAGTCTCAACAACATCTCTCTCTCTGTGGATTTGGCTTTTGTATCCACTTGAGAGGGAGGGGAGGGCAGAGGGGGTCGTCATATGGCTATGAGATCAACAAAACATGTCATCTTTACAAACAGAGACGGGCCCGAGGCTGTTTGCTGCTCTGGTGTGACCTGTTAGTCTCAGTTCAGCCTTGAATGGCTCTTTGTGCGATTGCAGCGCCGGGTGGGGAAGGACTTTGGAGAGCCACAAAAAAGAGACTGTTGTGGATTTAGGGAGGCAGATGGGGCAGTATATCAAACGGGTGTGTGGGGAGCTAATAAACTGGTTGATTTAGAAGCTGGCACAAGGACGGTAAACACTGCCAGCACAAGGATATGATCAACACAGATGTTGCCAATGATATACTGTAGCTCTTGCATTTATCAGAATGTATCACATCTAAATAACTTGAAAGAGCAAATTAAATGCATGTTGATTTCGATAATACTTAAAACAGCTTTCAGAGGTTCATTTGATCATGGTTATGTTATAATGTGGAGATGTCTGTGTGTGCAAAGCCTGATGTATGTTTAGGCTAGGTGCAGGATGTCAGGAAGAAAAAAGGAGAGTATCTGCAGAGATGATTCGGGCCCTGTCTACACGTACGCAGATATTTTCTTAAATGTATATCGTTCTCTCTTTTTTGGCCTCTCGTCCACATGCAAACAGAGTTTTACACCACTGAAAGTTTTTTACAATGCCTTGGGTGCAGATTTTTTTTGTTTAAAAATATGGTTATTTAGTATCTGTGTGGACATATAAAGAAGCGAAACAATGTCATCTCAGTTTGTCAGCACTGTTTGGTTTAATGACTATTTTACAATTAAACTTGATACTGCTGCACCACTTCACGGAGAAATGGAGCCGCCTGTGGTGCCAATTTGATCCGCCAGACACGTCATCTTTGGATCAGGCCCAGTCGAACCAGCAGATAGTGGGACAATTTTGAAAGTGGGATTGTTTCAAGTTTTAAATAATATAAAGGGTCTGTTTAACCAAAATACACTTTCTGTTTTTACTCCTTTAAGGGTCATTCTAACTGATAAAAGTCATTGCGGAGTACCATATACTGTAAAACAGTGATCTCTTCTGAGACCGTTATCGTACTGTGAAATCTCAAACTGTTGCAATCCTACGCTGCGTTTTAAAAACGGTAAAGTTAGCCTGTACATACACTTTACAATTAGAGGAGACTGCAGACGACAGCTAAGTGTTTGGAATCGCTTTTGCTAGTGTGTACACGATATTTTGTAAAACAAAGGTCACATGTACAGATTTTGTTTTTTAAACGAAGGGAAAATAATAACATCTATACATGTGTCGACGGGGCCTTAAAAGGCATTGTAAAAAATCTCAGTTTTAGTGACCTAAAACTTGCATGTGAAACAGAGGCCAAAGGGTAGAAAAAATTTTTTTTTACAAACATCTGTTTATATGTAGACCGAGCTTAAATCTCCAGACATTTTTGGCTCTTTAATCTAACTTTTTGGGTAATTATCCATTTCTTCTTATTTTATAGTATTTTTTTTGTTTGTGTACATGTCATAGGTAAAAAGTCTGATACCTCATTTACATTTTCCAGTTATATTTTCAGATGGTCGGAAGTGTCTTACCAGAAAAGATGCCCCATGCAGCATGCAGCAAGTGTAGGAGGAGTTAACTGGAAAACATTATGGATGCAACATAGGTGACACATGCACTCACAGGACAGATTCACATCTACACAACAAGCAGAAATCAATAACTGTGAAATCCGGGAAATGAAGAAAAACGAATATACATGTGCAAAGACCTCTCGAGTCACTTTCAAACAATGACCCAAAAGACAAAGCTGAAGTTGCACAGCTGCCCCCTTTTTGGGAAGAGAAACTTTCCAGGCAGAGCTTATAAAGAGAAGAAGTGGCTGTGAAGAAAATAAATTAACAGGGAAGAAAAAATAAAGCAACAAGAACCTTCTCAGTGCAAGTGTCTTCTTCCTTTTCTAAGAGGCACGGCGTCACATCAGCTTTAACACAAAACCAGGAGTTGATTACCAACGTGAAGGGACCAACAATGTCAACAGCACGCTACAACCATACGTGAATACATCTGGCTTCAAACGCTGCCTCCGAGCCAAAACATGTTGTGGAAAACAGTCTCATACGCTCATGATTTAGAGAAACTATTAATATGAACTACTGGAAGAGTTCATGTGACATATACCAGAAAAAACAAATATGGAAAATTGAGTTCACACTGCGGATTCATGAAGACCAGAGGGGTGGTCACAGTGAGGAACACTGTCGAATAGTTTCCATGATGCAATAGTTTTGAACTGCGATCCTTATTCATCAGCTCTCTTTTCAAATGAAAAGGACTGTCCAGTTATTGTTAACAGAGTTGCAATAAAGATATTTACACAACTCTGTTCTAAGTGTTTAATGTCATGTGTGATGATTTCTGACAGTTGGCAACTTTTCAACTATTTAGATGAGGACGGCGACTCATTGTCACCAATCACTCCCCCTCTCTGCTCCTCTTAATGTTCCACATTGGTGATAAATTACGAATTCTGGTCAGCTTATTTAGCGTGGAATTTAGTGCTGGAGGGTAAACTGAAGCAGAGAGAAGCCTGAGAGCCTTTTACTACTGCATGCATTCAATTATACAACCGTGGGGTGGATTATTAACGAGTGGTGACAGAGAAATCACTCTGCGCTTCATGATATTAGTGGGACAGATGAAAATTAACTTCCGTCCACAACACATAAAGAAGCATAAGTACACAGCGAAGTTTGCATTTTTGCAAAACACAGCTGCATATTTTAGTGTAATGCAGAACATAAAGACCCCAAGTACTTTACAAACAACTTCTCACATCTTGGCAGTGATATTCATGCACAAGTTTGGCAAATTATTAATGTCCTGAAATGCCATTGTAATAATATGAGGCCTTGTTCCTCCCAGCTTCAAAGTATCCAGACTTTTCCAATCTTTACATAACTTGTGGTGGTGTCCTGTAGCTAAGATGCAAGGATAGAAGGATAGACGTAAGGAAGGCACAGGAGGAAGAGAACAATACTTACTTTTTCCTCTCTTTGTCCCTCTTGAGTGTGGTGGAGCCCCCTGCCTGCTGCGCTTGGTTCTGCAAGAGCTCTGCAGCAGTCTTTTTCTGTTTGAACATGTTGAGCTCGTCGTCCAGGGACTTCTTCTTCTCCTCCAGTTTCTTCTTCTCGTCCTGGTGGAGCTTCTTCAGGCGGTCAAACTTCTCGTGCAGCTATGTGGTAGTGACCAGAAAACAGAACATGTTTAAGACAAGAGCAGAAATGTTGTAAAACAAGTGATTCACATGATATTTCAGGATGGTGCAGGATCCAAGGTTAATGGCAATACCTCTTTCTCTGCCTCTTTGAGCTCTGCCTCCTTTTCTTTGACTCTTTGGACGAACATTTGCCTCATTTCTTCCTCCTTTTTCTGAAGCTCACCCATGAATTCGTTCCTCTTCGCTTCGTATGTCTCCTGCAGACTGGCACGGGAAAAAGTGAAGTAAAAATTAATAACAGAAACATTAAACTGAAATGCACTGTACAAGACACAAATTGGTGCACTCCAGCAAAAGAATAAAAAAGGTTTAAATGTTTTGGAAGTAGAAAAATGCTAAATGAAATAGAGAGCAGTGGAAATGAGCAGATGTAGGTGAAGAAAATCACAAGTCCAGCTTGTTGACTACCTGAAGGGCTTGCTGTCGGGGTCTGTGTCTTTAAAGCCCATCTCCTCCAGTTTGCAGCGGCGGTAGAGCTCGTAATGACGCGTGTGAGTCTGCTCTCGCAGGTCCTCCATGTTCACTCTGATCAGCATTTCTCGCAGTTTGACGAAGTCGCAGTGGTTCTCATTTTCGACTGCAAGAGGCAAACAGCGTAGTGACACATGAATGTTTTACTCGACACATCAGATGGCATCCTGCTCATTCTGGATTATATAATTTAAAAGAACAGTACCGTGGCAGAAATCAAATAGTCTAGCATCATAAACTGGAGTAAGCAGTTTTGTGAGAAAAGCAAAAAAAAAAAACAACCAAACAAACAAAAAGAAACAGCAGAATTTGACAATACAGCCCTCTTCCTGCTGCATGGACTTCATACAGTGACCTGTTCACGCACTGGTCATTTGTTTCAATCCTCCTGATCATGATTGTGATCTGGATGCTTTTATATGTTGAGAATCGTATGAGAATTACCTTCCTGTTTTGTTTGCAAATGTGTAGCCTTTTGAGATGCCATGCTGTGATTCGAGGCTTTAGCTAACTATACATAAATATGAACTTTCAATAGCTGTATTCATGAAGCTTTGGCTCCTGTTAGCAGAATGTTAAACTTTAATTAAATTATCAACATTTTCTCGCCATCCCTGAAATGCTCATGACATGTTTTATTTCATTTATTGTCAGACTCTCTTGTGAACTTTCTTTTTGATAAGTTCGTTTTTATTTTTTGGGGGGATGCTTTGCAGTGTAGGCAGTTGTTGCTGATGCCGCAAGCATTTAACAAATCAGGCTTTCACCATCTAAGGGCACATGCATGCACATCTGCATTTATAGAACAGCAAATAGGAATATTCTCTCCCTAAAATGACCTGTAATTGGCCTAAGTGTCCTGTCACGGCCTACATTTTCTAAAGCCTAAAAAACAATTTAAAAAAATGAAACAGCTTAACCCAGCTTTAACATTTACATACAGTTACAGCAAATAATCCAATCTAATTTATGTTTTATGACTAAAAAGAGGATTTTAAAGACCCAGTTCTAACACAGCACCCGTTCATGAAGAAAACAACAGTGTTCATGTCCCGTGGCTGATCTATTGATTTTGTAATTGGACAGCGCACCACAGACCATGTGACTTTATGTGAGTACACACGCACACAGTTTGTCTGTGGTAAACAAAGTCAGATAAAGCTTCAGGCCAGAAATATTATACAGCACAGTCTGTAAGCATTAGGAAGGTGATATGTTTTTCACTGTGTTGGCTGTAACACAACACATTGAATTTCACATAAAACAGCGACAATGAGGTTAAAGTGCTGACGGGGCTGTTTGACTGTGTTTATATCCATGTTGGGTAAACTGCAGAAATTGTAGCCCAATTGACTCTCGGCGGTTGTACGTAAGAAGGGCTACAATTTCTACACAGATGACTGAATGTGGATTTAAATGCTCTAAAATTAAAGAAAAAGCAAATGATGGTCAATCTCATCGGCATCAGTATATTTTAAATCCAGTTTGCTGGAGTACAAAACTAGAGATGCAACAGTTAATTGATTGATGAACATTAAACTGCAACTACTTTGATAAATGCTCAATCATTGAACATCAATTATCAAGAAAAACACCATCTGTTCTGTGGTTCTCTAATGTGAGTCTTTTCTGGAGGTTTTCTGTTTTCTATCATTATAAACTGAATATCTTTGAGTTTTGGATTGTTAGTTGGCCAAAATAAGACATTTCAAAATGTCCCAGTGAGCTCTGGAAAATTTCGATGTGCATTTTTCAATACTTTGTGGCCCAGTTAAAAGATTAATCAAGTAAATAATCGGCAGAATAACTGATTATGGAATTAACTGTAAATTTCATCTCTATACAAAACCAACCAAAAACCATCCACATCCTTGTGGATTGTTATGCATTTAAGCTGTGTGATGATGAATAGGCCAAGTCCTGGCAAACCACCCAAACACCCACACACACACACACACACACACACTTGATTATAACACATACAATTTAAAGCTGTACTGCATGAGGCTGGAAAAGTATCAAATAGCTGAAGAGCACATCAGTGTAACCTGAGCCCTGTTCAGTTTCACTATCTAACTACTAGCCATTTATTTGGAACACATTACAATGACTCAATTATAGATTGATTAAATCAAATGAAACATCGTCAGTGACATTTGTACAAGCTGAGAGCTGCTGTAGCTCTACAATATAGTGTAATGACTGCAGCTAAACGAGGTTATATAACAGGTTATCAACTAGTTTGCAGCAGCTGTCGGAGCCAAGGAGGAGTATGAGGGGAGGGAGTAGCTGCAGCAGCTCTGACGTGAGGGAGCATGCTCTCATTTCCTGTGCAGGATGTGACCTGGGCTTACCCTGCACCGTCCCCCAGGGGTACTGCCGGGCCTTCACCATCTTGTTCCCAATCTTTACTTCCTCTGTGCTCCCCACCACGGCAAATGGCAAATGGCTCTGTGGAGCAGAAGTAAAAGCAGCATTGGTATACAGTGAAACTCTCCTGAAAGCTGTGCAGTTTCTCTTAGACGCTCACCAGAAACCACAGACTAAACGGCACATATGCTGCAGCTCTGCTAACATTTCATTACTCAAACAATGTTGTGTTACTGCAGCTATCTCATTTTCACATACTAAGGGTTAATTCCGAAGCAGCATCACTGAGAAAAGAGAGAAAAACGTGTTTTATTCATTATGTAACCTGACCATAGAGAGGCTATTTTCACAGACATCAAGAAACAGCTCTGACAGGAGGATGTATGACTTTTTTATCAGAGCAGAGTCATGGTCAGACTGTAAAACAACAGCCCAGAGGCAACGATCTAACACAATCAGTTAGGGAGAGTTGGGACATTTCCACAAATCAGACCTCATAAACAGGCTAAGTGAGCCTCTGCTCATCTGTCAGTGAGCTCAGGCCCTTTCCCACACTGCAGGCTTCCTGCAGAGTGAGCCGGCTGATTGTGCTGCTCTGAACACGCCTCCCTGTGTGGGTCGACTTCCTGACAGCCTGAGCAGACACAGAGGATGCCTGTCCGAATTCTACATCACACATTGTTTATGCCAATAACGCGTTACAGACTTTATGTTAAAACTAACAAACAAATAATGTGTTTCATATAACACTGCACTTCCTTGAGATTAAATGGAGGATTCAGTCTGACAAACATGGCCTCACACATCATCTCTTATATGTTCTAAGTAACACATACTGTGTAAAAGCATGTGTTGTTCCTACAGCTTAAGGCAAGTTTGATTTAAGACTTTTTTCAGTCTTTTATTTATGCCACTTGGAATGAAATTAAAGACCAATTTTGCAATTAGCAAAACAGAAGAAAAAAATGACATGAATTGAAAGCACTTTTTTAGGGTTGAGGAAGATTTTGCCCAAATGTTTGTCCTAACATAAAACTTAAGGGCAGAACAGAATTGGGAAGTACCTGGTGATATAGTATTTTGGGATGATAAATTATTGGCCCATAGCGGGAACATTTATATTAAGTATGATTCCAATAATGAAATTATTGCCAATAAAAAGCGCCAGTAATATGAAGCCAAAGTGCCTTCGTGAGCTGCCAGTTAAAACTCTAAACTAATATAAACTCCTTTTTAAAATACAAATATGTGAAAAAGAGACCATACCTGTACAATGTCCTATTTCTTGCAATAAACTTTATTATTGAGTAAACAACATAAAATAAATGTTGTTTAATTAATAAGAAAGTTCACTGCAAATAATCCGACAGTGTGCTGGAATTCTCTCTTTTTCTCATATATGAACAATTTTCTCCTATGCACCTGTCCACAGGTTTTTGAAGGTGTGCATGAGCCTCCACATTGAAAAATACAAAAATGTATATAATGGTTACTGTATTGATATCGGCCATCATTTTCTCTGCAATTTTGTGTTCCTCACTCTGCATGTGGAGCTCTACTGCCTTGACTTCCATCATGCAAAGTCTGAAAAACTTTTTGCATAAAATATACCAAGTTTTGAATGCAGCGCTGTGTACCAACCTTTGTACCTTTAACATTTTTTATATTTTTATAAGATTGGTTTCAGTATTTAATACCAAATTAAGACCTTATTATTAGAGTAATGAATCCAAATGCCTTTTAAGACATTTTAATGATCTGGGGGGTCTGTTTGTAGATAGAAAACTAGCTCTGAGTCTCACGTTCATGGTGGAATTAATCTCTGCCACAGACTCGTCATCAGTGGGAAACTGGTAGATCTGGACTCCATTGCTGACCAGCTCGCTCGTGATTTTGATTTTGAACTTTGCCAGCTCGCTCTTGGAAATGGCGTCCGATTTGGCAACGATTGGGATGATGTTGACCTGCAGTTGAGAAACAGGAGAGATTTAATGTAGGCTGACACGATGAAAAGGTGCAGATAGCTCTTAAAGATATGCAGCTAAAAAGTCTTTCAAAGTTTCCCCACCCTGTTTATCCAGTCCAAATTTGGAATTGAATTGATGTATTTATAAAAGGATCAAAAATGTTAATCACGTTGCAAATCGAATAATTCTGGTCGGTCTGAAGTAGTAGCTCCAACTGAACAACATTTAGGTTTGATAGCAGAATAGAACACAGCTATACCCAATACTATCATGCCCTTTCCAATCAAAGGCTGCCTGGGAATGCAAAATATTTCAGTACTATTTGATAAACGAAGGACTACCGATGCTCTCTTTATCATTTCAACACGTCATGGTAGTTCTCTGTAGCTCCAGGGCTTTGTGTATCGCAAACAATTACACATTCCTCAGCGCAGAGATAAAAATAGCAAAGCAGCAAAGGGAGCAGCAGGCTTCCATCTTCTGCTCCACATCACTTAAAAGCTCTCCAAACATGGTGTTAATAGTTACTCAAATGATTTCAACACAAATGTTATCCATGTTATCCAAACAATGGAAAAACAGGCAGGGTCATTCTTATACATGCACTCACAGCTGGCTGATGAAAAATGAGACTTTAACTCCCACACAGCTATTTTCTACGAGCCCTGTTTGCCTACACAATCCAAAAATATTGTGGGCCCCTTTAACTGACAGCAGGGGACGCTCAGGGTCATGTGAACAAGTAATACTCCACTGTACCCCTGAGTGTGGTGAGGACCGAACACCTTGCTCATGGACACTTCAGCAGTGTACTGTTTGAGCGCCCCCCAGGTGAATGTGTAAACAAAGAGGAGGCTCTGCATCACGTTGTTGTGAGCGCCTGCCAGAGGGCACAGCTGCTCTGGCAAACACTGAGCCGACTCTTTGTATAAAAGCCAGGCGGTGCATGCAAATAAGCTGCTGTGGCGAGGGCCCTCACCAAAAAACGAGGCTGGAGTCACTAAGCCGACTGCATTTTACAGCTGACCTACACCGACGCAGTAACGAGACCAGAACCAATCTGCATGCAGGCAGATGGCCTAGAAAAGGTTTATGACCCGTGACTACAGCAAATAGATCAAATGCTGCAAACAACAATGCAGTGCCAAAGGATTTACCTACAGTAGATCTGTGATGTGTTACAGTAAGTCTATCCATATTCGGAAGAATTTAAAAAAGTTACTCTTTAACATCATTCTGCTGCAACAATTGTAAATCATGACTGATGCTTAATGTTTTTATGTTAAAGACCTCCCTCCAATGAAAATCAAATTTTAATCTTGTAACATGTCCATATGGCGTTTATGAGCAACAAGACATATCATGATCGAAATTAGCAGTCAACACCATGGCTAAGCATTTCCACCTTAAAGCTGCAGTGTACCAGTGACAGTCTGAAAAACACAAATTCAGACAGCCATGGTTTCATGCGTCACTTGCCGAAGGAACTAATCTCGTCAACTGGCAGAGTGGAGCTTTTTTATATCATTAGCACAACACAACGACCAAACAAGGGGCTTTAGAGGATGAGCAGGTGTAACTTCAAATCAGTGTTTTTAGGGCTGTATAAGGCTCAGACTGTGTCAGTCGAATCAGATTTGGCTGTTCAATACAAAAATTTAACAATTCTTTCCTTTTTTCTAAAGAGAATTTGAACAAGGTTTGATGGGACATTTAAGGTGACGGCAACATTCATGTAATATAGTAAACAAGCCAGGTTCGCCCTCTGAGCTATTTTCTGTATCAGACATGTGAAACAACATTTTTTGCCGACACTAGATATCAAACAAAAGCAAAAGACTGTATCGTAATAAATTGCTGTGAGCTATAAATTCACCACTTCTAACAAGAAGTCAGAAGATAATGTCTAAAAGCCTGACTGGGCAGCTGCCTCCATCTCACTCAGACTCACCCTTGGTCTGGGTCTGGAGCTACCTGTATTGCAGAGCAGGATTAAAGTGAGGAACGCTTACTCTGCAGCTAAATCTGAGGACCCAAACTTTAGTACTGCACAGTGTCTGACAAAAAAAACACAAACTGATCGAGCCGAAGAGTCAACATGAGGGGTCCTTGACTGATGATTTGTATCTTGTACCTTCAGGGGGCAGCCTTTAGTATTTTTGTCTTAATATTATCTATTACCATTATGTTTCTACTGTTACAGAGAGGAATGAACAAGTGAGGTGCACAGGTATGATTGAGCTGCAGGTGAGTGGCTGAGGGGTGGGGCCAATTTGCATACTTATGTTGATATGCACATAATTAACAAGGCAAAGGTGTAGAGTTGCCTATTATCTATTTTAACTGATTTTGAAAAAGCCATTACTAAACTCTAATACAAACTGGAATTGATGGAAAACACCAGAAATTAAAGTGGTTCTCCAAACTAATTCACTCCCAGCTCAAAAAAAATCTACTGGAAACTTTGAGACATAAAAATGGCTGTTGGCTGATGAAGCAAAGTGAGGCTCACCTTGCTATCAAGTTTCTTCATGGTCACCAAGTCCAGGGACTTGAGCGAGTGTCCCGTTGGAGCTATGAAATAAAGGCACGCATGGATGCGCGTGTCGTGGTAGCTGTGTAGCGTGCGCTTGATTTTCAGCTCCTCTTGTAGATATGCTTCAAACTGGGCATCAATGAACTCCACGATAGACTTGTAACTGTCAGAGAAGGAAAAGACAGGGAATTAACTTTGAGCATCTTTTTTAAAATACACTGCTTAAATAGCACCTGACCTGTTCTCTTATTAAACAAAACATTATTCACCTTTACTGTAAATAAAAAATGTTATCAGCAGTGGTTGGAAACAGGCACACTGACCCCCTGACCCCCTTTAAAGGCTCTAAATGTGGCTAAAATTGGATGACAAAGACAGACTATTTTGTGGGGCCCTTATCCTCGTAATCTATTGTACGCCTTTTAATTGTTTAATGAAGCATTCATGTGACCCTCATCAACTCCTGAAGTTGAGAAATATTATGTGACCACTGACCACTTTGTTTTTACAAGGTATTAGTGGTCAGTTGGGAACAGTCACCAGTAATCACATAAACTTAAAAAAAACACTGTATTGTACTGCTGCTACTTCTACTACTATTACTGTGTTGTATTTTAGTAGGCAGACATACAATATTTATACTTAATAGCAGCCCATATATGTGTTGTTACTGGTAAGATTTGTTTGGCCTTAATTTCTCCTGGAGGCACACCTTAAAGAATTTAACTTGAAGTACAAAATGATGTGTCATTTTGAGAAGATCTGGCTTCAGCACTGACGTAGTTCCAAGTGAAACAGCAGGTGTGATGCACCGTTGGAAGAAATTTTATTTCATTGTAACGCCAACAGGATAGTAGTATCTGTCAAGGAGACAGAGTCTAGTCCATCATATCCCCATGTAACATTAGTTGCTGAAGCAGTCCACAATAAAGTGCCTTGTGAATACTCTGGAGCTGTCAGATACCACTTCCTCAAAGTGAATAAAGTCTGGCCAGAGGGCCGTAACCACAGCATTGTAGGGCAATGAAAACACATCAACATAGCATGCTGCTGCTAATTAGGAAATGAACTAGCTCTTTGCAGCTAAAAGTTGCAGACTGACTGATGGATGAACATGAACATGCTGTTATTGTTTGACAGTGGCTGGGTACTAGCTGATGTGAACACACGTTATATTTTGTTTTACCTAAAGAAAGCATGGTTGGATTTTGAAATCAGAATATCAAGAAATTGGTGTTTTTCACGTTTGTTTCATTGTTTGGCGTATACTGTCAAATAGGTACATAATAGGGCCAGGGATTGGGTTAAAAGATGCATTTTTCATTTAACTTTGACAAAACCTAATGACTAGAGTGATAAGTACAAATTGTTATTGATGTTTAATCAACAGACTAATACAATGATTATTTCAACAGTACATGCAAAAATGAAAATGATATATCCTACAGAAAATGGACCAAAAATATGTAATATGTATAATACCCCGTGCATTGCAGACTGATGTGTCAAACATGGACAAGAAGGAAAAAAAGCGCCTATGTCTGATTTCTGTATGTAAAAGTTGATACGGAGAGTTATAATTTAATTTATTAAATTATTTAACAAATAAAACAAATGTTATCAATTATTGTGAGATTTTACAATGCAATGTCAGAAAAAAACATTTCATACCAATCCTACTTCCCCTGTCTGAGCATTTTTAAGACTTTTGAAAGGATGAATTTAAGTCATTTTAATACCGATTAAGGCCTTATTTTTAGATTAATGAATTCGATGCCCTTTAAGACTTTTTGAGGATCAGTGGGAACCCTGTACGAAACTGTGGGGAAACCCCCTGAGATGGAGACTTAATTCCTCACCCTAAGGATATGGTTTCATTAAGGATCAGAACTGAGTGAAACCCAAGCTCCCATAAGTCTCAGAGCTTTCACAGAGTCATTGTATGTCAGGAATTTTGTGTGCACGATCAAGTGTGGATCTCTGCTATTGCTCAAAAAGATAAAGTCTCTCAGTAAAAAAAGAAGTGCACAACAGAAACCAGTTTTATGAGATCAGATCTTTCCCTCCCCCAAAGACAGTTATCCAGACTGCTTTACCTGTCCTCTTTATTTATCTGGTCTCCGAAGCCCACAGTGTTGACAACGGTGAGTTTGAGGCGCACATTACTCTCCTGGAGCTCATAGGTGTTGGACTTGAGCGTGACTCCCGGCTGGTTGTGCTGGGTGGGCTCACCCTCAAACTTGGTGTTGAACAACGTGTCCATGAGGGTGGACTTCCCCAGACCCGTCTCACCTGGACAAAAGGGAAAAATGTATTGTGTTAGTAGGATCCAGCAAAGCTTGATCTTGCCCTCAGTCAGCCATTGCTTTGTTGATTACATCATTTAAAATCAATAGTGTGGTTTCCGTCACGCTAAACTGTCCTATTCACCTTCACTTACACAGCAATGCCTATCATTTTACCCAGCATACTTAAGTGATCTTTTGATAATGATAGCCTCTGATACATTTTCATTAAACACCTATTAAATTGAAGTTAAAAAAAATAAAGCCTGAAAAGAAGGATGTTGACCAAAGTGAGAGTAGATGACATAGTAGATGACATTTTGAAGATGCTTCATATCATTTCCAGATGCTTACAGACACAAAAACAGCAGAAGTAGCTGCACATTTCGTGGATGTATTCTGACATCCATTTACTGTTGGAGGCTGTCAGATGACTCAGATACAGACCTCCCTCTGTAAGAAATTCTATTTTTATTCATCACAGCCTGACCTGGAGTCTCTGCATGTTAGCCCATTTTTATGTGATATCTCACTCTCACTGTTCCAAGTTTCCAATGTTTCCCCTCAGAATCCAAAGTAAAAGATGCATCAATGCTCCTGTTTCTGAGCTCAGTTTTAGTCACTATAGAGAAGTCTCTTATGCTGGAGACGATTTGGCGTCTTGTGTAAACATCGGAAGGAATTAACTGTAAAAGGTAGCAATTGAACCTCCTGAAACCATAAATAACATAATAAAAACTGTGATTATGAGTAATCTTTTAGCCTAATGTTAACACTCATCTTCACTTTCTTTTGATTCCTTCTTTGGAATTTTAGGCCACAACCAAATCATGAAAAACAAGGATCACATGTCTTTGCCTCAAGCAAGGCTTGTACAACTGTGAGATGCTGCACTTGTGAGTCACATGACAGCGTTTACAGTTTGCAACAAAATATGTTTTCTGCATCATCTTTGCTTCCATATTCTTGAATGGATTGTATTTAAGTTTAATAAGGGAGTTTAGAAATTCTGGTTGTATTGGCACCAATATAAAGTAAGAATGACATTAGTTGTGTTTAAATTATGAAAAAAAACTCATTGCTGTTGGCCTTTTCCACTTTTCACTTCTATACTAATAGAAGTGGGCTTAAGCCTAAAACATACCACATTCCGGTCTGGTGATCGTCACGATAGCGTGGGATATACTGTCTGTGACTGGCTCATGACTATGTGGATTATATATGAACATGTACATTACGTTTTTTAAATATGTATGGACAGTGCATCAGAACAGCCTGTACAGAAAAAAAAATTGGTCGACCTTTGCTACTGCTCCCCAATCAGTGGTAATATATACAAAACTGAAATTTTATCATCACAAATTCGATCCACAAAATAACAGCCTAGAATTCAGATTTTAAAAGTGTTTACATCTTGGTGTGCACAACCAGTATGCATGTGT